>NC_138772.1:157099178-157506487 GCF_965119305.1 Pelophylax lessonae
GATGCTTTAAAATTTGTTAACCATTACCAGTTTAGAGTTACAGAGGAGGTCTTTTTCTAGAATCATTGCTCTCGCTCTGGCGATCGCGGCGATACCTCATGTGTGGTTGGAACACCGTTTTCATTTGCAAACATGACTTAGGTATGCATTTTATTTTGTGCGCATGCTCACGGCGACAGGTGCTTTAACATTTCTTTTCTTTTCCTATTTATTTTATTATTTTTTTTTATTTTTAGCACTGTTTTTTTTTAAATCTAAACACTTTTATTGCTGTCACAAGGAATGAAAACATCCCCTGTGAGGCCCCGTTCACACTGGGGCGATCCGACTTGGGGGGGGGGCGACCTCCGAGGTCGCGGTGCGAGCAGCGTGCCGCGACCTCGGAGCGGCCGCCACGGACTTCATAACATTGAAGTCTATGACGGTTGCTCCGGGTCGCCCCAAAGAAGCTCCGGACCCTTTTTCTAAGTCGGAGCGACTTGTGTCGCTCCTATTAGAACGGGTCCGCAGCTTCTCTATGGAAGGCGACCTGTGAGGCGACCAGGTCGCCTTAGTGTGAATGGGGACTCACAGTCACAGGCAGTGACAGGTACTCTTTATGGGGGGGGGGGGGGATCAGGGGGTCTAAAAGACCCCAGACCCCTCCACTGCACTTCGAAGTATTCAAAATGCCGAAATCTGCATTTATGAATACCGACAGTTTTTTACATTTGGCGCCGTTAGCAGCCGAGTAAACCAGAAGTGACGTTGTGACATCGCTTCCGGGTTACTACATCAGAGACCGTATCAAAGCCAAATCCGGCTTTGTTAGGGACTCCAACCAGCTGGCGGATGTGCCAGCTGGTTGTTTGTTGCTGGTTGCTCTTCCCAGCAGGAACTGGTTAACTGGTAATTGAACGGTCATGCAACGCTGTACCCAAATTACATTTTTATCAAATTTTTCACACAAATAGAGCTTTCTTTTGGTTGTTTTTATAACCACTGTTTTTTTATTTTTAGTATATAAATAAAATATATAATATTTATATATAAAAAGACCAACAATTTAAAAAGAAAAAAAAAATTTGCAATTCGGCACTGCGTTGCTTTAACTGACAATTGCACGGTCATGCGACGCTGGGCCCACATTTTTCCCCACAAATAGAGCTTTCTTTTGGTGGTATTTGATCACCTCTGCAATTTTTAGATTTTGCGGCATAAACATAAAAAGAGCGACAATTTTGAAAAAGAAATTCAAAATTTTTTACTTTCTACTATACAACATTCCCAATAAAAAAAATCTAAAAATCAAAATATTTTATCAGTTAAGGCCAATTAGTATTCTGCTATATATTTTTGGTAAAAAAAAATCCCATAAAGCATATAAAAATTGGCTTGCCCAAAAGTTATAGCGTTTACAAACTATGGGATAGATTTTTGGACTTTTTACTTTTTTTGATGTTTTTATTAGTAATGGCGGCGATCAGGGATTTTTAGCTGGTCTGCGACATTGCGACGGACAGTTCAGACACCTGACACTTTTTGGGGGGGCAGGGACATTACTACACTGGCAGTGAAGGGGTTAATACCAGGGCCGATCAAAGGGTTAAATGTGTGCCTAGGGGGTGCTTTCTAACTGTGTATGGGATTTACTTACTGAATGAACACAGAGACCTGTGTTCCTAAATAGGAGGCCCACCCTTTGCAGCTATAACAGCTTCAACTCCTCTGGGAAGGCTGTCCACAAGGTTTAGGAGTGTGTCTATGGGAATGTTTGACCATTCTTCCAGAAGTGCATTTGTGAGATAAGGCACTGATGTGGATGAGAAGGCCTGGCTCGCAGTCTCCACTCTAGTTCATCCCAAAGGTGTTATATTGGGTTGAGGTTAGGACAGTTGTGCCAGCCAGTCAAGTTCCTCCACCCCAAACTCGCTCATCCGTGTCTTTGTGGACCTTTCTTTGTGCACTGGTGCCCAGTCATGTTGAAATAGGAAGAGGCCATCCCCAAACGTTTCCCACAAAGTTGGGAGCATGAAATTGTTCAAAATGTCTTGGCATGGTGACGCCTTAAGAGTTCCCTTCACTGGAACTAAGGGGCCAAGCCCAACCCCTGAAAAAAAACTCCACACCATAATCCCCCCTCCACCAAATGATTTGGACCAGTGCACAAAGCAAGGTCCATAAAGACATGGATGAGCGAGTTTTGAGGTGGAGGAACTTGACTGGCCTGCACAGAGTCCTGACCTCAACCCGATAGAACAACTTTGGGATGAATTAGAGTGGAGACTGCGAGCCAGGCCTTCTCATTAACACAATATAGTGTATATATGTATATTCTTAAGTCATTCCCCTCATATCGGTTACTAATTTTACATTTGGGGTTTCTCCTACGGGGAAAAAGCTTTGTTGGCACCCCTTGTACTTTCTTCACCATACACCGTGAGACCTGCACTGGAGAACACACTAACTGTAGCCACTAACGCTGTGAATGTGGGTTTTATTATAATGTATTAACAGGTTGCCGACTGCGCACAGTATATTTACTGCGGCAGTCAGCCCCGGCCAGGCAGAGTGACCTAGATCTACGTCACTCGCCTGTCACTGGCATTGGAGCCAATAGCGGGCGAGCCTCAGCTCGTTCAGGGAGGAGTGCGGGCGTGTGACCGGCGGACCCGATGTCCGCCGGTCACTCGCCGATCGTCGGTACAGCGGCTTATGTAAACAAGCCGCCTGTCATTCTCCCCTGTGTAAAAATGGAGATCAGACGGTTCTACTATGTAGAACCGTTGATCTTTGTTTTTACACCAATAGCCATGTCCCAATACAGTTAGAATCACGCCCCTAGGACACACTTAACCCCTCCCTGTCCAATACAGTTAACCCCTTCCCTGCCAGTGTCATTTTTGCAGTAACAGTGCATATATATAGCACTGATTACTGCAGTAATGTCACTGGTACCCCCAAAAGTGTCAAAAATGTCAGTCAAGGGTCCGATCTGTCCGCCGCAATGTCGCAGTACCGCAAAAAAAAAAAATCGCAGATCGCCGCCATTACTCGTTAAAAAAAAACACCAAAAATGACAAAATCTTTCCCTTTGTTAGTAAACGCGATAACTTTTGCGCAAACCAATCAAAATACGCTTTTTGCGATTTTTTTTTACCAAACATATGTAGCATAAAACAATTTGGCCGGAAATGTTAAAAAATTTAGATTTTTACATTTTTTTGGGGGGAATTTCATATAAAAAAAAGTGAAAAATATTGTTATTTTTGCAAAAATTACGCTCTTTTTTTATTTATACAAATGATCAAAAAATCACACAGGTGATCAAATACCACCAAAAGAAAGCTCTGTTTGTGGGAAAAAAAGGACGTTAAATTCATTTAGGTACAGCGTCGCACGACCGCGCAATTGTCCGTTAAAGTCACGCAGTAAAAAAATCGCAAAAAAACCCCTGGTCAGGAAGGGGGTAAAATCTTCCGGGGCTTAAGTGGTTAAAGTATGTTCTGATGTACTATTGTTGATAGTTTTCACAGTTGTGGCATATGTACATTATATTTTAGATTCTACCACTGTGCTATATCCCCCGATGAAGATCTTTTGCAAAAGAATTAAAACGTGTCAGGGCTTATGTTGAAGCATCTATAATTGCCCTTATGCGATTGTTCATGGTGGTTTAGCTATGTTTACACATCATTTGGCTGATTTGTTTTTGAATTGTTAAATGGTCTTTTAAAAATGATTTAATAAACAGTGTTTAATTTTAATATGATGTAAGTGTCTGTAATCACATATTTTGAATGCCTAGAAAAACCCATCTTTTGACAAAAAAAAAAAACATTTTCATTTATGATCAGAGATGTGGCATTACTGTATAATGCAGACTGGAACAGTATTTCTTAATTTTTTTTTTTTTTTACATGTAGTCACAGGAGCAGTACAGCGTTATCATAGGACGGGTGTGGCGGTGAATAGGGTCACTGAGTGGTGACGTATGTAAAAAAAAAAAAAATATATATATATATATATATATATATATATATATATATATATATTTACATTTATTTTCAAATTTAACATTTTCTTATTTTTTTTACATACTTTGATCAGAGCAGTACAGTGTTACCATATGATTTTTTTCTTTTACTATGATTGCTTATTACAGTGATGATCTGATCACTGGCATCCATTCATGTGCCATTGTGTACTATTGTGATAGTTGTGATTGGCTACAGCTATCACTTGGTACAAGTCAACTGTGATTGGTCCCTATACCATGTGATCACTGTGAGCAATCACAGAGATCACAATAATACACAAGGAATGGCTATAAATGAGAGCCATTATTCTCAATATCATAAATAACTCCCTAGCACTGCTTTTGTACCAGCGAACCTCAAAACTGCCACTATTACCAAGGACTAATAAAAAAAAAAAAAAAAAAGAACATGGCTCCGGACAATTTAAACACCTTACGCCCCATATCCAACTTGCCCTTCCTTGCCAGGATCCTCCAGCAGGCTGTGAGGTTTTCGGCAACTGCACAGCACAGAAACCTCCATGGTCAAAGTCACTAATGACCTTCTGTTTCTCACTAACCATTCTTATTCTACTGGATCTTTGGGGTTAATTTACTAAAACTAGAGAGTTCAAAATCTGGTGCAGCTGTGCATAGAAACCAATCAGCTTCCAGGTTTTTTTTTTGTCAAGACTAAAGCCCCGTACACATGTACCGATTGTCGGCCGTAAATATACGGCCGACGACCGATCGGCCGATTGTAGGCTTGTTAGTATGATGCTTCCGACAGCGCATTTTTGGCCGAACAGAATCTGTTGTGCAGGCATTAAAATTTTTGTTTGCCAACACCAGAACGGCCGATTGTTCGCCAGTCAGTACAGATTTCGGCCGACAGACAGCCGATTAGCAAGACTGGGCATGCTCAGAAAAGAAAAAACACACGGAAAGTTAACCATCACATGACATCGCTTCTGCAGTCGGCTGTTGCTGGCCGACAAAATTTGTGTGCAGTCTTTTGCAGTTTACAACAGACACAACAGCCCTGGACAAAAGACGGCCGATCGTTCGGCCGACGATCGGTACGTGTGTACGGGGCTTTAATAAACCAGCTGAAGTTAGAAGCTGATTGCAAATACTGGTGCAGCTGTGCATGGTAACCATGCCTCTCACCTTGAAACTATATTTGGAGTCGCAGAATAGGCTCTGAAATGGTTTAAGTCATAGCTTACCGATCGCTGTCATTTTGATTTTCTTGGCAGATTTCCTTCTGAAAATAGTCCAGTCAAGTTCAGTGTTCCTCAGGGTTCAATCCTGTGTCCCTTACTTTTTAGCATTTACATGTTTCCACTTGGCCAACTGCTTAGATCTCATGAGCTCAATTATCACTTCTTTGCTGACACTCAGATTTACATCCACACTAAAATGGATTCTACTTTAGCGGCTTCTCTCCTAAGTAACTTGATTTGTGATATAGAAACTTGGATGTTGGATGGCCCACAATTTTGCTTTAATAAACTGTGACAAGACTGAAGTCATGCTTATTGGCACCCCCCATTAATTATGCAATGCCAGTCTTGATGGCACTGTACTTAGACTGAAGCTTTAAATTGAAAAATCTAGGGTTTATATTTGATCCATATGTACAAAATATTGTCAGGACATCCTTTTTTCCACTTGAGAAACATTGCTCCGCTGCGTCCTATGCTATCATACACTGTTGTCTGACACTGTCTTTTATGGAGAACCAATACATTTTGAAGTTTTTAAAGCGCAGGCAAGGAGTTTCCGACTATCTTTTCATGAGTGCCATTGCAGCTGTGCGACTGCCTTTCCGCACCTGGCAGCTCTTAAAATGTTCTCATCTTATTGGGTAGTAACACCCCACCTCTGCTTTATCCTATCATACACTGTAGCTGAAAAGCTGGTCCATACATTTGTGTTCTCCTGACTTGACTACTGCAATGTTGGTGGTGTATCTAAATCCACTATTGACTATTATATGTACAACATTCTTCAGCCAGAATCCTCACTAGGTCTGGTACAAGTGATCATTTTACCCTTGCACTAGCTACCTGTCAGGCTTGGTAATTACTTTAACCACTTGCCGACCGCCGCACGACTATCTACGTCGGCGGTCAGCCCCTCACAGGCAAACTAACGTAGGGCTACGTTGCTTGCTTGTGAGGGTCTAGGGAGCGAGCGCGCGCCCCCGGAGGCGCGCTCCCGCTCCCGCGTGGTCACGGACCCCCCCCGCGCGTGTGACCAGCGGACCCGATGTCCGCCGGCCACTCGGCGATCGGCGGGGGAGAGGGAGAATGTCAGGCAGCTTGTGTAAACAAGCTGCCTGTCATTCTCCTCGCTGCAAAGACACTGATCACATGGATCTACTATGTAGATCCGTTGATCAGTGTCCTTACAGCTGAAGCCACAGCCAATCACAGTAGAAAGCACGCCCCTAGGGACACACACAGCCCCTCCCTCCCAAATAAAGTTAACCCCTTCACTACCAGTGTATTTTTACAGTAACAGTGCATATATATAGCACTGATTACTGTAGAAATGTCACTGGTAACCCCAAAAGTGTCAAAAATGTCAGTCAAGGGTCCGATCTGTCCGCCGCAATGTCGCAGTACCGCAAAAAAAATCGCAGATCACCGCCATTACGCGTAAACAACAAAAATGACAAAAATCTTTCCCTTTGTTAGTAAACGCGATAACTTTTGAGCAAACCAATCAAAATACGCTTTTTGCAATTTTTTTTACCAAACATAGGTAGCATAAAACAAATTGTCCGAAAATGTTAAAAAATTTTGATTTTTACATTTTTTTGGGGGAATTTCATATAAAAAAATGTGAAAAATATTGTTATTTTTGCAAAATTGACGCTCTTTTTATGTTTATAGCGCGTGATCAAAAAATCGCACAGGTGATCAAATACCACCAAAAGAAAGCTCTGTTTGTGGGAAAAAAAGGACGCTAAATTAGTTTAGGTACAGCGTCGCACGACCGCGCAATTGTCCGTTAAAGTCACGCAGTGCCGAATCGCAAAATACCCCCTGGTCGGAATGGGGGTAAAATCTTCCGGGGCTTAAGTGGTTAAGATTCTCTTGCTCACCTATAAGCCTATTCATGGCTTAGCGCCCAGTATCTGTCTGAACTTTGATCAACTTACCCCCCCTTGTATCCTCTACTTCTCAAATTCTGGTCTTCTGTGTCCCCCCCTACTCACCTACACTCAGTGGGAGACAGAGCCTTCTCCAGCTATGCCCCAAAACTTTGGAATTAATTTCCAAAGAAAATCAGAGTCATCTATCCTACATTCATTCAAATCAAATCTTAAAACATTTTTTTCTTTAGAAAAGCTTTCACGTAATTATCCCTTTTTTGCTTTTATTTATCCTGCATATTTCTTTTGTTTTCCTTGTAAAGCACCTTGAGAAACTACCTTAAAGGCGCTATATATAAAAAAAAGTTTATTATTATTAATATGTACGATTGACATGTGATTCCGGTGATTGCTCAGTGATCAAATGGTACCGGCTCAGTACAATGATCTGTCTTCTGCGGTGTACAGTCCAGTCCAGTGTCTCCTTCCTTTCCCCTCCGTTTAGTAATTTGTTTTCTGTCCTTCTATTTACTTTGCATTCCTGCTGTTTCCCAGGACACCTCTTCTGTTGGTCTCCTATGCCTTTCCCCTCCGGAGCCACGCACTCCTGACGTCATGGTTGCCATGACAGCAGCGGCCGTGAGGTGTGACTAAGCGGTGCACGAGCGGCGTACGTGGCGCGCCATGATTGGGCCTAGGATGCATCGCCTGGCAACAGGGGTGCTGTGTCCCGCTGCCAGTGTGAGGAAAAACACAGTATAGCAGGCTACATCCATGGGTGAACAGAGAAGCCACACAACACATATGAACAGAATCACAGTTCTAACAGAACCACTGCAGCAAGGAGGAAAGAATGTCAAAGGCAGGAAATTGCAGACTAAACAATGACAAAAAAAACATATTCTAAGATTTCCTTTGGGGTTTCATTTATTGACATATTCTTGACATATTCCCAACCAGTAAAAGTCATGGAGGCATTACTTTTCGCTCACATTATTATTATTTTTTAATTCCATGTATTCTATAATAAAAATGTACAGGCCTTGGGTGAATATCTGCATTGCCTGGTGGCCACACAGTGACCACAGCTATCAGACTAAAAAACAAAAACTGTTTTGAATCATAGCTGCACAATACATGTAAGTGTATAGGTTATGTACAGCAGTGTTCCCCAAAGCCCGGGCTGGGGACTGGTACCAGTCCGTGGATCAAATGGTACCAGTCCGCCCAAAGAACATTGCATTATTTCCATTTTAGAAAAAAAAAATTTCAGAAAAGGGTGGACCCGGGGCGCAGAGCAGTGCGCCCTGAGCCCACCCATTTGTGTGACAATAGCGAATGAATATTCGCTATTGTCATACAGGATCCTCCTCCTGGCCAATCAGGAAGCGGGTCTGAGACGCGTTTCCTGATTGGCCGAAAGGCGAACCCATGCCATTGGCCAAGGAGGAGGGGGAGGAGGGAAGACTCGAGGAGACGCGGGGAGAATGAGGAGAAGCCGCCGGTGCAAATCAGGCAAGTTCACTGGTCACTGTGCATTGATTGGGGGCATGCTGTGGCACTGTGCATTGATTGGGGGCACTCTGTGGCACTGTGCATTGATTGGGGGCATGCTGTGGCACTCTGCATTGATTGGAGGCATGCTGTGGCACTCTGCATTGATTGGGGGCATGCTGTGGCACTGTGCATTGTTTGGGGGCACGCTGTGGCACTGTGCATTGATTGGGGGCATGCTGTGGCACTCTGCATTGATTGGGGGCATGCTGTGGCACTCTGCATTGATTGGGGGCATGCTGTGGCACTCTGCATTGATTGGGGGCATGCTGTGGTCACTGTGCATTGATTGGGGCACGCTGTGGCACTCTGCATTGAGGGGGGCACACGCTGTGATACTCTGCATTGATTGGGGGCACGCTGGTCACTCTGCATTGACGTCCCCCCCCCTCAGCGGGCCGCGGAAAAATTATCAAACATTGACGGGTTTGCGGCGATAAAAAGGTTTTTTTGATGCCAGCCACACTAAATCCAGACCTATACATATTGCAGCAGTTGATATCTGAAACCATCAGCATGTACAGAAAGAATGCATTCAATATTGTCTTTAGCGCTATACTAAACCCTTCCTAAAAAAAATTAGGGGTTGCCACTGCTGAAAATGCCAGCTGTTTGGGTGTTATGCTGACCCTAGACTTGAGTACTTTCTGCGTCATGAATCAGAAATAAATATACACACTGGGAGCGTAAGGGTAAAGTCAGAAGTCCTTTTCTCACTACTTGTGAGTTAGGATTCCAAGTGTAGAAAACTGAATTTTTGACTTACCGTAAAATCCTTTTCTCTGATGTTCATTGACAGACACAGCAACATATCTTCATTAGTTGAATGGGTTATGCTGCGCTTCCTAGGAGTAATACACTAGGCGGAAAAGGGGTTAACAAAGTTACAGAATTTTAACTACACCCATGGGGCAGTCCCAGGTTCTATACTCCCACTTCCTGCTCTAGGATTCAGTTTAGTAACAAGTAGTGTCAGAAGAATACATAACCCAACTCCGCAGAGGGGTGGGTGCTGTGTCCGTCAATTAATTTTAGGTAAGACAAAAACCCAGTTTTCTCTTTCGTTCATTGACGGACACAGCGACATATCTTCATTAGTCGAATGGAACGTCCCAAAGCAGTATCAGCATGAGGGGTGGGAAACAAACACAGCAAGAAATAATTCCCAACAGGGCTAAACATAGCCAACCAGATAACCCAGGAGCTCAACCAGGAATAACTGGAGCTCACCTGACAAAAAAGTACACCCTTAAAGAGGACTAATCCTCTCCAACAGCGGCCTGCAAACTCAGGCAGCCAAAAGGAGGCATCCGCAGATGCCAACACATCCTCCTTATAAACATTTTGTGAAAATGTGCGTGGACGACCAGGTGGCCACCTTGCAAACCTGCACCACTGACGCCTGATGACGAAAGTCCCAAGAGGCACTAAGCGCCCATATAAAATGTGCCATAACAGGGAAGGAGGATCCTGACCCTTAATGGGATAGGCCTGCACCACCTTCTGCCTATCCATCTGAAAATGGTCGCAGCAGACGCGGCCAGTCCCTAACAGAATCCAACCGTAAGGACAAATGGGGATATTGATTTTTGGAACAACTCAGTTGTCGCCAGGTAGACCCTGATTGCCCGAGCCATATCTAAAGAGTGTAAGGCAAGGTCTTTAGGGTGCTTAGGCTAGGGCACAAGAAAGGGAACACATGCCCTATTTAAATGAAAACCAGAGATTACTTTTGGAAGGAACGACTGGCAGAGCCAGGGCACCCCTTTATCTCCGTGAACCACCTAGTAAGGTGAACGACAAGACAAGCTCCGACACCCTACGTGCAGAAGAAAAAGCCACTACGAAGACCACCTTCTGGGACATGTAAGCAGAGGAATCTGGTGAATATTTTCCAACAGCGGGTACTGAAGAACCGACAACACCAAGATGAGATCCCACGAGGGCAATGGAAACGCACTGGGGAAGCCAAGTGGTGAACCCCTCGAACAAAGGTGCGAACCACAGAAATACTTAGCCAAAAGGACGATGAAAGAAACCGCCAAGGCTGAACCTGGACCTCGGTGGTACCAGAGGCAGGACGCTGCTCCACATCGTGTTTGGGGAAGGCCAAAATTCGAGTCAAGAAAAAGGAGCCGGGGTGAACCCCAAGAGATTCTCGTCCGCAAAGCATGCTCTTCAAACGCGATGGTAAAACTACCTAAAAGAAGATCTACTAGCTTACAGCAGAGTGGGAATCACTGATTCAGACCACCCTCTAGCCTTCAACACCTGGCTTCTGACAGCCAAGCTGTAAAAGCCAACGACTGTAAGGCAAGATGGAAGATTGGCCCCAACATATCTGTTCTAAATGGAAGTCTCAAAGGAACATCGGCGAACAACCGTATCAGATCTGTGTACCATAACCAGCTAGGCCAGTCTGGAGCCACCAGGATGACCATAATCCTTTCTACCTCGAGTCTACGCAGGAGTCTTGGCAGAAGTGCTAGAAGAGGAAAGACGTATATCAGAAGATACTGGTCCCAAAAGAGCCACCAGTGCGTCTGTTGAGTCGGTTAGAGGATCCCAAGTCCGTGCCACAAACCCAAGCACCTTTCTGTTGAAACGAGAGGCCAACAGGACCACCTTGGGAGTACCCCACCGGAGACACAATTGATAAAACACCTCGGGAAGAAGTGACCAGTATATCGATCAATAGTCTGGATTCTTCCAGAGTCCAGACTCCTGAGCACAACCCCTTCATCTGTTGTGACCACCATCCCGTACAGGGGAAGGAAGATTTACCTGTCGAAGCGTCGGAGAGCGAAGCCACCATGTCAGGGACCCTCTCGCGACCTGGCTCAACAGGATCCGTGTCTAGACACTGTGGATTCTTTCCCCACATGACAATCTCCCTTGCAGATGTCTCATGTGGACAGAGTTTGGAACTCGCCCCATGGGAGGAACACCCTGGCTGAGGCTGAGTCCAGAACAGACACAGATAGTCCAAATAGGTGGACGGAACCAGAGCCAATATCTGGAAATTGAATTTCCAACCAAACTCCTGCAGAGTCCCCACAGTGATCACCTAGTTGTCCTTCAGAGCAGTCGGAGACTCTGCTCGCAGAAGAAGATCATACAATTACTCCATTATCGCATTTCCCTGCTGGCACAACAATGCCAACCCCAGGGCCAGCACTAGCAAAAAACCTGAGGGGTTGAGGTGAGACTGCTTGATAATGCTCCTCGCCCATGGCAAGTGGAGGAAACGCGGAAGACAGACATATTTCGGAATATGAAGGTAAGCGTCCTTGATAGCGATAGAGGGCAGAAAATCCCCCTGATATAGGGATGCCACCATCGTACGAATAGACTCCATATGAAACATCTGTACCCCAACAAGGCAGTTCAAAGCTTGAGGTTCAAAATTGAATGTACCTCGCTTTTCTTTAAGCCTACAGCACCTGGTATTCCCAGTCCAAGTACTAACCAGGCCCAACCTTGCTTAGCTTCCAAGATCAGACAAGATCGGCACATTCAGGGTGGTGTGGGCATAGGCTCCTGGGACCTGCAAACATTAAACAAATGTTCCAATTCTGAGACTGGAACAATCACCCTTCGTAATAGCAAGGCTTGCCCCACCACAAAAAGACCTCGCAGGCAGTCTGGGAAAAAAGGCAGGTTGGAAGGAAAGAATCTCTCTGGAGAAGACCGAAAGCTCGATCTTGTAGCCGGACCGAAACAGCTCATGGACCCACCTGTCTTGAAACAGGGAGATCCACGGGTCTTGAAAAAGGCGAAGATGTCCTCCCAAACCCCAGATTCGGGTAATAGCGCCCCTTCAGGCCGAAGGGGTGTTTGTCTGCAGGTCTGGAAGGCCCCATCGGCATACCAGACCAGACCCTCATGGAACCTCCAGAGGAAATCCTTCCAGGGAGGCTCCGAACAGATGATTCCCCACCAAGGGAAGATTACATAAGGCCATCTGGAAAGTCTGTTCCGCAGACCAGCATTTTAGCCATATCGTGCGTCGAAGGATCTTTGCTGTCACAGACAGCCCAGAGATTAAGGGAGCCGCATCCAGAGAGGCATCACAGACTAACTGCAACCTCTGGACCTAAAACATACAGAAGTGCAGCGCAGTCAACATAAACACATCAATGATCAAATAAGATAGTGAACCCCAAAAGTCCCTTGTAGGATAGGAAGGATCGCATAACAAGTGAGGTATTAAAGTCCAGAGAGCCTCCACCCTTTAGTAAAGCTATTGCGCTCACCTCACAATTAGACCCCTGTGTTACCAGTAGGTCTAATACGCTTGTCTTTGTGATCAATCATAAAGATGTAGGACCGCAAGATCCCAGCCAGTATTCTGTGCGGCTGAAGGACCAGGCATAATCCACCAGCAAGGACTCCCCAAGTATGAATAGAGGTATAGGAAATAGAAAAAACAATCTAAGAGCAATCCACTGATGTAAATATGAACAATTTATTAAAGGATTGCACTTACAAACTGGTCGATTGGTAACGGCATCAGTAAATAAGACTGAACGGCCGGCACTCCGACAGCTAACTGGGAGAGTGGCAGCGGGTGACGTCAGGGGAGTAACTCCACCCCCTGTACGAGTTACATCCAATGGGACTTCGTCAGCGGGGTGGAGCTACATACAGCATCACCTCATTAAATACTGCTCACGACGAGAACCAATCGTACACCTTCGTACACCAATATTCCAATCGTACACCTTCCTGGATATAGGCACATATGTAATGGGTGCTGAAGCTATCACCAGCTGGACACTGGATCTATCACAGGTACATACATATTAACCAGCACACCATGGATCTTGCAAAAGTAGTCCAAAAGCTTTATTGCAAAAAAGATCACATCAGAAACAGTGCCAACGGCTGTCTCGGCTAAATTGATCGAACAGAGAAGCAGAGAACAGAGAAGCCAACAGAGAAGCCTTTAGCAATGACATCTAGTGGCCAAAAAAAGGAATGGTAGACCCAGGTCATCACGTAATTGCTCACTTGGCGAGTCAAATATAAAAATAGACCTGAAAACCAATTCCTCAAAATAAAAGGAGAAATATATTTAATTAAGAAATGTATAAATAACTAAACTTCCCTCATGATTTATCATAAAAAAAGGAAAACAAATGTGTATACAAAGGACCCTACATAAGGTCCCGCATAATACCTATACCCTCTGCCATTTTCCAATACCATGTTAATGGAACACTCATACCGCAAATGGACACAACACAAATATTAAAAATATATAAAACCATAAAAACATATAAAATACATATAATTACAAATGTAGACCTAAAATCTACAGATCACATTTAATAAACAATAGGATAAAAAAGTTGTGTAAAAAACAGGATCTATCAAATATATAACAGTTAGGAACAAAGTCCAGAATCTATCTATCTGATCTCAACTGTTTTATATCCAAGTCCACATTCAATCCCGAGGGGACAAGAACCCCAGTCTCAAAAATCCACCATGACTCCCTTTGGCTCAACTGTCTAATAAAGTGCCCACCCCGCCAATGTTTCTCAACTCTCTCTATTACACAGAATTTTAAACTTCTGGGATCTCTATTATGATAATATCTAAAGTGTCTGGAGATATTATGTGTCTTCAAACCTTTTTTAATATTATTAACATGCTCTCCAATTCGAACACATAGACATTCTTCCCATGTATTGGAGGTCACAGCTGCACTCCAGCATATAGACTACCCCTTTAGTATTACAGGTGATAGGGTCCTTAATTACATAGTTCTTGCCCATAACAGCTGCAGAAAAGCTTCTGCCTTCTGTTTTCTGAGATTCCCCTTAAGCCCCGTACACACGTACCGATCGGCCGTCTTTTGTCCAGGGCTGTCGTGTCTGTTGAAAATTGCAAAAGACTGCACACGAATTTTGTCGGCCAACAACAGCCGACTGCAGAAGTGATGTCATGTGATGGTTAACTTTCCTTGTCTTTTTTCTTTTCTGAGCATGCCCAGTCTTGCTAATCTGCTGTCTGTCAGCCGAAATCTGTACTGACTGGCGAACAATCACCCGTTCTGGTGTTGGCCAACAAAAATTTTAATGCCTGCACGACAGATTCTGTTCGGCCGAAAATGCGCTGTCGGCTGTCGGAAGCATCATACTAACAAGCCTACAATCGGCCGATCGGTCGTCGGCCGAATATTTACGGCCGACAATCGGTACGTGTGTACGGGGCTTTAGTCTGTTTGCACGCTGGGCATCGCCCACAAGCATAAAACCCTGACAGGAAAGAGAACAGATTGTTCTGTATTCGTACAGGGGGATTTACTACTCCAGGGGCAATCTTGTCCTGTAGAGTAGGGGCCTTTCTGTACATAAATTTAGGACGTGCGGGTAGGACTTCATTAAGGACTCTGTCCCTTCTAAGGATACCCCAATGTTTGGAGATAATCCTTTCAACCGGTTTATACTGGATATTATAATCAAGGGTAATCTTATATTCATGCTTGGTCTCCTTGATTTTTTTGGGGCCAGAGATCAAAGACTTCCTATCCCACATATTAACTTTTTCAATGTCCTCCTGCAAATTAGAGTGCGGATATCCTTTTTGCTAGAATCTGAGGGCCAAAGTTTGAGATTGGGACAGGTAATCCGCTTCTGAGGAACAATTCCTTTTAATACGGACAAATTGTCCCTTAGGGATGTTGCATAACCACAACCTGTGGTGGCAACTGTCCAGAGGAATATAGCCATTTCGATCTGTGGGCTTGAAATAGCCCTTGGTTTTTTTTTTTTTTTTTTTATGAATTTTTATTAAGTTTTCAAAGATAACAAACAAGAGGAACTGTAGTAGTAACATAGTATCGTATATCAAGAAATACAATGCAATATTACATACAGAAGGATGTGGGGGGGGGGGGGGGATCCGTCATCCAACATCCATCAACGGGATAAGTAAAACTGGTAGGTAAGGAAGGGCAATGAGCGGGGTTGACAAGCAATGTCAATATGTGGCATCTTATTTGCTAGAACTCATCAGGAGCATCACTCGCACAGAAGCAACAATGCAATAACAGTGAAAAAAAAACAAAACTAGTGATTCCGTAAGGACACACGTCAAAAACAGGCAATCAAAATGAGCGGTACAGTGTAATACATGAAATACATGAAGGGGTGTAAACTGGGCATCATATGAGCGAAAAAGAGAAGGAATATATGTAATGCGGAGGAGGGAAGGAAGGGAATTAAGCCAAGGCTTATACGAATCCACCACGCGCGTGCCGCCCTTTGGGTCTCCAGCCCACGCGTGGGGGGAGGGGGGGGGGAGGGGGAGGGAGGCGTCTCCGCAACATACCAGCAACATACAGTAGATCAGTAATGTATCATACAGCAGAAGTCCAGAAGTCCCAGTGTTTATCAAACTTCGCTAGGGTTGTAGCATTTACAGCTAAGGAACGCTCAAATCTATGATTGGTTTGGAGCAACAAGACAACTTCCTGCATAGTAGGGGGTGATGAGGTTTTCCATTTTCTGAGAATCAGAAGACGAGTAGCGATAAGTATATGTGAGATTCAAGCATCGAAGCGGTATGGGTGCGTGTCGATGCCTAAATGAAGGAGAGCTAGAGCAGGGTTCGGGGTTATGATACAGCCCGTTTGAGAGGCTATATATTTAAAGACGTTATTCCACAGACTTCTGAGGGAAGGACAGTCCCACAGGACATGCAGAAGTGTTCCTGTGTGTCCGCAGTCTCTCCAGCATAAGGGCGAGTAAATAGCCCTTGGTTTTAAGAGACTCCCCTTCCTTATAAATCTCCAGATCCAGAAGCACCATCCTCTCGGGATCCAAATTCCAATAGAGGACTATGTTCTTCTCATTGTAATTTAATCTATCCATGAAAACCTGTAGACTGGACATATCTCTTCCCCACCCGCTGCTCTATCACCCCGGTCAGCAGCTCGAACAGCCTGTCAACAGCTCGATCAGCTTGGCCAGCAGATCGAACAGCCAGGCGCGAGTAAGCCGCAAAGTTGCGGCCTAAATTTGGGGCCCGATCTGGATGCGAGTCCGCCGGCAGCTCTGTTAGTTTGATCAACAGCTCGAACAGCTCAGTTAGAAGCTCGGACAGCCTGGTCAGTCACTCGGACAGCCAGCTCCATCAGTCCCGAGTAGGCCATAAAGCTGCAGGCTCAATTTTTGGAGCGATCAGACCGCATGAGGGGCCTGTTGGCAGTACCATCCGCTCAGCATCGGTCAGGCCTCGGTCAGCTTGGTCAGGCACTCGGACAGCTGCGAGTAGGCTGCTGACTAAATTTTCGGCCCTATCCAGCCACGTGAGGCACAGACCCGTGGATGATGAGACATCCGCTCCCCCCCGGCCTATAACCACCGCAGGGAGCCTAAAGAACATCCTTGCCCCAGTCACTAACCCCCAGGGGGCCCGGGAACCTGCTCAAAGGCCCCCGTGTGTGATCCAGGCAGCCCGGTCAGCAACAACCATATCCAACCTCCCTTACTGGAGCAAGTGGCAAAGCCAGCTCCTACCTCACCCAGGGAGGGGCGGGGAGGACGTGGGGGTAGGTTGGGGCCAAAAGACCACCTTGACTATTAGAAGGGCTGGGGGGAATGGAAGGGAACCCGGGGTTCGACCTTTCCAAGGAGGGGCCCACGACCACCCTGAGGGACCACAAAGGGAGGGGGAGGACACTACTTACCACACAATGGAACAGGTTGGGCACCACTCCGGGCAAACCACCTCCCCATCTCGGAATGGGGGCTGTTGCAGGCTGGAGGTACGTTGCAACTCAGGCCGCGACCATAGTGTGCGCCCTCGTGTGGTGTTTCACTCGCAGGCCAGTCCCCATCCAGTGGGACTATGTCGGCCTAGCATGGAGCTGAGGCCTGCGCGCTTGCTGGCCTGACTAGGGAGACCTTAAGGATCTAGAATATCCAGTCCGTAGCCCAGTCCAGCAGTTGATTGTAGTTCTCAAAGGAACCGGATTGTAGTTCTCACAGGAACATAAAATAAAAAATGCCAGGACCAAAGATCCCAGCAAGGAGCTAGATCCTTACTCCTGACTAGGCTGAAAAAAACTGAATCCTAGAGCAGGAAGTGGGACTATACCACCTGGAGACTGCCCCATGGGTGTAGTTAAAGTTCTGTTAACTTCGTTAACCCTTTTTCACCTAGTGCCCTACTCCTAGGAAGCGCAGCATAACCCATTCGACTAATGGATATGTCGCTGTGTCCGTCAATGAATGAAAGAGAAATAAAGAATTACAAATTCCTGAAAGTGCTGGTCTTGGAAGAAACTTCAGCCAGGAATAGCCCGCTACAATGCATGTGTTTGGCAATGCAAGCAGCAGGAAAAATGGATTTTTGTAAGATCTTACCGTAAAATCCTTTTCTCTTAAGCTCATTGACAGACGTAGTCTTCTTGATTCTCAAGAGCTGGGTTATGTTGTCTCCGCAGGAGTAGGACTAGGCAGAAAGACAAAACGTTCTGGCTCCACCCTAGGGGCAGTCCCTGAGGGCATATCCTCCCTCTCTCTGCTACAGGGAATCAGTTCTGTTTTAAAGCAGTACAGAGAATTTAACCCAACCCAACTCAATGATAGAGGGGCGGGTACTACGTCTGTCAATGAGCTTAAGAGAAAAGGATTTTACGGTAAGATCTTACAAAAATCCATTTTTCTCTATCGCTCATTGACAGACGTAGTCTTCTTGATTCTCAAGAGCTGGGACATCCAGAAGCAGTGCCACAAAATGAGGGGTGGGATTGACAGAATCAAAATCCAATCTAGAAGGCCCAACCGGAGCCAACCAGAAGTATCAAAGGACTCATCGAGTAAACAGATGAGACCTACCCCACAAATCCTCGAGGTAGACCAACAGTCTCCTCAAACAGTGGCCTGCAGGAACCTTGCAGCCAGAAGAGGCATCTGACGATGCCATCACATAAACCTTATACAATATTGTAAAGGTATGAACCGACTACTAAACAGTCGCCTTGAAAACCTGAACCACTGACGCCTGATGGCGGAAGGTCCAGGAAACTCTAAGCGCCCGAGTAGAATGCGCCTTAACAGGGAACGGGGGATCCCGACCCTTAGATAAAATAAGCCTATACCACCGTCTGTCTGATCCATCTAAAGATGGTCGCAGCAGAACAGGCAACCCCTTCTTAGGGCCATCCGTGATCACAAACAGTGAATCCGTCTTACAAATTGAATCCGTAGTATTCAAGTATATCCTGATCGCCCGAACTACATCCAAGGAATGCCATGCAAATTCTCGAGGATGATTGGGCTAAGGACATAGGAAGGACAATACACTGTCCTTAATCAATGAAACTTTGAAACCACCTTAGAAGGAAGGATGGATTCGGATGAAGAACAACCTTATCCCTATGAACCACCAGATCTGGGGAACAACAGGATAATGCAGCCAGTTCTGACACCCTGCGTGCAGAAGTGATAGCCACCAAGAAGACCACCTTCTGGGATAAAGTAAGCAAGGGAATCTCCCTGATATTTTCAAAGGGAGGTGTCTGAAGAACCGACAGCACCAAATTAAGATCCCAGGATGGTAACGGCGCGTGCACTGGCAGAGCCAGGTGTCGCACCCCCTGGATGAAATTCCGCACCAAGGAATGAGTAGACAAAAGCTTCTGAAAGAAGATAGCAAATGCTGAAACCAGACCCTTGATAACACTCAAGGCCAGCTTCTGCTCAACTCCCTGTTGCAGAAAGCCAATATTCGGACTACCGAATAAAGATGTAGATGGAACCCAAGGGATTCACATCACACAATATAAGACTTCCATGTACGATGATAATCTTTCTGGAAGTCGCTTTCCTTGTTTTAACTAGAGTAGGAATAACTGAAGCTGACAATCCCTTGTCCTTCAGCACCTGGATCTCAATAACGAGGCCGTTAAAAAACGGCGATCGTAAAGCAGGATGGAAGATCGGTCCCTGAGACAGTAGATCCTCCCTGAGAGGAAGTCTCCACGGGACGTCCGCCATCAGTCTGACCAAGTCGGCGTAACAAGCACGACGAGGCCAATCCGGAGCTGCCAGGATTACTGGAATTCCTTCCTCCTCTATCCTGCGAAGAAGTCTTGGCAGTAACCCAAGAGGAGGGAAGGCATACATTAGCTGGTATTGCCCCCACGGGGCGATCAGTGCGTCTGCGGTTTCTGCTAGAGGATCGCGGGAGCGAGCCACGAATCTCTGAACTTTCCTGTTGAATCGAGATGCCAACAGATCCATATCCGGGGTGCCCCATCGTAGGCACAACTGGTGGAAAACATCTGGATGGAGGGACCATTCCCCCTGATCCAGGGTCTGACGGCTGAGATAATCTGCCTGCCAATTTTCCACCCCCGGAATGAACACCGCAGAGATTGCTGGAACAAATCGTTCCGCCCAGCGAGGAATGCAAGCCACTTCTTTGGCCGCTCGGACACTCTTGGTGCCCCCCTGGTGATTGACATAAGCCACGGCCGTGGCGTTGTCCGACTGGATCCGAACCGGGCTGCCCTGGAGCTGCTCGGTCCAGTGAATCAGACAAAGTCTGATCGCTCTCAGTTCCAATACATTTATCGGTAACCTGGATTCTTCCGGGGACCAAAGTCCCTGGACAGATAACTGACCGAGAATTCCTCCCCATCCGGATAGACTGGCATCCGTGGTCACTGTCGTCCAATATATTGGCAGAAATGACTTTCCCTGGCTGAGCATCGGAGACCGAAGCCACCAGACCAGAGACTCTCTGGTCTGTTTGCTCAATCGGATCTGATTGTCCAGGGATTCCGGATTCCGATTCCATCTGAGAGGAATCTCTTGCTGAAGAATTCGGGTATGGGACTGGGCAAATGGGACTGCTTCGAAGGAAGCCACCATCAACCCCAGACCCCTCATGCAAGTCCGAAGGGAAGACCAGCTGTTGGTGGACTGCTGATTGAATCTTTCGGAGTTTCCCTACCGGAAGAACAAACTCTTGTCCTGACTGTGTCTAGAATTAGACCCAGATATTCGAGCCTCTGGGTGGGAACCAGAAATGACTTTTGCTGGTTCACCAGCCACCCGAATTCCTGTAAAGAAATCATAGTAATTTCTATGTTTTGTAGCAAGGTCTGAGGAGACTCTGCATGAAGCAGAAGATCGTCTAGGTAACCTAGAATCGATATGCCTCTTTGGCGCAGAAGTGCCAACATTGGGGCCAACACCTTCGTGAAGACCCGCTGAGCCGTGGCGAGACCGAAAGGTAACGCCACAAACTGATAGTGGTTCTCTTCTACGGAAAAACGTAGAAACCGCTGATGTCCTGCGAAAATGGGAATGTGAAGATATGCGTCCTAGATGTCTATGGACGCTAGGACATCCCCTGGATGCAGAAAGGCTGCTACTGTGCGAATGGACTCCATTCTGAATCTTCTTATGAAGACAAAAGAATTGAGTGCCCTTAAGTCCAGAATTGGACGCACTTTGCCCTCTTTCCTGGGTATTGTAAATAGGTTTGAATAAAACCCTAGAAACCGTTCTGTCCAAGGAACGTGGACTACCACTCCTTGTTGTAGTAAATCTGTGACTGCTCTCCGCAGATCTTCTAAACGATCTGAGGATAGTCGGATATTGGAAGGGAAGAATCGCGCCGGTGGGAGAGATCGAAACTCGATCTTGTACCCTGACCTTATGACTTCGCAGACCCATTTGTCCGGGATTCTGGAAAGCCATGGATCCGGGACCCGGCGAAGACGTCCCCCCACCCCAGTTATGGGTGGGGGCGCACCTTCAGGCTTTGGACGGTTTATCTTCAGGTCTGGAGGGGGCGGGCTTTTGCTTGCCCGACCAACGACCCCTGACGCCTCCTGCAGGAGCTTTGGAGGACTTAGTTTTTTCACCCGCGGGACGAAAAAACCTCTTGTGAGCAGAAAAAGAAGGCCCTCGTCTTTGACGAGTTCCTCTACCTTTAAAATTTTGCGGTAAAAAGGTGCTCTTTCCACCCGTGAGATCCTTAATGATCTCATCTAAGTTGGCTCCAAATAGACGCTCTCCTAAAAAGGGGATATTAGCCAATGCTTTTTTGGAACCTTGGTCGGCTAACCAACCTTTTAGCCACAGTGTACGCCTGAGAACCACTGCTGAGACTGATGCTCGCGCCAATAATGGAGTGGCGTCTAACGCCGCATCACACACAAACTGTAACCCCTGTATCATTTGTTCCAACAAATCTGATACCGCCTGAGGGACCTCTTTTAAGTCCCGGCGTAACCACTAGGTCCATTCAGTTACAGCCTGCGAAAACAGACCAATAGCTATTATAGGTCTGAAAGCTGATCCAATCAAGGCAAACATGGTGCGAGACATAGCTTCTATCTTGCGATCCACTGGATCTTTAAAAGACGGAACGTCTTCTAAAGGAATAACCGTGGCTTTATTCAATCTAGCAATTGGTGAATCCACCACAGGTGGTTCTGTCCATTTCTTAATGAGGGTTTCCTCAAACGGATAACGCCTGTAATGCGTTTAGAAATAGTAGAAATGCGTTTTGGTCGACTCCATTCTTCTTTGATTGGATTGCCAAAACATTTGGGCAATGGAAAAACCTTCGCCACTAGATGCGTTTTTAGACCCAAAAGGGATCTCAGTTTCAGCTATTTCTGACGGAATACCCTGTAATCTTAAGGTCTCTTGAACAGATACCATGAGTGCGTTTACCAACGCTTCCTCTCTGGCTATGGCTGATGCCGAAACATCCTCCTCACTGTCTGAAAAGACAGTACACGAGACACCAATACCAGATGAAGTACCTGCAACTGCAGAAATAGGCTCAGAGTCTGAATCCGAGGTTTCAGATAATAAGGGGTTAGGCGGGGGTCGCTTACTTGCGCCCTGTCCCTGACAAGCCACTTCCACCCGGGACACAAGCTTCCATAATAGCGGACAATGATTTAATCGTCAGTGGGGTGCTGGAGGATCCTGCAGACCCCTCGAGGGGATCCGGAGGAGATACATGAGTGGCAGGGTCCATGATAATTCAGGACACCTTTGCCAGAAAACACAAAAAAACTTTTTTTTTTTTTTAATTTTTTTTTTTTTTTTTATGTGTCTCCCCCTAGCGCAATAGCGCCCCTCAGAGTACCTGCTTCTTGATCCCACAGAGAGAGAGAGGGACCCCCAAGGCTCACCAACCGATGCAGTGAAGTTTCCAACCAACTGCAGTCAGCGTCTGTCTTTACAGACTGGAAGGAGCTGTTGCTTTTTCCCGGGTAGAAGGACGTGGCTCCGCCCCCTGTGTACGCCTTCCGGCGTTTCCCAGCTCTCCACGAGGTAGCTGGGCTCAAAAAACATGGCCGCCCCCATAGAAGAGACATAAGACTCCAAAAACATGGCGGCTGGCGTGACCTGAGGACATACATGCATTCGGTCTACGGCAAAATGGCGGCGGACCGCCGAAATCGTTTTCCCAGCACATCCACCTGCATCTCTGCTAAGAGGCGATATATGGATCTACAGAAGATACACTACACATAAGGTAGGATTATACCTCCTATGTCTGCTGTAATGTTACAGTCTGCTGGGTAGAGTGTTAGCTCTTAAACCAAGTCCACTTCCCACAAACACATGCTGTATTACAAGGGGGACTTGTAAGTATCAGATATATACTGACCATATATGGAGGGGCCCATAATACATACTGCCTCATAACGAGGAAAAAAGGGAACGTTTACTCACCATACCGAACCGACAGGCACCCTCTCTTCACAATACCCTCTCCACCGGGGTGGGGGTTTGTGGACGCCTCGACTCTCTGGTACCTGGCGTCCAAGCGAGACTTTTAACTCGCAAAGTCAGTCCCTTCACTGGGACTCCGTCGCGGCCGACCCATCGCGGAGCTCTGGTCTGCACGCGCTCGTAGGCAGAAACCGGGGTGACCACTGGATCTCAACATCCAGCCCGTCGCCCGGCCCCGCATACTTACTTGAATATGTCGCGGCCGACCAAGCGCAATGCCATGGTCTGCGCGCGCTCGTAGGCCGGCTGGGGTGACCACAAGTGTCGCCCAGTCCGGCATTTTTGCTTGAAGATCTCACAGGAAAAAAACACTGGAGAAAACTACCTAAAAAATGTCTTTCTTAAAGAAAAAAAGTCTTGCCAGGACCAAAAGATCCCAGCAAGGAACTTAGGTCCTTACTCCTGACTAGACAGAAAAAAACTGATTCCCTGTAGCAGAGAGAGGGAGGATATGCCCTCAGGGACTGCCCCTAGGGTGGAGCCAGAACGTTTTGTCTTTCTGCCTAGTCCTACTCCTGCGGAGACAACATAACCCAGCTCTTGAGAATCAAGAAGACTACGTCTGTCAATGAGCGATAGAGAAAGGTAAGTTTTCCTTCGTAAGTACAGAGCATTTTGAAGAACTCTTTTATAAGCAACATAGGTTGCTGTTAGGAAATATGAGAAATATGCAAGCTTATATAAAAAGAGACTGGACAGGTTAGAACATTTTTTGTTAGACCTAAAATAAATCTGAAAGCTAGCCACATAATTCCTTACATTCTCATCTTTAAATCAACATTTTGATTGTCAAATATTTTACCATACAACCAAAACTTAATAGAGCAAACAAGATTGTAAAGTTTAGGTTGGTTTTTGACCAATATGGTTGCTGATTATATCTGCCATATAAAAGTAAGTTTCATATATTTCTAAATATCCATCTAAAATTAGACAAAAAAAAATCTGTAAAAAAAAAAAAAAAAAAGAAAAAGCCACCACTTGCTGAAATTTCAGTAAACTTTTATTGCTTTCAATCTTTTTTTTTTTTTAAAACATTACAAAATAGAGTTTGCATTTTCCTAAGTTTTTCAACAAATTAAAAAGGCAGGGTTTCACATCTCAGATAGAACAAGATACTCACATATCGCTCGTAAAAACTAACAAAATATAATTTATGGTTTTGGAACTTGCTTTGGATTTGTTACAAAAGAAGACAAAAAACACAAATACACTATCTTCAATACAAAAACAGGCATAAAAAAACCTGGTGCTGTGCTTTCCTAAAGGTATTCAGTATAATAAATACTAAAAATCTGGCTATGTTCAGGTACCGTCACCGAACAATGGAAGACAAAACACAATTTTATCCAAGATACTAAATGGGGAAAATAGTAAAGAACTGTACATTGGTTTGTCCTTAACCAGAGAAAACAGTTAAAATGTTCAAGTTCCCATTACATTAAATGTACCCAGTTTATTACAAATGCAAAATTTCTCAATGCAATTTTCATTCTAAAATGTACAAAATAAAATTTAAGTTAAAATGTTTTTTTTTTTTTTTTGGATTTCTTTTTTTTTTTTTTTTAAGTATAATCAACAGTGGGACTTTAAACCTATAAACTAAATACCAGGAATTATTTATATAAAAATGAAAATTTTACAACACTTTAGTTTAGGAGAACCTCCGTTATGTAATATTTATTGAACCAACACAGAGGGGGTGAACCTGGTTTGGTTATTTCTTAATAACATTTTATTTAAAAAATGTAATCTACATCTGCAGACTTCAAAAGCTAAGCTAACTGGCTAAGTTGCTTTTAAACCATTGCACATTGCTTCCTAAACACTGTCTCAATAGTACAGCCAATGCAGTTTAGTTAATTGCTGTCACACGTTTGATAAAAGACAAAAAAAAAAATCTGTGTCAAGAACATCAAGAAAATGACTGCCGAGGACAACTGAGGATAATTTACTAAAACTGGCAAGTGCAAAACGTGGTTCAGCTCTTTACAGAAACCAATCAGCTTCCAGTTTTTTGTCAAATCTTAATTGAACAAGTTGAAGTTAGAAGCTGATTGGCTACCATGCATAGCTGCACCAGATTTTGCACTGTCCAGCTTTAGTAAATCAACCCCACTGCTGTCAATTTTCAGAGACCATTTAGGGTAACACCATATGTACTTAACCTGTGGAATAGGGAAAATGAAGCATGGTGTGCAGTACACAATCGACCAATGGGCACTTGTTCCTGCAATCTGGGGCTTGGATATAAAAGCCACACCGCACTTCTAGGATCATCTACTTAGTGACCCTATAAGGTATTGTTTCAGTGAAATATGTTTCTATTGCCAAGGACACCTTTCAAGCAGCAAATCCGAACATGGAAACAGGGGCAAGTGTAATTTATAGGACACATCCACTTTTTTGTAATTAAGGTCTTTGTTAGGGTATGACCACTGTGACAATCTAGGTACAAGATGTTCAAGAAACCAAAAGTGGCACAGTGTACTCTATACAGGGGAGGGCTGGCAGCCTTTGGCCTGGGGGTCAAGTCCAGTCAAGTGGCCCATTGAACCATCGAATGAGCTCACCATCCATGCCCACCTGGTTTTGGACTGACAGCTGTATACAGTGCCTGGCCCCTACATTAATCCAGCCCTGAGTGCAGCCTTTTTACCAGTTTTTACCACTTTCCAGAGTGGCCTGGGGGGCAATTGCCCCCCTGCCCCCCTTGCCAGTCCTCCCCTGACTCTATACCAAGCTCTTGGCTGAGGGCCATTGGCCCAGACCCACAATCAAGATAGTTCACAAAGTATGTGCTACAGTTTTACAATGCATATCAATTTGTCAAAATTACGTGTTAACACATACGAATAATAAATCAATTTTTATTACAGATCTGACACAGATAAAACAAAATTGAATACCACATTTGTTTTTGAATCAGAAATGCTAACACAAAACATAAAATAAAAGTAAAAAAATTAAGGAAAATATTTTATTAGCAATTCCCTATTGATAACCCTATAAAAAGACTGGTAGATAAATGTTTGTTAAAAAAAACCCCACTAAACTCACCACCAGACAACAAAGTATTTGCTATACAACAATCTGAATTTGGAACCTTTAAAACGTATTTAAGAATAAATTGACTGTTCAGATTATGAGAACGATCCACAATCAACAAAATAAAATCTTTTTAGCGAAGATGCTTTTGACATCAGAGACATTTGGGGTAATTCAACAAGGGTTAAACGTAGTAACCCAAAAGGATTATAGTAAGCTGAAAATGACTGTTAGGGTTCTAGCACTTGGCACATCTTAGATGTTTGCACTCACTGGGCTAACCTAATTACTCAATATTGAACTTACTGTATTTGGTTCTGTGTTTTATAGGCTACTTTCTTATCTGAGTGCTACAAATGACTGTTTCAAATGCACAGATACATGCCATGAGAAACATTTCAATGCCATTAAAATGCTCATACGGAAAATTAAATTGTTCATTACTGAAATGTAAATGTTGAAACCATTGCCATAAAAGTGCTAATTTAAAAATACAAGAACACACTTTCATCCAAATAGGCATATCTGGAAGCTTAGCTTAAAGGCCAAGTTCACCTTTTTTCTTCTAAATTCCAGCTCCCCTATGTACCAATATAACACGCTTACCTTACTGCCTTCATGGATGTTTAAAAACACTGCTCCATTACTTCTGCCTTACTTCCTGGACAGACTTTAGGTCATTATTTAAATCAAAAAGTTTTGCGCCAGACAATACATATATTCAAGAGTGATTTAAATAATCCAAGTGAAAGACATCAAATGATCTGTTCAATATAAATCATGTGAAAGTAAAAAAGTCCCAGTGATCACAAGTGTATCCAATATTGTACACCTCTGTGAGCGTGCTCCTAAATCCACCACCGAAAAAATAAAGCATCTCACCTCACTATCTGACCCAGGAACTCCAAGGGTCAGATACAGCAGTCCCCTCAGGGGTTAACAGGTAGATAATCCAATCACATTAGAGAGACCGGTGCATATTCCAGGACCAGGCTTCTTCTCAAGGCAAACCCCAGGCATAAAAAAGATAGAAGCAAGAAGAATCTAATGCTCTCAGTTTGATAGAATAGATGATTTGATTTATTAAACAGTAATACACTTACAAGAGTGGCACTCGATAGTGCAATGTAGCTCGCAGTTCTGCAATTAGACCGGAGAGGATGTGACGTCTAACAGACAGGCTTGGCCCCCTATACACGTTATGTCGGTGCATCCAGCGTTGACTTCGTAGGTAGCGAATGTAACGCGTATAGGGGGTGGAGCCTGTCTGTTAGACATCACATCCTCTTCGGTCTAATTGCGGAAACTGCGAGCTACAATGCACAATCAAGTGGCACACTTGTAAGTAAGTGTATTACTGTTTAATAAATCATCTATTCTATCAAACTGAGAGCATTCGATTCTTCTTGCTTCTATCTTTTTATGCCTGGGGCTTGCCTTGAGAATTCGTGAAGCCTGGTCCTGGAATATGCACCGGTCTCTCTAATGTGATTGGGTCATCTACCTGTTAACCCCTGAGGGGACTGCTGTATCTGACCCTTGGTGATTTTTGGGTCAGATAGTGAGGTGAGAGGCTTTTTATTTTTTCGGTGGTGGATTTAGGAGCACACTCACGGAGGTATAGCATATTGGATACACTTGTGATCACAGGGACTTTTTTACTTTCACATGATTTATATTGAACAAATCATTTGATGTCTTTCACTTGGATTATTTAAATCACTCTTTTGAATATATGTATTGTCTGGCGCAGCACTTTTTGATTTATATATTGTACTTTTTTGTGGAGGGGAAACACAGTAGGTGTTAGCAGCCGGCATACCGATTACTTTATTGGATTATTCACATTTATTTTATATATCTTTATTATCATATATAGCACATTTATTATATTGATAACTTGGGTATTTTTTACACAGTTAATTGCGCTGATAGTTTTCACGTTACTGTAGACTTTAGGCCATGACACAGAAAGGGGTTGACCAGCTGAGCTCATTAGAACACACCTTGCATCATCCTAACCTCAGCTGGTCAACTCCTTCCTGTGTCACCATCTAAAGTCTGTCCAGGAAGTAAGGCAGAAGTAATGGAGCAGTGGGTTTAAACAGCCATAAAGACAGGTAAATGTGTGTAGAATAAATGAAAAGCAGTTTTATTTTTGCAAAAGAAGCACATTAATGCTATATTGGTAAATAGGGGAGCTGGAATATATTTAAAAAAAGAAAAAAGAAAAAAAAAAGGAACGTAGATTTTAAGCGGCTAAAGTACATTGTGGATACTAGAAAACATGAATCTAAATATATCTATTTTGAATGCTGTTCTGAGAACACGTCTTACACTAATCAAATAAATTCTGTTTCAACATGATTGTATATAGAGTTGAATTTAGTAACACTGATCATGAGTTCTTGTATGAGGCCATGTACACACAAGAGCACTGCATTCATCTTAACCCAACAGCTGATGGCCATCACCTAACCATGCAATGATGGCAGTGAGAGTTGCACATTAGCACCTATCCATGCACTTAGTGTTCCTGAAAAATAGAATGCAGCATCTAAGTGATGTGTATTAGAAGCTCAAACACCAGCCTGGAACTGGAATCCACCATACATGAACAAAGGCAACCATCTATCTGAAAAAGGTATGAACTTAGTAATTAAACAGTATTCTTGGAGCATGGCCATGTCCAACAGCATCTAGAAAATACTTTTTCCTATTAACAAAGATAAATGGTCTGTCTGAAATATAGACTGAATACGACCCATTCAATACCTGGCTTAATTTACAAAAAAAGAAGTTAACATCTGATCTTAACCTCTACATGTTATGAAAGGACCGTACGATCTCAAAAAGCTATTTGACTGATGTAATGCTACGGTATGATGGCAAACAACTGACATTGACTAAACAATGAAAAAGCCCTGTGATTACTGGGATGAATAATGGTCTTCAATTGAGAAAACACAAATGAAAAATAGGGGAGAAAGCCAAGTTTCATTACATGTTATGTCTGAATTTACAGTATATATGTACAGTACATATAAAACTAGCAAAAAACAAAAAAGAAATGTACCTTGAAATCCATTTCAAGGGATGGCAGTTGTTCGCCTTATTTATAGTATAAATGATACAACACTGGAATATTCACCATCCCTTCAAATTAATTTCCTTTCAGCAATTAAGGATTTGTGCTAGTGACAACATATGAACTAATACTATACATCATTCAGGTAGCAACCCCATGCTTTAAAAAGGAGTGGGAGGTGTTTACATCATGAAAGCAATTAAGCTGAATATAGGGACATATTAACAAAGCAGTGAATGCGGCTTACACCAAACATTCTGAATGTGAACCAATCACTGTCACCTAAAACACATGCACCAGGAAGATTCACCTACAGTGAATGTCAGATTCATTGCTTCATGAATATGCACATAGTGGTCAGGCTCAAACATCAAGGGAAAGGTCTCAAATTTAGTAAACAACCCCTTAAATGTCAAACCCACATCATTTAATTATTTGAAATACAAAAATATCTCCAACAATCACTGCTAAACTGACAGGGTACTATATATTTCACAGCACCATCCTAGGCAACCTATAAAATAATTTCACACAACAGCACAATTAAACTGCCACAGCAACTTTTTTTTGCAGCAAATTTGGCAAGAAATCATAAAAGGTCCTATACTGGGACCTACTAAGCACTGTTGCGGCATATTGCACAAAAAAACCTGAGTTACGTCATTGAGATGAGCCCTGGGCTCATATCAAGCTTTAGAAAATAGAAATATAGGTCATCACTGCATTTGAAGGGCTATTTAGTAGCCTCATATTGCAGAATGTGGCTGTTAAGTATGGACTTGTGACAATCCAAGAAACAAATGGCTAGAACATGGTAAACTATAGTTAAGCAAATCGCTAAGAAATACTTCTGATGGCTTGAATAAGCTTTGATGCACCAATCTTTGTATGCATCTACAGATTCACACATTGATCACCATGAAGACAATACACCACCTGTACACTACTAAAGGCTGGTGTACTCCTTCGCAGAATGTTTGTAGTGTCCCTAGTGGTGACTAATGACGCAAGCTGTACTCAAACCCGCATCTTCTGCAGAGAACACATATATTGGAAATGCAGTTCTAATGAAAGAACGTATAGCAGGCATTGCTGACGAATACAACTCCTTAAAGTGACTGTCACTTTAATTAAAAAAAAAAAAAGCTACTAGCAGGCAGTTCTAAATTCAGACAAGTCTCCTACAACTCTAGCTGTCTGCTCTCTACGTCTGTTTTTTTTCTTTTTCTTCTAAAGAGACAGTCACTTTAAAGCGTTGTACGAGAAGGTTGAGTAACCCAGTCACTTTAAAATAAACCTATCATGAAAAAAAATCCAGGGGCTGCCAAAGTCAAACATTCTTTTTAACATACTAGTTGCCTTCCATATTTCTTCACTGAACAGATTTGGTTTTTCGGTTTTCATTAAGTGGTAGGTCACTGATCTGAACAAGCATGTGTAAAATTCATTATAGGTATACCGGATATGCACATGCTTACTCTGGGTGATTGAGTAGTAAATTGAAGATAAAGATGACAGCAATGGAGCATTAGGTGGCCCTAAACTCTTTCTTTAGCACGCTTTAATGTGGAAAATAAGAAACAAAAAGACTTAACATGTAATTTGTGGAAGCAGCAGTGCACTTCCAAACATGCATCAGTGGCTAGGCACACTCCATTCTTCTAACCTATCAGAAGTTAGGCACACTCCATTCCTCTAGCCTATCAGAAGAAGTTTAACAGGATACTCTGTCAATCCTGTTCTTAAAGTGGTTTTAAAGGCTCAAGGTTTTTTACCTTCATGCATTCTATGCATGAAGGTAAAAAACCTTCTGTGTGCAGCCCTCCCCCAAATACTCACCTTAGATCCTTCTCGATCTAGTGATGTGCACGAGAGCTGAGCTTCTCCCAGGTCTTGCATTCCTCATTGGCTGAGACAGCAGTGAGAGAGTGAGGAGAGAGCATTGGACGGGGCTGAGCCACAGCTCTGTGTGTCTTATGGACGCATAGAGTGGGGCTTGGGAGCGAGCACACCCCGGTGCCCCCAGAGCAAGTGGCTTGCTATTGGGGGCACTGGCTGAAGAGGAGGAGCCAGGAGCGCCAGTGTGGGACCCGAAAAGAGGAGGATCGGGGCTGCTTTGTGCAAAACATCTGCACAGAGCAGTAAGTATAACAGGTATTTTATATAAAAAAAAAAAAAAAAAAAATGAATGTAACTTTAATTACTGGATTGCTTTAAAGTGGATGTAAACCCCAGTCATAGAACTAAGCAAAGCACATATCTGTAGTGTTTACTTATCTCTCTCTCCAAAGCTCTAAGTGTTCGTTCCTCGGTTTTCCTGACACATGAGATAAATTTGTGTCCGGTGGAAAGCTTAGCAGACAGCTTGTCTATTCTGAACTGTATCATCTGAGGCTGTTCACTTCACTGGGTACTTGGTATATGTGAGGGTTTACAATCAACGAGGCACTGCAAAATACAGTAATTAGAATAGAAGGAAAGGCTTAGTAGAACAACATTTAAAATGTTGCTTCCCTTTGCTTATATACATTCTGCATACTGCAAAACCTTTTTTACTTTTCTTGCCAGAGGTCACATAATCACACAGCTCTGGCTCCCCTGCGTCAATAAGCAGCTTCCTTGTCTTGTGAAAGGCCGACAAAGGGGAAACCGTGCAATTCAGCCCTGTTGTTGACCTACTCATTGACACAGGGATATCTGGAGCTATGCGATCACATGAAGGTTTTTACACTGATTTCCTACAAACAGTATGCAGCATGTATATAGGTGGGGGAGGGAACATTTTAAACCATGGACATTTTAGCCTTACCTTCTACTTTAAGTAATGACATGTTGTATAATTCAAAACTGACCCATCTTGCATTGTTTGAAGGACAAGGTTGCTTAGATTTAGGTTCACTTTAAATTTTCAAAAACAACTGAGCAATGGCAGCCCCTGAATTTCCATCCTAGTTTCTTTTAAGAAGCCCATAGACATTAGACGCCCATTGTTTGATGCCTACAATTATAACAGAACAACTGAGCAGTCTACATAGCATAACCAACTGCCAAAGGACTGAGGGACTTCTGGCCAATACTAAAAGCATAGTTTTCATACATTTGAAGACAACACAAACGTCGTACTTTAGGGGTTGGTTTACTAAAACTGGAGAGTGAAAAATCTGGATCAGCTGTGCAAGGTAGCCAATCAGCTTCAACTTTAGTTTGTTTAATTAAGCTTTAACAAAAACAAAACTGGAAGCCGATCGGTTTCTTTGCAGAGCTGCACCAGATTTTGCACTCTCTAGCTTTAGTACATCAACCCCTTATTTACCAAATACATTGCAGTATGTGATGGGGTGATCAAAAACAATCTAATTTTAACCTTACCAAATTCTCTCTGCCATCTAATGCCTTTGGGCTTTGTTGGCTCTATAGTGTAGTGTAAAATTGCAGTGACAAAGTGTTCTACATTTTTAGAGGGACATAATAACCTCATAAGGTTATCTTAAAGAGCTATTCTATTTTTGTTACCAAGGTTTAAGTATTTTGCTAGAATTTTTCCCTTACTATTCTGGCCCTAATATATTTCTGTAAATTGATTTCGCTACAGAAGTGGGTGACATATGAAATTACAGAAACCTATAAAAATATATACGAAAAAAAAAAGCATTAAAAATATACATCCACATGGGAAAACATTTCTATGGAAGTTCTGGGAATGACAAATGGAAAGTCGTCAGGTATTTAAACAGTATTGCTGGATGACAGGCTATTAAATATACAATAAAATCAATTAAAAAAGGTCTATAAAAACTCCTATTGAATAAATAATTGCTGAGTGATCATCCTGTGGCATATTATTACAGTAGGATACAGCCCATTTTAGATCCTTTACAGTATTTACAGTGCTAATAATTTATCAGGTGCACACACAGTATTTTGGAAATGTTTTCACACTTTGATGGTCTGATAGTCATTGGAAACATGTACATTCATTCATTCTCGCGTTGATGTACATAAGCACAAAACACACACACGCTCTTCTGGACTTGGCTCTATACAGAGGTCTCGGCGTCCACGTACTTGCGGAGAGAGCCATCATCAATGGAGATTTTTACATTTACTGGTTTGTCAGGGCTGTGAAAAAAAAAAAAAAGATCAGAAGTGAAACTAAAGTATTCCTTAGATGTAAAACGGCAAACATCAGGTGTTAAAATACATATTTGAGTATATAAAACTTGCACTAAAGCAGCAAGGGCATTCCAGAGAAAGGAAGATGTATTAATACGTTTTAGTAAATTGCAAACAAATAAAATGTTAGGAAGGCACACAGAACAGAAAGACAACATGCATGAGTAATTAGTATCAATATAGATATACTGTATAGTTTATTGGGTACCTCAACAAGCCTAATGTGAACTCCTGCTTTAAACTTGTCAGTATAGAAACACGGGGGATCTCCCACCTCCTGAACAACACAGGAACCACTACACTGTTTATATTCTTTACAAGACCTTGCAAAGTGCAGCGATGTTGTAGAAATTGGATTGACCCACAGCACCCAATCAGATTTAAAGATAGTTACGTTAACTCAACAAAAACAGAACATAGGTTGCTGCATGCTTGTTGTCTTTAAAATGCAATATCAGTCATGACATCAGAATGGAAGAAGCACAATGCTGATCCTCACCTCCCAGACAGAAGATAAAATCTGAGAATACGGTTACTGGTATAAATTGAGGGTGTGCAGGAGGTAGGGACCCCTTCAAGTTGCTACATGGAAGGGTCCTAAGCAAGAGTTCATGTTGGAAAGTCCCTTTAACAAGTCTAAAAAGAAAAAATTCTGCATGCATATATATATATTTTTAATATGCCATGAAGGGCAGAATAAAACTGCATCTCGAATAATCCCCTGTGTGATGTTTTGGAGGGTCTCTGTACTGTACCTGGCTGGGAATCTTTTCTGTAAATTTTATTCCTGCTGGTCTCTGGTTTTGCTCTTCCGATTGTGCGACCTCCTATGTTACATGACAGGTTCACTAACAAGCAACAGGTTTACTGGGCCATACCAATCTCACCAACGTATCATAAAGCTGTCGGTGTTCCACTTTCCTTTGGTGCTTGGATGGACTAATTTAATTCAGTATCAAAACAAGCTTTTTACTTAACAATTGAAATTGGAGAAATATTAAGTGATACACGCCACATCTCTGCACACTCAAAAAACTTCAACAAATGCATGCCTATGCAAAGACAATGCATACTGTACGTGCGGTGTGCATGTGATTCTGGCTGACACAAGGGACATGTATAAAAGATATTCTGTGTATGTGATCAAAGGATTTTACATTTAAAATGTAAAGTAATAATGAAAAATCATAACTTTTGAAAAAAACTAAATACAACAAATGATCAGATCAAAGCAGCTAGTACAGGGAGTGCAGATCTTACATCATTTGTATTTATGCCAATACCCTTCACTACATTGTACTGACTGCACCGGATAATGCCATTTTAATTTGGCATCATGGAGCCAAGCTTTTCTTTTTTCTTTCAGATCTCCTCAATAATAATATGCAGAGGAGCAAACGTTTATATTTTTCCATATAATACTATCAGTAAGGGGCACTAGAGCACCATAAACTAACATCTATTCTGAAGAAAGGATTGTAGTTTTTTCAAAGGAAAATTATGAGACCATTTTAAACACAAGCAAAGCTCAGTAGAGTATTTAACAAATGTTGTGTTATATACAGATTCCATATGGATCTGGAAGATGATGTTTATGCCTTGACAAAAAGGTCAAAGGGTTCTTTCAGAGCACTTTTATACATGTCCCATTATGTTGCAGCAGACTCTTTCACTTACCATTATGACATTGAAATTTTTTTACAACCTGTCAAAAACAGCTTTGCATTAGCCCTGTTGTCTTAGCCAGACATATAGCAATACGATCCTTCCTTGTGCAAATATAAGTGAAGTGTGCAGATTGCTAAAATGCAAATGGGCACGTTATAAGCACTTTGACTTTACTGCTGCTTGCTACAGCTCCCCTTACCCCATCAGCGCATACTTCCCTTTCCTTCACTCCCCACTGTGCAAATCAGCATTGTCACGTGGAAAGACTCTTGGCCTCAGGTAAGCTACAGTATGAATGACTTACATAGGGTGGCGTCTTCTGCTGAATAAAGCAGGGGGAAGTAAAGTATGTATGTGCTCTTAGCGCCCATTCAGACTGGCGCGACACGACTTGCTGGGGCGACCTGTGAAGTCGCGGTGCACGCTTCATATAATTGAAGTCAATGCAAGTCATCTCCAGGTCGCCCCAAAGTAGTACAGGACCCTTTTTCTAAGTCGGAGCGACTTTTGTTGCTCCTATTAGAACGGGTCCTGTACTATTCAATGGCGAGCGACCGACCGCGACTTGTCAGGCGACCAAGTCGCCTGACAAGTCGCGCTAGTGTGAATGGACCCTTAGGGAGAGGATAATAACAGCAGCCTCTGCTTTTTCCTGCATGGAAAAAGCATAGGTTCTGGTCTGTTTTAAATGTGCATGCTCTGGGACAGTCCTTCTTGGTACTCTGGGGTTGATTTACTAAAACTAGAGCGCAAACTCTGGTGCAATTGTCAATGTAGCTAATCACCTAACTTTAGCTTGTTCAATTAAGCTTGGAAAAAAGAAGCAAAAAAGAAGAAGAAGAAAAAAAAAAAGCAAAAAAGAAGAAGAAAAAAAAAAGAAGAAAAGAAAAAAAAAAAGAAGAAAAAAAAAAAAAGAAGAAAAAAAAAAAAAAAAAGGTTTTTTATGCAGAACAGCACCAGATTTTGCACTCTAGTTTTAGTAAATCAGCCCCTGTATCACTACTTAGCAAGACATTACCCCGAATAAGCAAACAGGTCAGGAGTCTACTTTTTCTAGGTCAGTCCCTTCTTGTAATGAAGGATGAACAAGAATGACCGCTCTTGGAGGCTGTACCTTAAAAAAACAAGCGAACAGTGGCAGCCTGTATATTTCCATCCTGACAGGTTCCCTTTAAAAGCACTGCATCTAAAATTACAGCGTGAGTCAAATATATAATAGGATCACATAACATTCATATCTGCAATTATTCTTTTTCCCCCAAGGCTGCAACAGAGGTTTATGATCTGATTGCATTAGTAAGCAGAGAATAAGCGATAAGCCAAAGCGCTTCCCATGTTACTCATTGGCCTGAGATGTCAATGTTTGCAGCACACACAGAAAGTCTAACTGCGATTATAATAAGTGCCCGATAGCAACTTTTGCACTTTCTTAAAAAGTGTTAAAACTTTTAAATAGAACTGCTGAAAATCACGTAGAGAATCATATCATGTATACACTACTTACCATTGTTTACATGAGCACCTAATAAATATGCAGAAATTCATGCAAACAAGCAGGTTTTAATTTGTTTCCCTCATTTCCTGTTTCGGTGACACCGTGTCATTACATGCACTAATGCCTGCAGGAAGTCTCCCAAACAGTAGAGAATTAAACATTCACTGCAAGGAAACAAGTAAAACTTCTAGATTGGTAATAAATTGGTATTTAGCACAAAACCTGCTTATCTGCATAGTATTTGATGCTTTCGGCAAAGAGAAATGAGACAATACGTTAAAGTGAGATAGCTACCTCTGGTTAGATTTGGATGATTTGGCATTTTCAGGATGCATTGAAAGAACCTTCCACTGTGCTGTTTTTGCCATCTCATCTGATATGTTTACAACTGATGGATCAAGGCTAGAGAATAAACATAAGTTGATGTTAGTAGCTTACCCTAAAACAGCATTAATGGAGTTACTGTTTTTAATGGCTTGCAGAGCAGCGTAAGGAGAGAATGTGCTGAGATCAGACAAACTAAGCAGATCCTTAAACAGAACTGAGCTCAACAAGACTCTTTTTCATTTAGGACTATAAATGGAGAACAAAATTGAATCTCAGTTCCAAACAGCTAAACACACAGATCAAATACATACAGTATACGAGAGCCATTTCAACTGTCTAAAGATTTGTATTTCTGCTCATCCAGTTCTGAAATATACACAGCTCTGCCAGACAGAACAGCCCTGTGCCTGGATCTTTATACCAGTGATCTTACAAATTTGTCCCTTCCCCATTATGTGACTGGACAGTAAAAGGAGAATCAGAATATTGATCTCATCTCTCTTCTGCTATTAGCATGTTCCTTGTTAGCCCAAGAGCACAGCAGCACAACCTACTTGGCATCTTGTGCTGCTTCACCCTTTTCCAACCCTAGCTCTGCTGTATAGACGCAAGAAGTTGATAATAGGGCAAATCCAGGTACTTGTGCTCTAAGCAGTCAAAATTCTGCCTGGGTTTCAGCTTTAAAAATGCTTGGGGTCACTTACAGCAGCTTTGTTGAAGCTGAACATATGCCTTATGAATCCAATATTTACCTATAATTGTCACCTAACTAAATAGATATAAGGGAGGTCTCCTGCCCCGCCAGGGCTATGGAAATCTCAGAAATTAAAGTGTTTGTTACCCCAACACTACATATTCCTGATACGTGTCTGCTGTACAATGTACTTGTATGAGAAAGTATCTTGTTTTTTTTTTGTATTTCCTCCTTTACAGTATGTGAAATCTCTGGTGTTTCTGCCAGTCCCTCTGCTTTCCTATGAAAAAATGACCACAGTAAGCAGGAGAGCACACCATGGTCAGTTCTTTAGCTGTGCTGGGAACTCAGTGTGCTCCCCTCCAGTGATCAGGGTTGTCCTGACTCCCCTCAGGGCATAGCCATTCACTAGGAAGGTCAGTGTCCTGCTGCCCCCCCCCCCCCCCCCAGTTCTTATGCAGCTGAGAACAGAGGGAATGTGATCATTCATAAAAAAGGGAAAACATTTACATATATTTTTTTATACCTATATGAAAAGGTTTGCCTTTCATTTCTATTTTAAGCTGAATGGGTTGTTTTACAAGGTGATCATTTACAATCGCAATACAAATCCTTAGGCAGGTAAAACAGTTTCCTTATATGTATTCCATCTATATATTTGGATCTTGCCTTTTCATCTATATATTTAGCGGTTTGCCAGCAAAAATTACATGTAGTAGTTTTTCACAATCAACTTCAACTTTCCCAGGTAGGAGCTTCATTTAGAGAACAGCATCTATTATTATTGTGTATTTCATATTTTATGTCCTACTCAGGGTGTGATGTCATCTCATCGCTGTCAGAATCAACACTAGCTTTTATGCAAATTTGCCCGATTGAACTGTGTGAATGCAAAAGTAGGGACATGTTTATCTAAACACCACCTCTGGCCACTTGTCTGCAGCCAAAACCGCGTGCTGACCGCCCTTTAGCACATTTACTGCTACAGGATGGCGCTGCGCAGGATCACGTATAGGGTATTGGGCGCAAGCGCGTGCCACCGGAGGCTCGTTTCTGCGGTGATTAAACACAGCGGGACCCGATCATTTTATGTAAACAAGGCAGATTGCTGTTCTGTCAGTAAAGAAGGCATGGATCCTGTGTTCCTGTAAAGCAGGAACACAATCCATGCCTTCCACAAATAAAAGCACTTCCCCCCACTACATTGAAACACCAGCTAGGCACACAGTTTACCCTTTGATCGCTACCGTGATGTTGATCTCAGCCACTGCAATTAGTATAGTGCATATTTTTTAGCACTGATCATTGTAATAATGTCACTGGTCCCCAAAAAAAGTGTCTAAAGTGTCAGTTAGGTGTCCGATTTGTTCGACGCAATATCGCAGTCCCGATATAATAAGCTAATCGACGCCATTATTAAAAAAACAAAAATGATAAATATAGCCCATAGTTTGTAGACGCTATAACTTTTGCGCAAACCAATCAATATACGCTTATTGGGATTTTGTTTTACCAAAAATATGCAGCGCAGAATACATATTGGCCTAAGTTGATGAAGAAATTTGATTTTTTTACATTTTTTTATTGGGTATGTTTTAGAGCAGAGTAAAACATTTTATTTATTTTTTTTCAAAATGGTCAGGTGTTTTTTGTTGAGCTGGGTTTGCCTACTTAGCCACCCAGGGCTTGAATTTGGCTGATTCAGCAGGAGTCGGGTGAAATTCAAATTGTATATGGCCAGCTTTACAGGAGTCTGACTGTAGAATGTGGTAGCGCTCTACAAAAAAAAGCATCCAGCTTTAAGCAGTGCAGCTTGGTTTTAATATTCACAATTTTAGCATACTGCAGTAGCGGTTGAGAAAATAGTTGGAGCTTGTAAGCAATTGTCGAGTGCAATATTTATGTGTGCCTAGAGCAGCATAAAAATTTAGAGACCCTGCCAGCAACAGAAAAAGTTGCAAGTAAAAGCACATAAAAATTCGGTATCTTAAATGCTTACTAACAGCCTAAAATGTGATTTTTGACTTACCGTAAAATCCATTTCTCTAACGTTCATTGATAGACACAGCTCCTGATCTTCTTAATCACTGGGTTAAACTGCCCCCTACAGGAGTAGGACACTTGGCAGAAAAAAGACTGACTACGCCTAGGGGCAGTCCCAGGGGATATACTCCCCCTCTCTGCTATAGGAACTCAGTTTTGTTACAGTGTTCAGAAGAATTACAACTCCAGAGGGGTGGGTGCTGTGTCCATCAATAAACATCAGAGAAATGGATTTTACGGCAAGTCAAAAATCCCATTTTCTCTTTCGTTCATTGATGGACACAGCTCCTTATCTTCTTAACCATTGGGAAGCCCCAAAGCAGTGTCAAACATGAGGGGAGGGAACAGAAAAAAAAAACTGGAGCCAACCTGAAAAACATTACACACTCAAAGAGGACCAGGTTCTCTAAACTGCAGCCTGCAAAACCTTGCAGCCAAAAGAAGCATCCGCAGATGCCAACACATACACTTTATAACATTTTGTAAAAGTGTGCTCCTCATGAGGAGGCCTTGAAAGGCTTTGATCCCTTGTCATTCGACCCTAAGGGGCAAAAAAAATTATTGTGAGCCGAGAAGGAGGGGCTACGTCCATGACAAGGATCCTTGCCCTTACTAGCCTGCGGAAGAAAAGTACTCTTCCCCCCGTAAGACCCTTAATGAGGTCATCCAGGGTAGCTCAAAACAGGCAATCTCCTTAAAAAGGAAGATCAGTTAAGGTCTTTTTAGAAGTCTGGTTTGCAGACCAACATGTGAGCCAAAAAACACGCCTAAGGACCACTGCCGAAACAGAGAGCCTAGCAAGTAGGGGAGCCGCATCCAAAGAGACATCACAGATAAACTGCAGACCCTGGACCAACTGGTTCGCTAGCTCAGCAAAGGCAGGGGGAAGCTGCTCCCCCTCAAAAGGTCACAGCGTAAAAGTTTAGCCTACTCGGTCAGAGTTTGCGAAACCAGGGCAATGGTGAACACTGGCCAAAGTGTTGAACCAGCCACAGTGTACATATGGGCTTCCTGTCAGCTGGATCCTTAAAGGCCAGAGACTCTTCAACCGGAATCCTAGTTGCCTTGTTCAACCTGGAAACCGGAGGGTCCACTACCGGTGGAACAGTCCACTTTTTAAGAAGGGATTTCTCATAGGGGTACCGCAGAGCCAACTGCTTAGGGACCACAAGGGGGCATTTTAGCTGTCCCCACTCTTTAGTGACAATCCTGAAAAAATTGGAAGGGAAGGAAACACCTTTGCTGCTCTGGAGGGCTTGTGAGTGCCAAAACGGTGCCTCAGTCGCAGCTTCAGCTGCGTCCTCCATCTTTAAAGTCTCACGTGCAATCAGTGCGTCCACCAGTGCCTTTTCATGTGTAGAGGAATCATCCTTAGTATCTGAGAATTCGGGGGGCATAGTTGCAGACCCGGCAGGCTGAGCCACGTCCACAGCAGCTGAATCAGATTCAGGATCAGAGGAGACAGATGAGGCAGAGGAAGGCGGGGTGCTTTTTGCTAGCCCACCGCCCAAAAACCACCTCCACTGGAGACACGAAGGACTCCAGGACTGCCATCAGTGCATCAATGGATGGGCCCTACAGCCTCTGAGCGGGGGTCAGGTGGGGAAACCTGCTTCAAAGACTTCATGAGTCAATAGGGGGACCCGTACAAAAAAAGTGCAAACACTGCTAAGGGACACGCCACTGCTCTGGCAGCACCACTCGGTCGCCAGTAACAGAGCACCAATCGATCCTGCAGAAGAGAGGTAGAGGACCCCACCAGATTCACCACCCCGCAGAACAAGCACTGGCAGAACCAGGATAATCTTCACTCCACGTGCAGCATCCAGGAATGAAAAGACCCAGGAATCAGCACCAGGGGATAAGGAGGGGCTCCCACAGCTGAAATCGCCGCCCAGAAAGGCTCCACTGTCATGGCCGCTGCCATTTCCAAATACCAGACTACCGCAAAATGGCCACCGGACTACACAAACATGGCTGCCGTGCATTACAACACACAGGCTGCAAGAAAATGGTGACCCCACGCAGCACCACGAGGCTTGCAGGGACCCAGGAGGGATCCCTAGGCCTCAAACAGGCACATGCAAGAAGGGGGGGCCCTGGAAGGAGCCACCAACAGGTACAGCCCCCCCAGCCGATCGCCCAGTCACCGGCGGCGCTCCCCCCCTCCAATCGCCAGTACAGTAACCAGGAGGTAGGCCAGACCACCCAACAACCCCAGCACAGGATGAGGCGGGAATAGATGGCCCACAGGGACCATCAGACACAGAAAAGGGGGGTGCCTATAGGGAAGGAGGGGAACCTGGGGGTCCGACCGTCCCATGCAAGGGCCCACATCCACCCCAGGACCCTACAGGATGAGAGGGGGGACAACTACTTACCATACCAGGAAGCAGGCAGGCACCACTCCAGATAGAACCTCCTCTCTATTGAAATGGCGGGGCTGTCGACCAGGAGGAACGCTTCGATGCAGGCCAAAACCCAGTCGTATGCGACCTCATGAGGCATTGAACTTCCAGACCAGCCCCCATCTGGTGTGGCCAACCTAGCGTGGAGCTGAGGTCTGCACGGCCAGACTGGGGTGACCACTAGATCTAGATTATCCAGCCCATTGTCCAGTCCAGCAGTTGATTGTAGATCTCGCAGGGAAAAATAAAAATAATCTATCTAAAAAGGAAAAAATTGGCAGGACCATGGATCCCAGCAAGGAACTAGGTCCTTACTTCGGACTAGGCAAAAAAAAAAAAAAAAAAAACCTATAGCAGAGGAGTATACCCATAGGCGTAGTCAGGTTTTTTGTTCTGCCTAGTGTCCTACTCCTGTAGGGGGCAGTATAACCCAATGGTTAAGAAGATCAGAAGCTGGGTCCGTCAATGAATGAAAGAGAAACATTATTTTATATTTACTTGCAATGTGCTAGAAAATTTACTACAGAATGTCATTTGAGTGACCGCTCTGATTCTGCTGGAGCTGCTAACATCGCATCCCAGATGGAGAAGTCCAGCAGCAGTCTCACCCGCTTTTGGATGTCTACAGAAGGTAGGTTTTTTACAGGTAAAGGGTCTCTTTATATATACACACACACATCACTGTATACATGCCCAAAAGAATATCAACCTAGCACACAAGATCCTCAACTGCATACCTGTACTTCAAGCCTTTTACTGGAATCTGGAGAAGACCCCCGCTTTCATAAGCCAACTGAACATTGTCACTGTCCTCTACCTGGAGCATTCTCTCCGCTTCCTGCAGACAAAGTGAATTATCATTCTCAGCAAGGTACTGTATTTATATTAGTTTTTTTTTTCTCTAATCTTAAAAAACAATGTGTTCCCATTAACACTAGTAATGCAGCGATCATGAACATCATTTTAAGGACATACATGATACATGCATTTTAAGTAAGTCATCATGCTAGAGAACAGAGGTCATTCAATTAATAAATAGAGAGCATGCAATTTAAATTACATATATGTTTATTGTACTCATTTTTAACTATTCTCTATGCCTTTTCTTTAATGTGTGTGAATCATTGCTATATACAGCTTAAGAACAAAGAAACCTTTGTAAATCCCAACTAGTACCCTGTTTTTTTTTTTGTGCTGCACAGGTTTTACATTACCCATTTGACTGGTTGTCATGTTGACCTGTAGAGGGCTGCAGACAATTGTGCAGGGAACTTCTCTCAACTTAAGAGCAGTATCTACATTTTTGCCACACCTCTATAAACCTATTTGAATATTTATCTATTTGGATACAGAAGTAAAAAGTTTTGGTTTTCATTATTTTTTTTTGCTTTGCATAGAGGATGGTTGAACCCCTGCCAGCTTTTTCTTTTTACACCACCTTAGTTGTCAGCAAAACAAAAGTGACAAGGAATAGCGAGAGAGGGCAAGAGAGAGCGAGAGGGAGGGGGGGGGGGGGAACGAAGAGAGCAAGGAAGAGCAAGAGGGGGGCGACAAGGATGAGCGAGAGAGAGGGGGGTGACAAGGAAGAGCGAGAGAGAGAGAGGGGAGCACAAGACAGAGCAAGAGAGAGGGGGGAACAAGGAAGAGCGAGAGGGGGGGGGGGCAACAAGGGAGTGCGAGAGAGAGGGGGGCACAAGAAAGAGCAAGAGAGAGGGGGGACAAGGAAGAGCGAGAGAGGGAGGGGGGCAACAAGGGAGTGCGAGAGGGGGGTGACAACAAGGGAGAGCGAAAGGGAGGACAAGGGGCGACAGCAGAGGGAGGGGCGACGACAAGGGAGAGCGAGAGGGAGGGGGCGACGACAAGGGAGAGCGAGAGGGAGGGGCGACGACAAGGGAGAGCGAGAGGGAGGGCAAGGCGGCAAGGGAGAGCGAGAGGGAGGGCAAGGCGACAAGGGAGAGCGAGAGGGAGGGCAAGGCGACAAGGGAGAGCGAGAGGGAGGGCAAGGCGACAAGGGAGAGCGAGAGGGAGGGCAAGGCGACAAGGGAGAGCGAGAGGGAGGGCAAGGCGACAAGGGAGAGCGAGAGGGAGGGCAAGGCGACAAGGGAGAGCGAGAGGGAGGGCAAGGCGACAAGGGAGAGCGAGAGGGAGGGCAAGGCGGCAAGGGAGAGCGAGAGGGAGGGCAAGGCGGCAAGGGAGAGCGAGAGGGAGGGCAAGGCGGCAAGGGAGAGCGAGAGGGAGGGCAAGGCGACAAGGGAGAGCGAGAGGGAGGGCAAGGCGACAAGGGAGAGCGAGAGGGAGGGCAAGGCGACAAGGGAGAGCGAGAGGGAGGGCAAGGCGACAAGGGAGAGCGAGAGGGAGGGGCGACGACAAGGGAGAGCGAGAGGGAGGGGCGACGACAAGGGAGAGCGAGAGGGAGGGGCGACGACAAGGGAGAGCGAGAGGGAGGGGCGACGACAAGGGAGAGCGAGAGGGAGGGACCACGACAAGGGAGAGCGAGAGGGAGGGACCACGACAAGGGAGAGCGAGAGGGAGGGACCACGACAAGGGAGAGTGAGAGGGAGGGACCACGACAAGGGAGAGCGAGAGGGAGGGACCACGACAAGGGAGAGCGAGAGGGAGGGACCACGACAAGGGAGAGCGAGAGGGATGGACCACGACAAGGGAGAGCGAGAGGGATGGACCACGACAAGGGAGAGCGAGAGGGAGGGACCACGACAAGGGAGAGCGAGAGGGAGGGACCACGACAAGGGAGAGCGAGAGGGAGGGACCACGACAAGGGAGAGCGAGAGGGAGGGACCACGACAAGGGAGAGCGAGAGGAAGGGACAGCGACAAGGGAAAACGAGGGGCGACACAAAGGGAGAGAGAGGGGGGCGACAACAAGGGAGGGAGCGGGGGGCGCGACAACAAGGGAGAGAGCGGGGGGCGTGACGACATGGGAGAGCGAGGGGGTGGCATAGGAGAGTGAGATTGGGGGTGGGGGAGGGTGCACAGAAGCGTGAGGGAGGGAGGGGGACTAGGGAGAGCGAGAGAGGGGGGAGAAGGGAGAGCGAAGAGGAAATACTAATCTACTATGTAAACATGTTTACTATGACTTTTATTGCTTCTTTTGTTACTGAAATTTAAAACTAATAATCTGTAATATAAAAAGGGCATTGTAGATGGATAGTCTGCAATATAGACTGATAACTAATTTGCTGACCTACCACACAGACCACTTCAGAAACAAACAGAATTTGAGCAACTTTACATTTTTTTTTTTTTTTTTGAGTTAAAGCCAAGTCTATGTGTACATAACGACAAACCCTAATAAAAAATAAATAAAAAAAAACACTTGAGCAGGGTATGGGTGAATAGAGATTTAGTGGTTTTACCAACACCAGTAGAATCATTGGCTAGTGAAACAAATGTAATTATCACTTCAGTTAATCAACAATAAGGGCCCTTTCACACGGGCTTTCCGTATGTCCGCAAATCATCCTATTTTTTTGCGGATGATTTGCGGACATAATGTAAGTCTATGGCACTGCGGATGTCAGCGGAATACCATCCGCTGACATCCGATTTTCTTCCTGTCAGTTCTGTTCCGTTTTTTGGAACTGAACAAAACCCTATTTTTGTTACGTCCAAAAAACGGAAAGGAAGGAAAATCGGATGTCAGCGGTGTAATCCGCTGACATCCGCAATCCCCATAGACTTACATTAGGTCCGCATATCATCCGCAAACGGATGGGATGATATGCGGACCTACGGAGCGGATGACAGAAATGTCATCCGCTCCGTGAAAACAAAAAAAAAAAAAAGGACCGCAGCGGAGCTCTCACACGGAAAGCCCGTGTGAAAGAGCCCTTAAACTATACTTCTGAAAATAATTTGTAACGCTTTGAAACCTAATTTATCATTGGCAGAAGAGATCAGAAACTTTAGATCACCATTCCATTTATCATATTCTTTCCATAGTTTTAGAACAATTGCACCTGTAGATCTTAAACCATGCATTTGTCACTTCATGATGATCACACCCGGTAAATACTAGCAAATACAAATACCACATTCTGCAACCTTTGCTGTTACTGAAAACATGCAATCAAGAAACCAAACTATGCTGTTAGACAGCAATAATGAACGCTTCTGTGTTTGTATGTCAATAGCTGTCATTTGTAATTTCCAACAATAGTACCCAATCAACATAACTCCAACAGGTACCAAACATAATTCCCTTCCAATGTGCTATCACCATGGTATGTTTAGATCTACTGTATGTCACTCAGAACAAGCTCAACCCTTGTATAAAAATATTGGCATGATTTCAATCCAATAAAGCAGCGTGCGTACTCCACAAAGTGTGCACACCATTTAACACTTCTATTGACTTACCTCTGGTGAGTCATCTTCAATCTTCTCGTTTTGTAAAGGAGAGAGGAAAAGGATGGTCAAAAAGCCAATTCACTCCTTTGCAAAACTACTTCTATGAACACAGCAGTAGCAAAATAGAAGCACAGTATGCTGCAATTTTCTAAAAAGAAATCCAATTTATTTTTCTATTTTAAAATCTAAAGTTCAGCTACATTTCACCAAAGAGCTGAGGCGGCTAAGAACTGATGTTTCTTTACATGAATGAAGAAAAGGTCTTGGAGCTGAATTACAAGTCAAGTATAAACTGGTGGGATATACAATAATGCTCCACACTATCCCTATGCTTTTTTTTTTTAATTGCACATGTTGCTTTTACTGGGGCTTAATTTATAATGAGAATTGCATCGTTATAGTAATGTATATGCATACATTTTACGCAGTTCGTCTATCCCTAAGTTGTCTCTTGCCATTCCTCCATCTACAAAGCCAATACGGCACCTTTCATTGCTAAAGATGACCATACGCATTCCAATTTGATTGTACCACTTCCTTTTTATCCACAAATTATGTAGTGTAAGGGCCTACCTGATACGCTACAGACTATCTGTTCTCATGTTGGTAAATCTAAAGGATATTGTACAATCGAATCATAAATTGCATACATAACTTCAACTAGAACTGTGCTCAAGCTATGAACATGTCAATTATCACAATCCTTAAAGAGGAACTCCAGTCTCCAACCCAAAAAAGTAAAAGGCAGCAGCTACAAATTCTGTAGCTGCTGACTTTTAATATAAGGTCACTTACCTGTCCAGGGATCCTGCGATGTCCTCTCCTGAGCTGATTCTTCAATTGACTTCAGATCAAGGCACTGAAATCTTAAGTCAGGGAAAGCGGCAGTGAAGCCTTGCAGTATCAATGCCAGTTTCCTACTGCCCATGTGTGAGCTGGGCTTTGTGAATGGACCCACAGTCTTCTGGGACTGGGATGTGTCCAGAAGACTATGGGACCATTCACAAAGCTCAGCTTGCAAATGGGCAGTAGGAAACTGGCTGTGAAGCTTGCGGATGCAAGCAAGTGGAACTTCATCTTCTGTGTGAAGTTCTGCTTTAACAAGCAAGCCATTACTTTACTTTTTTAGTTGTAGGAACTGTAGAGTTAGGCCCTATTTAAATCTGCAAATGGGCCAGACGTCGAATATATGAGAGAACCCCAGCTGGGGTTACCAATAATTAGCTGCAGGTGGCAATGCCATTGAAAGCTATGAGAGGCTTCCAGCTCCCGCAGCTAACTGCAGTTGCTCGCATGGAATCGCTCATGCAGCAACCACCTGCAAGTGATAGGCCCTGGATGCAGACAGGGCTGAATTCAACAGAAACCGATCTGACAGCGACCTGACCCATCCTCCCCTCTCATCCACTGCTTTCACTGCATGCTTCAAAAAGGAATTCAGCCCAGAGACTCAAAGCTATTAGCCCACAGCATGCTGACAATTCAGAGGTAGGCAAAAGATGGGACATTCCTGCAGTGAAGAATTCTACAAGATCCAGTAGTTTACATGAGATGGGATATGCATAAATACAGGTAACCTAGGTAAAAAAAAAGCTGAAGGGCTAAAAATATTTTTTAGCTAAACTTCAGCTTTTAAAGTGAATTGTTCCACAATGCCTGCCACTACAGAGGTCAGTAAGTAAATATTGCAATGTCCATAGCCTGGAAACAATTCTACATTAAGGTGGAAGTTAAAGTGTTACTAAACCCACAACAGCAAAATCAGTCTGTATATGCAGTAAAGCATGCTTGTTATACTAACTGTGGAACCTAAAGGGTTAATCTTCCCCAATGTGTAAAAAGGCTGTTTGATCCTGTCTTCTCTAATCTCCCCCCCCCCCCTTTGTTTACTGTCCCCAATCCATCTGCTGATAGCACAGAGCCCTCAGAGGCACTCTGCTCCTGCTCAGTTTGTTGTGTATTGCTAGAGACTGTTGATGGTTTTTTTTTGTTGTTTTGGGGGGGGCGGGGGGGCACATGTGATCAGCACAGGGCCAATCAGCACTGTCCAGACAGGGGGTCAAGAGTCCTGCAGCCTCACAGGACAGCAAAGGAGAATGAAAACTCCTCCTACAAGCTTTAACCAGTGCTTGGCTGGAAACTGATAGAAGTCACAAGCCTGCAATATACTTCTGATGAGAAAAGGTGTTTAGCAGTTTATATTTACTAAAATAATTGCATTTCATGTTCTGTGCACTGTGGGAGACCAGATTTAGTGAATGCAGGGTCCTGGATTTAGCGAATGCAGGGTCCTGGATTTAGTAACACTTAAATACAGTGAGCTGTGGACTACAGCTCTTTGGAACACCTCTAGCAATGTAAAGAGGGCCAGACGTACAGACTTGTTTTTGAAACCGCATTACCTGTTCTAGCCTAGCATCTGCTCCTAGAGCTGCATAGCAAGTAGGCAGTCATAAAACACATCTCTATTCAAAGTAAAAAAGCACTGAATTCCCAATAGAACAGTACAGGGCAGAACACTGGTGTCCTAAAAAAAAAATTCTTATGCTACTGAACGACAAATATATTTGAAAAGGAAAACTAAAGACTACCTCTTTCTCTTTTTTCTTCTGATCATCCTCTTTCTTTTTCTTACTTTCTGGCATCAAATCATCCAACCAGCTTAGCTCACGTTTGGTGAAAAAGAAGTCCAATAATTTGCGAATAAATACCAGAGCAAGGACCTTAAACAGAAAGCATGGAAAATGTATCCGTTGTATTATATCATCTATATTGCAACAAGAAAGGGCTTGTCCACTGCTTATCTGGGATCACTGCTTAAAGCAAAGAGAGTAGCAACCTGCTATGAGAAGGCCTATATGGCTCGACACACTTGGTTATATTTCTTCAGTCACTCTTCCATGTGTCTATGAAATGCATAAGCATGGACACATGTTCTCTTTAAATAAATATACAGTAATAATGGCCCTTTTATTGAAGTGCAAGTGTGAATTTCCTTTGGCTTTTATATATAATATGCCTTCTACTCTTGGCTTCTAAATCACAAACAATAACTTACTAGAGATGCACCGAAACTTCGGCAGCTGAAAATAGTGTTTTCGGCATTTTGCTGATTGAGAAAAAGGTGTCAATAATGGCGCCAATAAAACGTTTGTTTTTCATAGGTCATGTTACTCAAAAACTGCATAAAAAATGTAACACGGTGTGTTCTTGCGTTTTCAATGCATTTCAAAGGGGAGGTGCGTTTGTGGTGCATTTTTTTTTTTAACTGACCAAAAATGCAGCAAGATTTTTAACACCACATCATAAGCGCAACGAACCAGTGTGAAGACATACATTAAATTTAAAGGGATGCCTTTTTCTTTAGCTTTTCTTGCACTAAAGGAGCAGATAATGGCCTAGAATAAATTCATATTCATTTAAATTTATAATATTAATTAAAAAGTCAAATATATTACAGTTATATATAAAAATATATATGGTGTGTATATATATATATATATATATATATATATATATATATTTTTTTTTTTTTTTTAAACTGTAATTTTTGGTTTCAGCATCAAATTTTCCTTTCGATGCATCAGTGTGGTAAAGCAGAACTCTAGCTAATAGACTTTTAAAATGTATATAAATTTACTGTTATACCTGCCAGATGATTTGTAATTCTGTTTAGCCAGTTTTGCGATGTATATACACCTACCAGTGTGCATACACAGGCAGACACACTGATTTCCTCATTCAGCAATGATGGTTCTTAGGTCACCACCAACAGTGCCTGAACAAAAGAACAATTCCTTTGGGAGGTAAAACAGCAAAAATGTATGATTTTCAACTGACTGTTAAGTGGTTTTTCTTCTTACATGCATATTTTTTTTCAATATCTGCCCATAAAGGTGTACTCTATATAGTGGTTTTAAAATGTATTACATTTCTTTTTGCTTCCTAAACTGGATCCATGATCATGTAATAACTAATTTGGTCAGGTGGACTATGTAGAGTGAAAGAAAGGCTAAAATAACACAAACATGGATTAATAGCACAGTATACAAATGGGGTATGCTCCCCTTGTTTTCTGGAAGTAGCAGTAAAATATGAATAAAAAAAGAAGTCAACAATCAACAATTAAGCAGTGAACTCATGTTTTACTGAAATACATTTTAAAATGTTAGATATAACCATTTACCATCATGGGAAACACAACGGCAGCTTGAGATACTTTGATGACCCATAAAAGAACAAGGCAAGTGAGCTGTATAACAGTAAACACATGCACTTTCCAGAGGGGGACGTAACGCAGGTAGATGAGGTCTGGCTGATGTTTGGCTGGCATTCCAAATAGCTTTATCCGGTCAAAGAACTGCAAGTAGACATGGAAAGAAGAAAAGTAATAATGTGATGAAATAAGCTGTATCTCACATTATTCTGCACAGTGGAATGTAGGACTTGGCTGTTAAGCAGACAAGAGTCACAAGTTTATGAGGTGCGGACACGCAGGGGAACTTTACCCATAACGGTTTGATAACAATTCGTATACTTTAACAAAAAAACATACATTCCACAATACTAATTATGCTACCAAAATTAGTGTGTGCTCTAGATCAGTGGTTCTCAACTCCGGTCCTCGGGACCCACTAACAGGCCAGATTTTAAGTATTACCTTGGGGGATGCAGACTAGAATACTGCAATCACTGAGAAGCAAATGAGATCACCTGTGATGTAATTTAGTTATCTTGCAAACCTGGCCTGTTGGTGGGTCCCGAGGACCGGATTTGAGAACCACTGCTCTAGATCAGTGGTCCTCAACTCCGGTCCTCAGGGCCCACTAACAGGCCAGATTTTAAGTATTACCTTGGGGAGATGCAGACTAGAGTACTGCAATCCCTGAGCAGCAAATTATATCACCTGGGATGTATTTCAGTTATCTTGCAAATCTGGCCTGTTAGTGTGCCCTGAGGGCCAGTGTTGAGGACCACTGCTCTAGATTGTCTCCAGCATTCCTCCAGTTTCTTCTTGCTGGAGGCCTCCATTTTGTCGAAAGCCCAGAGCAGTCATTTCCTTTTTGGAAACACTGCCCCCCCTCCTTGGTCTCAAATACTATAAGTCATTTTCTTCGAATAAAATATACACATTTCTAGAGTTTGTCCGCTCACCTCTCCTGATTTTTTTCTCTCTCCCTAATCTTTATTTCCTCCACAAAAACTGTGTCATTTCTGTTGCTTTCTTCCCCCTTCAGTAACAGTAAGACCTCTTTTACATTAGCACGTCTCCAAAGTCGCACAGTGTCCAGCGTGACTTTGATCTGACTTTACATTCTCTGGATCAAAGTTGCACCAAAGTAGTACAGGAACCTTTCTGAAATCGCAGTGACTCCTGTAGTGTCTGTAGGAACGGCTCTCGTAGAAATATATTGAATTTAATGTTCTGTGAGCTGGGGGGGGTCTCACAAATTGGATACCAAGTGTCGCACAAGTGTGAAAGAAGCCTTAATCTTAAAGCGGTCAGCTGATAAGCCTCTGGTGCAGCCTCTATCAACCTTTTCAATACAGAGGACCCCTTGAAATAAATGTATGGTCTTGGGGAACCCCTGCTAAAAATTAAAAATCTACAACTCATGACACATTAGTGTGACAGTCAGTGGGAAGAATGCACCTTACTCTTGTCATCATTGGGAAGAATTACCCCCATACAGAGAGCTAAAAGGAACAATGGTGTCATTGGGAACTTATCTGAGAGGCAGAAATTGCCCATTGCTCATGGAACCCCTAGCAACCTCTGGAGAAACCCTGGTCTAGTGGCTCTGATTTTAGGCAGTGCCGGGAATAGAGAGCAACTGAGCATGTGCAGAGCAGGGTGAGACAGGGCATTACTGGTATTTAAACAGTATAGACACTTATTTTTCATGTTTTACATAGCTATAGCTGCAAACGGGGCCAGCCTGAAGTAGTCTATCAGTAATTAATTTTTTAGTGCCACTTTAAGAGTTCCCTTCAACTGTGCTTGCTACAATACAGTCAATAGCACTGGAGAGCATTGGTTGACGGTAAACTGTCAACTGTGCATGTCCACACATGCAGTGCATAGGTAATCGGATTCGGATTAAACCTACCTGCAAGTTTCTGGTTCCAGTGTTGACACCACCCCTAGGAGACACAGTGCCACAGGACATGCAGGTAAATAGACACTGACACATAGGCTGGCCATACATTATACAATTTTCATATTCAATTTCCTTCAGATTTACCTCAACTATATAGTGCAAGGGTATGCCTGATTGCATTCAAATTGAAAGCGTTTAGGTTTGACCTCATATTATATGGTTTTGGTAAATATAAAGAAAGGTTGTACAAGAAAATTGTATAATGTATGGCCAGCCTTAAAGTATGTGTACCTATCCACTCACCACCACTGCCCCACACTACCCTTCCAGGGCTTGCTGCTAATGTAACAGTTCTGCACTGCGTGATGTGCTATACCTTCAATTACCCAAACTGCTGGACTATGTACACTGCATTGCACATTCCCTTTGCTATAAATATTTATTAGAATTCTGTATATGGAAGACTTACCTGGATACCCTTTAGTGAAGACGCTCCCATGTACAGAAAAACACCATACAGTACTGGCATAGGAATAAACTGAAATGATATACACAAAATGTTAGCAAGAACGCATCATTGTAAACTTTCTAAATTTTTCTACAAGTGCTGCTTGAAAATACATTTATGCTGTTCCTTTCACAAAATATGTTTATTTTTCCCTTGGATAAAGTCTTTATACAGCACTAGTGATAGACTATAAAAGACTGAGGGGAAAGAAAGACAGGAACATTCAAGTAAGGAAAGAATATAAAACAAGGACTTATAACCTGGTATTATAATCCTATGTAAAATACTGAAATATATTACAAAAAAAGGGAAAACTTACTGAATTACTAATTATGTACATGCCTTCTATTGCTATCATTTACTATACTTTTGAATTTTAACTGTAATTTGCAATATTATTGTTAAAAATTGAAACCCGTACTGATTTTGTGTTTCTTGGTACTTAGTCAATGGGTAGAAAAAGGGGAAAAATTCACAAAGCTTTAGGCTGGGTTCACACAGTGTGTCTTAGAAGAGAGATTTCCCTGCATCTAATTGGCATGACAGGAGAGTGTGCCCTGTTCTCAATGGAGCCGTCTCCATGGCGGCTGTGGAGCTGATTGCACAGGGGTCCTGTGTGTCTTTAGCTCCGTTTCAGGTCCTAATTCAGGCAAAAATTCGGGCCGGATTCGTCCCTAAAAAACGGAGAACAGGGACGCACTAGACCCCAGCTGTGAGCCGCATTTGTGTTTTAAAAAGTGATAACCCAGCCTTACACAAGAATAGCCATTCTTTAAGGCTAGCCATACACTTCTAGATTTTTCTCGTTCAGCCTGATAAGATCTAATAGATTCCTCCATTCACGCTAAACAGTGTTGATGAAATCTCACTGCCAGCTGTTGTATTCTGACACCTGGCTCCTGTGGCTGTCAGAATAATTGAACAGTGTCCCTGCATTTGATAGGATGCAGGTGCTGATCCAATTGCACCTAATTGCACTGTGTTTTGCAAACTGATCGTGGTGTGTCGTTAACATACACTCTACAATCAGTTCGCATTACCAGGTTGCGATTTTGATGCAGTGCAGAACCCGCAGCAAATTTGCTGTGAATTCTCACCGCATCTAGTGTGAACCAAGCCTCAGGCTCCATTCACATTTGGCGTTTTGGGATCTTGGACAAAATCGCTGCGATTCTGCCCGTGATCTCAAATCGCATTACAATTGCAAACCCCGTGTTAGGGTATCACTCATTTTCAATGGCACCCAAAATACGTTGCGGTTTTGCCCTGATTATCGCAAAAAGCTTGTCGCCTAAAAGAAGCTCCACACGTGATTTGCTTCGATATTCGTGGCAAAACCGCACCACATTTTAGGTGACATTGAAAACAGATGACACATGAACATATGTTTTGACAGTGTAGTGTGATTTGAGATTGTGTGCAGAATCACAGCGCCAAATGTGAATAAAAGCCGAACTATAATATTCAAATCTGAATTGGACTTAGCTGAAAATAACGGTCACTTTTTGAAAACAAGAATTGTTATTCTGGTGTTTTAGCTTTGTAAATGGAGCAGGAAGCAATGGTCCCACTTATAAGCTGGAAATTAGGTATTCGTGGGGGATGGATTTGGTCACACGAGGCTTTAAAACCTGCCTGTGTCCCCAAGCAGATTTCTCTTCTGTCAGTTACCTGGATAGGAAATGAGAAAAGAGCTTCCTCATAAGAACACTGATGCTGGCCATATACTATATGAAAAATCTTTAAAATTAATTAAAACTGACATCCTATGCAGGAAGAGAGAGGGTATACCCCCAGGGACTGCCCATAGGCGTAGTTTTTGTGCCTAGTGTCCTACTCCTGTAGAGGGCAGTATAACCATACTGATATGCATCAGGAACTGTGCCTGTCAATGAGCAATAGAGAATTCATTCAAACTCATTTTCGAAAAACAAACACTCGACCATAAGAGCAGATAATCATGCCATCATGTAATGGCTGAATTTTGATCGATAAATTGTTCAATGGACATAAATGAATCAGTTTTTCGTTCTTTTGGTCACATATACCTAGTGCAAACAGTTTGAGCGAGAAACACATTAACCTTTCAATTTATCGCTAGTTCGGCAGAATTTTCCAAACGGTTCCTTTGATTTTTCAGCTCTGAAAAGTCAAAGCCGATTTTCCATTTGTGCCCATTAACTGAACGAAAAAAACGAACAAACGGACCAAATGACAGATTTCCGTACGATTTTTCAGCTAGTGTATGGCCAGCATGACAATAATAAAATCCTACCAGAAGCTCTAAGCCCCGGGTCACACTTATGCGATGCGGGAAGGCTGCAAATTCGCAGCCTGTTCCCGCATCGCAAACGCACCCCCGGCAGTTCACACTGCCATATGCAATACGCTGGGGGTGTCAATGTAATCTTAACAACACCCCCAGTTTGATTGCATATCGCAGTGCGATCTTGCAGTTCGCACAGGATCGGATTGCACAAGTGTGAACCACTGTGCTATCCGATCCTGATGCGCCCGCAAAAAAGGGTCCTGTGCGTCTTTGCTGCGGGTGCGAATTTAGCCATACAAAGTGTATGGCTAAACTCGCACTGCACAGCGCACTGCTCCTTCATTACATGCGATCGCCGCAGCCGCATCAGTGTGAACCGGCATTAAATGTTCTAAATTTAGAGAACGGGAAAGGGGGGTTCCCTTTTGTTCTGTGACACCCATCACAAACAGGCAGTAAGGAGTATTATCCAAACAAAATAGACTTAAAAAAAAAAAAAAAGTTGCACCGTGATCTAATTGAAAAAAAAGTTTTGTCTGGAGTGAAGGAGTTGTGGTCCAACATGTTATTTCATTCATTCTTATTGATAAATGCAACTCAAGAAAGGACACTAAACAGCAAAAGCCTGTATGACCGGCGTGCAGTGTCATTGTGAAAAGTCTGGATAGACTGGGAATTTACACGATGAGCCATGACTAACAATGACACAGCAAACAAAACAAATATGTGATGCTGTTCTTGTAATTGAGCTTTTGTTCCTTGTCCGGTATTTTAAGCAGTTCCAATGGAATGCAACAATAAGCATGAGTAATGGGTTTTAGTTTTAAGATGTAAAATGCTTTAAATGCCATGGTCTTATTTTTACAAGTATATGCGGTATCTATTATAGGAATATGTGTGCTTATGGCAAGATCTCTTGTGCAAGGAACACAACGACAAAGACACCCAAAACATTTACGTGCACGATTGCTGCTGCTATGAATAGGTCAGCATGCCATCTTACCTTTAAAACAGAGGTCATAAATACAGACAGTCCCATCAGAACAAAGATCAGAAGACCTGTCACTCTCTGCTCTCTGATTCCCAAGAATTTTGGCTGCTCTCCTGGAGCAGAACATTCAGATTCCACTTTCAAGCTGTTAACATGGCTGATGGATAGAACAGTTGCAGCTACAAACCATGGCAGTCCCATTAAGGAGCATACACCCAGCATGACAGCAACCATGAATAAGTCAAGATGGTAACCACATCCTTTCTGTAAAAGAAAAGCAAAGAATACCAATCTCATCATAAAGCCACTCTGATTTTTCTCAATGCCATTTGTTATTACAGTTCTAGACGGGCTGATCAAGTTTAACAGTAAAGGAGAAGTTGTGCCTATTCTAAATGTGACTCATACAGACCCTCAATCTTCCCAAGTTTTCTACCTAGCTGTTTTTTTTTCTTTTAAGCAGAATTGTTACTTACTTTGAAGAAAAGATATAAACCTTAAAAAGGGAAATTTTGGGAACACAAAGTCCTTATTTATTCCTACATTTTTACATAAAGGAGGGGGGATCCAACAACTGATCAAATAAAGTAGTTCATTTCTTCAACCCTTTAATTAATGACTTTTTTCTTGCAAATATCTGAAGACACTAACAATATATATATATATTTTTTTTTTTTAGCGGGACTGCAACATTGCGGCGGACAAATCTCACACCAAGTGACACTTTTTGGAAAACAAGTGACATTAATACAGTAATCAGTGCCAAATAATATGCACTGTTACTGTATAAATTACACTGGCAGGGAAGGGGTTAATACTGGGGGTGATCAAGGGGTTAAGTGTGAGCCTAATTGTGCTTACTAACTGTAGGGGGGGGGATCTGTGACAGGCACACAGAGATCGTTACAATCTGACTGTGCCTGTCTGACAGGAGAGCCGCTTACTTTGTTTACATAGGCAGGCGACTCTCCTGTCAGTTTACTGGAAGATTGCAAGAGGCCGCCTGCTCTTACAGCAGTCTGCTCCCGCTGTATCTAATCACACCGGCGGCGCGCAACCGCGTGCACATAATCATGTACATCTACGTGAATTTGCGCAGCCGAGCCGCCCTGCCACAGTAAATCTGCGTAGGGCGGTCGGCAACTGGTTAATATGTTTAGTATCTTATGGTTTCTGTAAATGCAGGACAGGGAATATTGTTAGACTAGACTGTGCTGAGGATGTCCAGGCTTACATCAGATCGTTTGCAGGTCTGGCGTTGGATATATTTTTTCCATGCATGCATGCTTGCGGATGTACAAGTAACTACTTACAGGTATTCTAGATTACCGTACTCACACTGAAAAAGTCTTCATTTTCTTTTCTCTCCTAAAGGCTAATATCAATCTTCAAGAACACATTTAAACTATTGCGGTGCATTGGAGTTTTTGCAGAACACTGAATGGGTAGCCAGAATGCGGCTTCTATCTTTAGACATCATGGAATTGATTTATGAAAATTGGAGAGTGCAAAATCTGGTGCAGCTCTGCATAAAAAAACCAATCACCTTATAGGTGTTTTTGTCAAAGCTTAATTGAACAAGCTGAAGTTAGAAGCTGATTGGCTACCATGCACAGCTGCACCAGATTTTGCACTCACCAGTTTTAGTAAATCCACCCCAATGTGTGTTGGTTTGCCCGGCTTTCTAGCACTACATGCACCTTTTTGGTGCATTAGGCAGCACACTGAAATTAATGAGCTGTCTTAACTCAATGCGTGTTAAGTGTAGGGTTGCCACCTCATCCCTTTAAAACAGAGCACATATTAATTACACAGGTTCTGTGGCTGATTAAGGTGGTAATTAAACTCACTTGGAGCCTTCTCTGCATTAAATTAGCCTCAGAACCTGTGTAATTAATTTGTGTTCTGTTTTAAAGGGATGAGGTGGCAACTCTAGTTAAGCACTCGTACGCTAACGCAGTGAAATAATGTAAAGAGTCAGTATCTACTTCCAGACAAACATGCTGAATCATGTAAATTCAGATCCCCTGTGTGTGTAGACATGGGGGGTTGATTTAAAAAAAACATGAGAATGCAAAATCTGGTGCAGCTGTGCATGGTAACCAATCAGCTTCTAACTTCAAGGAGTTGTAAAGTTAGAAGGTTTTTTTATCTTAATGCATTCTAAAACCTTCTGTGTACAGCAGTCTCCGTCGGCCCCCCCAATAATTTACCTGAGGTTCCTCTCTGTCCAGCAACGTCCAAAAGTGTCTCATCCATCTGGGATTCTCCCTCCTGATTGTTTGACCTTTGGCTGCTGCTGCGGTCAAAGTCAGCTAGCCAATCAGGAGAGAGAGGGGGGGCTGGGCCGGGTTGGGGCTCCATGTCTGAATGGACACAGGGAGCTGTGACTCTGCTCGAGTGCCCCCCATAACAAGCTGCTTGCTGTGGAGGTGTTCTGCCGAAAACTCCAACTTGCCGAGAACTCCAACGACGTTACTTTGGGTAAATGTACACCAGGAATAATTGGAGATTTCGACTACTTGGTGTTTTCACAGAACATCGGCAGCCTTTACACTCCGGTACACGATATAATGAGTGGACAATGTTAGTCTGCCCGCTAGTAACAAAAAACATGGCCGCCTCTAAGGCGGCGACAAGTAGTGGGCGGACTAATAATGTCCACTCATAGCATGTACCGGAGTGTAAAGGCTACCAGTGTTCTGTGAAAGTTGTTGAAATCTCCAATTATTCATGATGTACAGTCATCAGAAGTGACGTGATTGGAGTTCTCGGCAAATTGGAGTTTTTCGGCATAACAGGAGCACTCAACAGGAGGGAGGGGCCTTGATCACAAAATAGGAAGCCAAGAAGACGGGGATCTGGGCTGCTCTGTGCAAATCCACTGAAACAGAGCAGTAAGTGCCGGTTCACACTAGGGCGACCTGTGAGGCGACCTGGTCGCCTCACAGGTCGCCGCAGGTTGCCTCCCATAGGGAAGCTACGGACCCGTTCTAATAGGAGTGACACAAGTCGCTCCGACCTAGAAAAAGGGTCCGGAGCTTCTTTGGGGCGACCAGGAGGCGACCGCCATAGACTTCAATGTTATGAAGTCCGTGGCGGCCGCTCCGAGGTCGCGGCGCGCTGCTCGCACCGCGACCTCCGAGGTCGCCACCTAAAGTAGCGTCGCGGTAGTGTTAACCGGCGCTAAGTATGACATGTTTGTTATTTTTATAGAAAAAAAAAAAACAAGACTTTACAATCGCTTTCAGCTTGTTTAAATAGATTTTGACAAAAAAAAAAACTGGAAGCTGATTGATTTCTATACAGAAATGCACCTAATTATGCACTCTCCAATTTTAGTAAATCAGCCCCAGTCTCACATGACTCAGCTGCCCTGCTACTGATCGTCAATCTGTAGCAAACCAGTTTCAAAATTTCATCTTAACCTGTGACCTGTCAGTGTAAAAATCCATCAATGTCTCACACAGATTGCTAACCCTACCCTTAATGAAATATAGAGACAAGAACCTTTAGGACACTATTATTTGAGTTCAATATAAAATAGGTATAAAAAAATCTCACAAATTGTATTGTTTTAATAAGCATTATACTTGTTGACATGGCCAAACATACATTAGAAGGCCTTGGCTCTTGATTTTCTTAAAGGCATTTTGACTACCGAGACCTGTGCCATTCAAAATAACATCTTACAGTGAAGAATACAAATTACTTTTTTTTAGAAATCTGAATGTGATGCATGAACTCTACATAAATGTCATCCTAAATTCATCCAGAGGCCATAGCAGTTAGACAATACTGAAACTCCTATATTGCCCAGCCCAATAACAATTTCACATCCTGCTATGGTCATAGTTCTTTTATCAGGTAAGGTACTGAGCACCTTCTAAGAGGCTACACGCCTCAACACCAAGGGGCGTCAAGAGCCACAGGCGACTTGCCACCAATCAGGGTCCTGATACAAATGTTAGGAACATAACACTTAAACAGAGTTGGGTTGCGATAATACCTTCAGCTTGTGTTCTTTTCGATTAATGATCACAGCTGTGATTTGCTGATCCATGAAGATTAGAATGGTGCAAAGAAGAGCTGGAATAGCAGCAGCTGGTAGAGTCCACCAAGGATTATTTCCTAAAGGACCTATAAACCACCCTCGGCCCTTCAATGTGGGCTAAAACAAAACAAAAACAATAAAAAAAATAAATAAAAAAGTGTAATATGCTTTGTAAAGCAGTCACAAAAAAACATTTTCATACATATAGGTTAATAAATAATTTCTGAAGAAAGACCTTTTACCAAGACATTATCTAGCATTTAAAGTGGTCACCTACTGTATATAAGTTATGTTAATTACCTCAAATTTTTCAGGAACATGCAGCTTTGGAGAAGGAACACCCACAAGATAGTCAATGACTACCATAATGACTATTGTGAGGAAGATAGCAAAATCACTAATTGTAGATCGCACCTGTGAAAACACAAAAGATATAATGAAAAATGTATGAAGGATTCATGGGTACTGTAATCCTAAAGTCTTTAAACTGTACAAGAATTTCCAACACCCCAAGCATAGTATGCCCGCCAACACTCACACTTCTTCCTACAGGGTAGCTGGTTTGTGGGGCTGACAAATTCATCAAAAATAACTTCAACCACTTTAATACAAAGCACTTTCCCACCCCCTCTTCCTGCCTAGGCCAATATTCAGCTTTTACCGCTACCAAACTTTGAATGAGAATTGCACGGTCATGCAACACTGTACCCATATGACATTTTTATTATTTTATTTCACACAAATAGAGCTTTCTTTTTGTGGTATTTAATCACCTGTTTTTTTTTTTTCCCCCTAAATAAAATAAAGTTTTGCAAATAGATAATCTTTCTTCATAAAATCAGCCCAAATGATTACTGCTACATTTCTTTGGTGAAAATAACCCAAATCAGTGTATAATATTTAGTCTGTGGGAAAGTTATAGAGTCCACAAACTATTATATATAGATCTAAAAATTGATCAATCCTGATGTACTGATGGCCCATCTTATTATATGAGGCCTAAAAATGTACAAATATCCCCCCCCCCCCAAATGACCCCTCTTTTTGCAATATAGACAGCAGTGTTAATTTCGTCGACTAAAACCGACTAAAACGTTTTCGTCGACTAACACAATTCAGATGACTAAAATACGACTAAAACTAAAATGGCATTTTAGTCTTAAGACTAAAATATGACTAAAACTAAAATGGCATTTTAGTCAAAAGACTATAACTAAAACTAAATCGAAATTTGCTGCCAAAAATTAACACTGGTGCATGCTCAAAGCATAAATAATAACATATTAGATTTTTCACTCAAGGACCAGCAGTAGTATATAATGAGTTTGAAAATTGTAGAGAAATGCTTAAATAATGCATTACAAATTACAATTGAACTACACCCATTTGATTATAGATGACTAAAATGAGTTTTAGTCGACTAAAATGTAGGGCGTTTTAGTCGACTAAAATATACTGGAGTTTTAGTCGACTAAATACGACTAAAACTAAAACACTTGCAGAAGACTAAAATGGGACTAAAACTAAAATGCCATTTTAGTCCTAAGACTAAGACTAAAACTAAATTGAAATTTGCTGCCAAAATTAACACTGATAGACAGTCCAAAGTATATGGTAAGAGGAATGGTAATTTTTTTGAAGTTGTAATGTTTTGTCACAATTTTTTGTAAAATGAAGGAACTAAAAAAAAAAAAAAAAAAAAGTTTTTCACTTTTTTATTTTTACATACTGTCACCAGTGCAGAACAGCATCATCATATAACTGGTGTGGCGCTGATCAAGGACACTGGTGACAGTATAATAAAATTATATAATATATTATTTCTATATTTATTACTTTTTCACAATTTCTTTTTTACATACTGCGACCAAAGCAATACAGTGTTACCATAGTAACACTATACTACTCTGGGGAGGTGACCAGGATTATTTATTTATTTTTTACGCACTACGATTGCTTATAACAGTGAATTTTTATTTCTGAATGAAATGCATTTATTCAGTGTTTAATATTGTGATTAGCTATGATTGGCCACAGCTAATCGCATGGAATGGATGGGCTGTGATTGTCCCTGTCTGTACCACGTGATCACTGTGACCAATCACAGCGAGCAACACAAATGTACACAATATATGGCATGAATGGAAGTGAGGCACGTTCTGGAGTTCATATGTGTACTCAAAACCAGACAGCAGTGAAGTCTGAACTCAAGGCAGATAATAAAGACACAAATTAATGCAGCTCAGTATCCAGTAACACCTCATTAAGTGTATTTTTTTCCTTAAGTAGTGTAAGTATTAACTTTTACCTGGTATCAGTCTCTGTATAGAAGAGCTTAGATAGGGCGAAGCAGCTCATGGAGCCAACCAGCTGTGCTACAGAAAAAATGCAAATAGAACCCATAGATCTGCTGCTTCCCTTTTGTCTGTTCAGTCATAGGATGGGAAAGAGACAAGTATATTGTAACCTAACTTCAGCAGAGAAAAATCAGGTTCCCTGCCTAGCCAGACAGGGCTGCATTGTTTTGCAAAACTGTATAAATCTTAGAGCTGGATGGCCAGAAACAAGTTCTTTAGCAGGTAAACCAGCTTCCACATTTAGTATACATTTCCTTTGTGTGTTTATCTGTGTGCCTGGAGTTTTCAGGCAAACATTGTAATCATAACTCAAACTATGTACTCACTGAAAGTACACAATACTTTTATCTTTAAACAGAATCAACAGCTTACAGTGAGCATAGTTCATGTATACAGTAATACAATGTAAGACATGTCCCTAAATGTACTACTACTAGTGAGAGGGTAGCAAAATTGTACAGGACTTTTTTACCTTGGTGGGAAAATAATTTTTGGTCTTGAACTGTTTCAGAAAGCCTGAGAGATAGAACGTTGTAAAGAACAAGATGACGGACCAGAAGAAGACATCAGGGATGTAAGGACCATGATGACTACAGGCAGAACCTACAAACGAACCATGATGTGCAAGACAATCCTAAAGAGAAAAGAATTACAGACATGAAAGCGTATTCCTGATCCTATTAATGTTTACCTTCCTCTACTTCCACTTAGCTAGATGGCGACATGACATTATATTAACTCAATATAAACTGAAAGTCACAGTGTACCATTTGTAATACTGTATTCTTCTAATGTAAGTAAAACTCCAGCTGAAACATAGTTTTTTTTGGTTTGGGACAGATTGTGAGAGGTTAAAAACCCTGATCAGCCTTTCTCTGCTGTCTGTCTCAGTTGAAGAGGTTTCTCCTCACATCCTATATTCCAGCGACTGTATTCACAAAGGTAGGAAAGGATTTCAATCTTCCCACTGAAGACTATGAAGTTCATTAACTAAATGCAAATAGACTGTGCATTTTGCAAGTGCAGTTGCACTCATTTTCCCCTCAGGTTTAGTTAATGTGGTGAAGCTCTGCTTATTTCCATCATCATATCATGTGCAAGCAAAAATGCGGTTTATTTTTTTTATTTCCCTTGCACCCGATTGGGTATTCTTCACAAATTGAAATTTTACCACATTCACAAAGCTCTGGGAGAAATGAAATAAGAGCAACTGCACAGTCCTTTTGCCATTAGTAAAACAACCTCTTAGATTTTATTAAAAACTAAAGCCTGGTACACACTATGAGTTTTTGGGCTGGATGAAAAAAAAAAAAAAAAAACTGTCATCTTATAGTCGGGGTCCCTGTACTAACTATGCAAAGTTAGTGCAGCAATCTCTCCCATTGAGCTGTTGTGTTTAGACAGGGGGACACCTCCCCCCACCAGAACACTCTATTTAGCGCTCCCTGCCATTGGCTGAGAGCATTGATCAGGAGTCGGTCCACTGCTGGTTTTCCCAGCATGCACGTCTGACAGAAGCTGGCCGAATGTCAGCTGTTTTTTTTTTTTTTTTTTTTAAACCGGCCTAGGTCTCCTGACATTCAACCTGTATGTATAGGCTTAACAGAGGTTCTAACTTTTTCCCACTCTATCCAAACCTAAAAAAAAATTTGGGCTGGAGTTAAACTTAAACAGCAGGTTAAATCTTTATATGTAGCACTATACTAATCAGATGAGCCTACTACAACTAATATGGCTGTTCTATATCAATTGACAAAAATGAACTATAGTTTTGACATTTATCTGTCATTATTAAAGAAAAAAAAAAATCAGGTTAAGCAAAAAGCTTTGATGTTTGACTATGCCTCCATATCTAACTGGCTCAATATATATCAGTCCTTACCCTGCTTAAAATCTAGTCAAGGGTGAGTGCGAGCCAGGCTGTGTCTGTGCCCATCCCTACTACTGCACAATCACAGCTGTCAGAGCAGATTAGAGCTGAAGAAAAGACTAAAACCGATGGAACTATGAAAAGCTAAAGACGGCCATAGATGGAGCGATTTTCTTTCCTGCCACTACGGGTTTCAGGAAAGAAAATCTCTAGATTCCCTTAACAACACAGTCAGTGTTGACAGGGGAATCCCTCCTGTGGAGCTATTGCGTTCTCCAAGCCGCCCCGGTCGGGAGAACACAGTGATTATTGCCGTCTAAAATCTGACAGACTGGTTGTACCCAAGCTGATCGATCGATTTGGGTACAATCAGGCTGCTCATACAGGGTTTGAATCTTGGCCAGTCCCTGCTGAACTGCCCAAGATTCGAACCATCTATGGCCGGCTTAAGTCTGGGTAGAAACTTCACATTCTCAGATCAATGTGATCTTACGCTGGCACTTTGAACACAGAAATGAGTACACCCCTCACATTTTTGTAAATATTTTATTATATCTTTTAATGTGACAGCACTGAAGAAATTACACTTTGCTACATGTAAAGTAGTGAGTGTACAGCTTGTATAACAGTGTAAATGTGCTGTCCCCTCAAAATAATCCAACACACAGCCATTAATGTCTAAACCGCTGGCAACAAAGGTGAGTACACCCCTAAGTGACAATGTCAAAATTGGGCTCAAAATCTCAATATTTTGTGTGGCCACCATTTTTTTCCAGCACTGCCTTAACCCTCTTGAGCATGAAGTTCACCAGAGCTTCACAGGTTGTCATTGGAGTCCTCTTTCACCCCTCCATTATGACAGGGTCTTGGCAATCTTCTACTAGCCTGGGCCATCTTCATGTAGAGCAACAATTCTTTTTTTCAGATCCTCAGAGAGTTATCTGCCATGAGGTGCCATGTTGTACTTCCAGTGACCAATATGAGTGAGAGCGATAACACCAAATTTAACACACCTGCTCCCCATTCACACCAGACACCTTGTAACACTAACGAGTCACATGACACTGGGGAAGCGAAAATGGCTAATTGGGCCCAATTTGGACATTTTCACTTAGGGCTGTACCCTGTTTTGTTGTCAGCAGTATAGACATGAATGGCTGTGTGTCGAGATATTTTGAGGGGACAGCAAATTTACAGTTATACAAGCTGTACACTCACTACTTTACATTGTAGCAAAATGTCATTTCTTCAGTGTTGTCACATGAAAAGATATAATAAAATATTTCCAAAAATGTGAGGGGTGTACTCACTTTTGTGAGATACTGTACATACATACACACGCACATATATACATATACACATACACACACACACACATATATTTTTGTTCTTTTACGTGCACGCTTATGCTTATGAAATAGATGTACTGAGACTTACTGAGACAGTGAGGTTATTCCATTGCACTTCATCGACAGTAATATTCTTGTCACTCCAGAAGGCCAGAGTCTTGTTGTCAGGGTTCACTGGCTCCGCACAAACACACCTAGGGAACAAAAGACATAAATTAGGGTTAAATTAAGGCTAAGTTCACCTTTAACAAATAAAAAAAAAAAAAAAGCACAGATTTTTGCAGGTAAAACAAACAAAAAATCCCCAAAAAGTGCATTTATTGTTATCTTCCACAGTAACCTGAAAAGTATTGCACCAGTGGTCAGTGGATGTGGGTGCAATGACAGGTTCCTGCACACTCTTCCTCCTGCTTTCTGTCCATACCTCTGTATGGGCTTTCAGTCTGAAAGCTGAAGGGAGAATGAAAGTATTACGAGCGCACCGATTGGTACACTAGCAGTCCATTGAGAACTACAAACTATCTGCCGTGGTGGAACACGGGACTTGTAGTTTACTCATTTGCACAACCCTGTGAACGACTGACGTGCGATTTTAAAATGTGACAGTGACTATGGAGGAGAGGAACCCCCTTCTGCTGTCACAGGGAAGGGGGGTGAACATATAACATGTTCAAAAGGTGAACTTATCCTAATCACTAACATGACAAACTTACTATTAACTTTCAGGACTTGTGTGGAGGAGAAGGGAATGTACATTCAAGAACTAAGACAGGAAGAACTTTGGTCCAGTCGCAAAGGATTGAGAGAAAAAAAAATCTTAAACTATTGAAATGTGAACAAAGCAAATTCCTCTATAGTGTGTACTTGTCTCAGTTAAGATCACTAAGTGTTGATTCTATCTGCTGCTTCCTTCCTCTGTTATCAGCATGAATCAGTTTTCTTGACACCAAGAGGAGAAGGTGTCAGGGAGGGAGCTCCAGCTTATTCACAGCCTCCGATCTCTTCAGATGTGCTGTGTGAAGGGGGTGTGTGGCCCTTCTATCCAATAAGCTCTCAGAACTCCTCTCCTCTCCTCACTGAGTGTGATTTCAGCTCTCTGCCCCCCCCCCCACCTCCTTTATTTCCTACAGCTCAGACAAGCTTTATAAATTCTGGACTTTGAACGGATGTAGAGAAGAGAAGAATTCAGATAAACAGGTACAACATATGTAGGAAGATTTACTGTGTATCACCTGGGGCCAGTCACTTCACTGGGTATTTGTAAGGGTTTATAAACACATTAAATTTGGGCTGAAAAAGCCTCCCATTTACTCAGCTTGAGGGTGTCTAAAATCACTTGGATGATGTGCTGCCCATATTCTATTTTCATCAGGCTTGTAATGGTCCTATTGACAATTGCAACACTATCAAACTATCAAAAGGGAACAAAGTTGTAGAAAGAACTTCATACAGTCAACTGGCAGTTTGGCTAAACATCCTGCTTCTTTTAGGACCCATTCACACCTATGAAGGCACATCACAACACACAAGTGTGAATAGGCCCTTCTAGTTTTCCTTTCAAAACACACAAAATGCCACCACCACATAAAAAATAGGATTTCTGCCTGAAATGTAAGTGTTTCACTATAAATATTTAAGTGTGAACAGGACCTAAACAAATGATGTCATAAAGATACATGACAGTTCTAAACCAGTTCATATTTCTTACACAACAGTACTTTATGGGATGTTCATTTGCTTGTGGTTTCATTATCTTAGCATTATTCATTTTTATGCAGGCATAGAACATAGAAAAGGCTTTGTTAAAAGTGTCCTCAAGTGTAACAAACTGAAGTCTGTCCTGCAGTACAAAGCCATGTGGCATATAACGCTGCTGGTCAGAGCCCTGCTACATAGATACAAACAGATACAATGACTGCAGCTATTTTAGCAAAACAGATGCAACAAATGAGTCGTCGGGAGTGACAGTAATTATTTTTTAGACTTACGAGTATTTTGTCAGCATGTCGAGATCATTGTGCATATTGAAAACATATTTTTCTGCCAAGTGGTACAATTTCTCTAGCGCTTCATAAATAAAGATTATGCAAATGAGAGCAGCAAATGCTTCTTCTGTGAATCTCGTAATATAACAGACCAAGCTGCTTGCATCCGTGGCTACCAATATTAAACAGAGGAGCGCAGTCCACAAGCCGATACTAGTTCGCAAAGGCAGGTAGGCCAATTTGTAATCTCTAGGGGGAAAAAACACAACAATAATGACCCTACTTCAAAGCAAATTAGAATAAGATAGTAGCATGCACAGTATGAGTTCTAAATAGTCGGCGGTAAAGAGCAACCGAAGTTTGGAAATTGTCAAGGGAATGCAGGCAGAGGACAAAAGGACTAGTCACCAGTATGTTTCGGTTTTTCTTTGGTCTTCCTGCAGCTGATCTTTACCCATTATGGACTTACCATGTCTTGTTCTGGACTATGTTTCTATGTGGAGGCGGCCATCTTGGCAGAGGCAGGGCTTTGCTTCCTCATGGCAGAGACTCCAGCAAGAACAATGAGCAGTACATCAGTGGCATCACGAAATCTCTTTTCCAAATCTCCTGAGACTTGCACTCAGAGGCAGCACTGCCTTAGATGCACAACTCGGATATATAGCAAATAGGCGGTCAGTGCAGTGGTGCCTAGGCACACTCACATACCAGAAAATGAAATGTCATTTTATAGGGGAAATTTTAGACAAAATTATCATTTTTTTCAGATATTGCTTATGCATAATTAACATTAGTAAAATGTTTCCTGCAAAACCTTCAATTTTTAAGTTTAGGTCCACCTAAAGCATTAGTGTAAAATTACAGGCAATAGGAAGGCCACAATACATCAGTGTGCACTAGCTGCCAATGCATCAAAATGCCAAAAACAAAAAAATTACAAACCTGCATCACCACTTAAATGCACAATAGAGCATTTGGGTCCCCTTTGTGCACTGGGGTGCCAATACAGGACGGCAACATGCTGATGCTACGCAACAGTGTAAATGGGCCTTTAATACACTATATTACCAAAAGTATTGGGACACCTGCTATTACACGCACATGAACTTTAATGACATCCCAGCCTTAGTCCGTAGGGTTTAATATTTAGTTGGCCCATCCTTTGCACTTATACCAGCTTCAACTCTTCTGGGAAGGCTGTCCACAAGGTTTAGGAGTGTGTCTTTGGGAATGTTTGACCATTCTTCCAGGTCAGGACTCTGTGCAGGCCAATCAAGTCCCACCACCCCAAACCGGCTCATTCATATCTTTATGGACCTTGCTTTGTGCACTGGTCCAAATCATTTGGTGGAGGGGGATTATGGTGTGGGGTTGTTTTGTAAAGGTTGGGCTTGGCCCCTTAGTTCCAGTAAAGGGAACTCTTAAGGCGTCAGCATCCCAAGACATTTTTGACAATTTCATGCTCCCAAATGGTCAAACATTCCCATAGACACACTCCTAAATCTTGTGGACGGCCTTCCTAGAAAAGTTGAAGCGGTTATAGCTGCAAAGGGTGGACCAACTCTACTCTACGGACTAAGACTGGCATGAACGTTCATGTGCATGTAAAGGCAGTCATCCCAATACTTTTGGTAATATAGTGTATGTATTCAAGGGCAAAACCTATTTCTGGTAGAGAAGGGTTAAAATCCCTGTCAGTTTTATTTGACATCCATGTCACCATTGAGGAGATTTTTATTCTAAACAATCACAGAAGAAAAGTCATAGGTTGAGGTTACTGTTATTTAAATTTGTGTGTCCAAATGTGTCTGAAATGGATTCAGAGATAAAAAGGTTCATACATAACAATTACCTGTAAAATATTAGCTTGATCGTACTCCTCAAGACGCCTGATCAATAGGAAGCTAGGGTCAAGCTCAACATTTATAGAAAAAGTTGAGATTTGCATATACATTACCTGATATATCATGCTATAAGACAAGCCCCCACAGCATCTTCTCTTCAGCATTCTGGCGGTTGCAGGCAGTCTGACGCCATCACATACAATGCAGGGCCAATAGCCCTGCATTGTACATGAGGAATCCAAGGGATCACCCACAAGGCGGAGAGTTAGGGAGAAGAGAAGAGCACAAGCTGATGGGGAAGTGATGGAAAAAGTTAAGTAAATGTCCCTGGTACAGGTCCCCTTAGCATTTAACCCTTGTAGTTTAGGGTGACGACCCCCCCCCCCCCCCCCCCACTGCCAGGCAGGATTTTTATTTTTCTCAGAGTTCCACTTTAATTGATGTGCTGTGATTAAACTAGAGCAGGGATTCCCAAACTACGGCCCTGCAGCTGTTGCAGATCTACACATCCCATGAGGCATTGTAAAACTCTGACATTCACATACATGACAAGGCATGATGGGAATTGTAGTTCCTAAACAACTGGAGGGCCATAGTTTGGGAATCCCTGAACTAGAGTATTGCTCATGATTTAATGTGTTAATATGCTGAGCAGCAGACGAATGCTAAAATCATACTCACTTGCAAAACTTAAAAAGAATCTTTTCAAAAACTAAGACAGGTCCCGTACTTCCCAATATGGTGAGGGGTTGTCCAGCAAATAGAGAATAGGCAATGCCCGTTAGGGATGCTCCAAAAAGAGACTCTATTGCACTCTGTTCAGAAGAAACAAAATAATGGGTTGCATTTTGTGTTCAGTAACAAAAGTTCACAAGACAAAATGTATAAAAAGAAGTCATATCAAGCAACCACAATCCACATGACAACACACAGCTAATCTGCAAACATAGCATGTACACTTCCTCATCTGCGACTCAGCCTGTGCAGGTCACAGTAAAAATTTTAATGAACAGTACATACACTACTACACAAAAGATTATACACTGACAGCAATTTACATTCAACTGCATATTTCTATGTGATTTTGAAAAAACAAATCTTTTATCAGGTCAATTTGTTTTTTGGACACCTAAATACAATTTGGCACCAACTTCCTGTGTCTATGTAACAGGAAGTGAGACTTCGGTTTATCCAAATTAACCCTGCATGTTTATTGTAACTTCATTATTTAACTTGCAATATAATTTAACTTTGGAACAGACTCTCTAATATACACATTTGCACCAGCAATGTTCTATCTGTCGTCTAAAAGTAAAATTACTTTGCGCCATCACAACTCTGCCCAGTTTAACAGCTTACAAAAATACCAATATCTGCTAATAAACAAAACAGTTAATAATACAGGTAGGGCTACATTTGATACATTTAAATACAAAAACTGGGCTGTTGGAACATTTTTGCATAAAATACTAAACTTAAACATAAGAAAAAAAGTCCTTTATATTGGACTATACAGCCATGATTATAATGTGCACTTGTCTACTATACACACAATGGAGACAGCCACTTTGAACCAGTAAACTCATGAGAACACACAGCATATCAATTAAGTATTGGTGGCATTTTTGGACCATTGATTGTTTTCATTCCTTAAAGCTGAAGTTTAGGTATGACCTTTATTGCATAGCTACATTGGTCCAGCTTGGACTAGCGTACGCATGCATATTGCATACCTGAAGGGCCGCTGTGGAAAATGACAAGGATGGCAGCAGTCGATGAAACTACCATGATCGCAACAATCCTCTGGGTCCTGTGCTGAGCAGTTTCTCTTTTGCATAGTGGCCACAGAGGGTTGCTCATCTCACACTGCTGCTATTTACAAAATGCCTTGTATTTTAATGAAAAGATTGGGTAAGGTGGAGAGGCAGGTGATGTCATGATCTCCACTTCAACAAATCAGAGAACTTCTTGTAGTCACTGAAAAAATACAAGGTGTTCTGTATATGGCGGAAGTGCCAAGCAAGCGACCCTCTGTGGTCATCCTTTAGAAGAAAGCCGCTCAGCACAGGACCTGGAAGATTGCAGTGATCACAGCAGCAACTACTGTGATTGTCACCTTCCACAGCAGTCCCAAAATGTAGGAGATATGCATACTTACATTAGACCAATATAACTATCTGTTAAAGAGCATAACTAGACCTTAGCCTAAAGGAGGAAAGCTTATGAAGAGAAGGGTGGCTGCTGCCGTATATGGCCAGACTGGAGCAAAATTTGAGTTAGAGCCAAAATCTTACAAGCACCTGAATACAGATGAGTGGCAACTCAAAGCCGGCTGTTTTCATAATGAGTATAGGTAGTGCATATACATAAATTGATGAATGCTGCAGAAAAAAAATCCTGGTAGTTTAACTTATTAGTTAGAAAATAAAACGACAGAACTACAGTAAAAGCATTTTACCTTATTCAAGTAACAAACAGAAACCTAAAGGTAAGGAAAGAAGCAAATAAAAAAACGTTGCCTGGCGTAGGACTCTGGAGATCGCTTTGGGCCCATGTCTTGTTAGACTTCCTGACGTACAACTGTTTTACCTCAAACTCTGCATCTTCTGTTCACTTGGGTTCCCCCAAACTGTGTCAGAGCTGTAAGCGGGGGAAGTTCAAATACTGTGGGGTAGACTCTTTGGATCAAGCATGAACACGTGAGACAAATGCACATGGACACCTTCCTGAGAAGGTCTAATAAAAGCCTGGGCACTACCAATCTTTCTTTTGTACTCACTATTCTGTTTTGTGTGGCTTCTCCCAGGAGACCTCCAAAAGTGATTACAGGAGACATACAGGCACAGTATAGGAAAAGAACGGAGGCCAGGCACTGCAGACTTAATGCATCCTTGAAGTCACTCAAGAAAAAAGGTGCTTTCCTTTTGATGTCATGCATCAAACCACCAAAAAGCCTAAATAGGTGAGATGAAACTCGTCAATCTGTACACTGCAGGAGTCTAACTACTTTCTTATTTAAAGGAGCTAACCATCTACATTAAAAGATTTCTTTGCAATCCCCTCCCTGTATCCAGCAGAACAGAAGGGGTATGATGGCCAGGGCTTTCAACTCTTAATATTCAGCCCTTGATCTTTTGTATAGTTAATACTGCCAAGATTGCCGTATTTGCCAACACAGTACAAAGACTAGCTATGGGCAATGGCCAATAGCAACCAACCTTTTTTATGTTGATGAGTGTAATGAGACCAACAAAAGCTAAGCTGAAATTAGCAGCTAGGGGTTAACCCAAACCTCTTTGAGAACATAGAGCACTGAATGGGTAGCCAGAATGGGGCTTCTATCTTTAGACATCATGGGGTTGATTTACTAAAACTGGAGAGTACAAAATGTGGTGCAGCTCTGCATAGAAACCAATCAGCTTCCATGTTTTTGCTTTTGTTAGAAGTGGATTGGCTATCATGCACAGCAATTTAGTAAATAAACCCCCATGGGTCCTGGACATTAGGCCCCTTCTGTTAGCTGACCATAAAGAGGCCCTTCAACTGAAATAATCTGGCCACACATAAAATTAATCATTTTATGTTTTCATTAATTTTGACCATATCTATATCAATCCAGGGATATCTCTATTAAGCTGGGGAATAGCTACTATATTCCAATTATTCTAACTTCCAAAAGAGAAATAACTGTAACCAATAAACATTTATGCAATACTATACATGAGTTAAACAGTCATATGAAATCATATATAAACCTGAATAAATTACAAATGGATGTTGAGATGCGATGGACAATTATGCAAGTGGGAAATAGTCATGATTTTCTAGGTTTATCAAACAAATCTGCAGAGGCTATATAGCTTAAAACCTATTTGCAAAGCAATTTAAATATCTGCAATGCAATACCACTACAATGCCCACCCTCTTCTTGAGTTAGAATTATTAGATTTCGCATTATCAGTGTCACATGGCAGCAGCACTGAAACCTTATTGTGTAGAGAGACCAAGGAAAGTTTCTCTGTAATTTATGGAGCTTCCTCTCTAGAATGTTAATGAATACATTTTTAAAATGCATATCCAACAATCTGAAAAGCTAGAACATCAAAAATAAGCAAAGGAAAATCATTGCCCACACCTACCAATGATCTTCCAGTCTTGCTATGAAACAGATACAGTGACTGATTGGTTTCTGTGGACAGCAGGAATTGTTCCTTTTGGCCCCTTTGTGTTTCTTGCCTACATGTTTTGATTATTATTGTAGCTAATGATGATGTACCTCTAATTGTTCAGCCATATTTTCTTGTGCGTCTGTTGTTTTCTATGGGTTTTATTATTTTATTCCCCTTACAACAATAAAACCTAGAAAAGCATGCCGGTTTCCCATTAGCAGTAGTTTAAACATTAAAACCCTCTGATAAGCAGCGGGAGTCAAGAATATTACTGGGACAAAAGGCCACCAGAATCACGTCACTTTGAAAAGGCACATTTTGTGATAGAAAGTTTAAACTAAAAATATGAACCTTCTGTTCTTGTTAAACATCAACAGAGCAGCAAAGTTAGTTTGGTTTTTACTCACACAGTGATTGTAATACTTAAAATTTAACGGAGTACATTTTTATACTGTATATTCAGCATTTGATTACTAAAAATAAATGAATAAAGTGCCATACAACATATAAACATACATTTTTTTTAAAAAAAACCTTCAGTGGAATTAAACTGATCCTTGAAGTTTTCTCTAGTAAGGCCACAACAAAAATGTATAGTCCATGATCATGAGTGTCTGTGCCACATAGAGAAATCAACAAGGAGACATTTTCTAGAACTATTCAAACATTTCAGAATTTGCAGTTGGCTAATAAAAAAATTGAGCACGACACACACCTTCCAGTTCTTTGGAGCTCTGGGCCAGCATGGTGTTGTTCCTCCTTTAGCGTCTCACCTGTTGGTGTTGAACCATTTGGGATGGTTGGGATCTTGCGCTTTTCCTGTACAAGTGGGAAAAAGAATTAAGCAGTCAGTCAAATGCGCTATTTGAGCATATGAGTATGGGCATGAGTTAACAGAACACTCCCCATTAAAGGATAAGTTCACCTTTAGGAACATGTTACATGTTCCACCTGTTTTTAGGGTGGATCATCTAACACGTTCCCACTCCTGCAGCTGCTCAAGGATCCGAGCACCTGGTGTTCCAGCAGTATGAGGAGAAGTTCCCCGTACCAGCTGTCACTTTTTGAAAAGAGCGTGGATGTGTGGGGCTCCGCCCACATGGCTGCATCATTTATTCACAGAGTTCTGTGAATAAATCAACTACAAGCCCCGATATTCTATTCGGCTGTCAGCTTGTAGCTCTCAATGAACTACCACTCTATAGTAGTTCATGGATTCAGGTGTGCAATATGGAAACAACAGGACCGACCATAGATGGATAGAAATTAGTTTTATTCCTACTAAACGTGCCAAATTTCGATCCACCTATGGCCACTGGCCATTTTTACCAATATTCTTTTTTATGCATATGCAGATATATATACTGAACTAAATATTTTCTTGAAACATCTTGCATTCATTAGCGGCCATGGAAAAAAATTAATTGGGGATATTTATTTATAGATCCATTTATACATTATACATAACAGACAACTCTGCAAATTTCTTACGCGATGTGACACTGTATGCCAAACGTAACAGATGGTTTGGCATTGTATAATGCAAACTAAAAAAAAAATACCTGCGCTTTGTACAATATACCGCATTTTTTAAATGCGGTCTGCTTAGAGAAATTTTTACCAGGGATTACCTTTCATCCTTGTTCAGCAACCTAGGTTAGGCCAAAACCAACAATGTAGAACACTGACCTGAGAAGGAACACTTTTTGGTGGCTCAATGCGTATAGATGGATCCCACTCTCCAGGAGGTAGGACCGTCACTTGGTCTAAGAACTCGTCTATTCCCGCTAAAAGATCATTTCTGTCTTTCGCTTTGTAGGCAACATCATGGAATATCTGTGAAGAAAACCGTAAATAATTAAATTATTCCCAAATCTTTAGAAAAATGCCACTAATGTGAAGAGACTTGTTAATTTTTATTTTTTCTGTTCTGTGCCCCACTGTGATTTAGTTTCACCATGTTACAAGTTTTGGCTTTCTCTGACTTAGTGAAGTCAGCAAGCAGCCAATAAAGCTGCCACAGAGTCCAATAAGGGCGATCCAATTAGCCTGGCAGTTTTTGGAGCTTAGCAACCAAGGTAGAGAAACTTTTTCTGTGGCGCCTGTTCTTAGGCATAGATTTTACTTTTTAAGTACAGATTTTCTTTGACCTGTATGTACAGCCAAAACTTTCTTTCTTCTGGAATAGAACAGGAAAGTTTTTACTGCAGTCTGTGTTCCCACTAGGAAGATTCGCCTTCTCGGTTTATCTTGGTAGCCATAGTCACTTAAGCAGCCCATACATAGAGCAGGAAAGAAATACGCTTGATTCCCCCATCAAAACAGACAGACAGTGTTGACAGGGGATTCCCACCCACCGAGCCTCTGTATTCCTTCGACGAGGAGTGATAATCACATGTAAAATCCGGCAGGCTAGTTTCCCCAAGTTGATCGAACAATCAGTTAACTTGGTACATTCAGCCTGCCCATACATGGTTCGAACCTCAACCGGTAACTGCTGAACCAGCAGAGATTCAAACGTATATGGCTAGCCTAAGAGAGAAAATAATGAAAAATCCAACATTTTACAAACAGAAACCTTCCAATAAGAACATCTGTTCCTGTGACAACTTATAGAGATTTCATAGGGGAGGTTTCCTCTTTCTTCCTGTCCCAGAGACACAACTGGAAGAAAGAAATCTCCAACAGAAGGCAGACTTAAAAAAATACATTGATCTCAATATTTGAACCCTTTTCTACTCTATCCTAAACACAAAAAAGTGTTGACTTTTCACACTTTTTAGCTGCAACACCTGCACACAAATACAAAGCCTTTATTTTGTACTGAAACTTGAAGTGCTAACACGTTAGGCAACATAGTGATCACATCATTAAAGATTATTAGCAAAACAATAAAAATTAACTGCACAATCAAAAGGGTTAATATGGCCAAATTGTCAGTACACGTGTATGTCTGTGTAAGAGAGAAAAGCAAATGTGTACATACAAAACTCAACACTCCATAAGCTTTAGCAATATGTAGAAAGATTTACTTCCCTCCTATGAGGACACTCGGAAAATAAGGCCCCTAAATTATTTACTAGTATAGATTGTGGTCAGTATAGACATCATTTTAATTCATGATGGCATCCAGCAAGATGAGATCAGGCATTACTCAATAGGTATGGTCAAAAGCACACAAAATGTTAAAAAATAAGACTTGCCTCATCAGTCATTAGAGTAGCTATTGATCTTCCAATTTCATGATACTGAGCAGCTTTTCCATTTGGACCCAATAATACAAATAAAAACCTGTTGAATGAAATAAGGTGAGACTAAAATACAAGTCATGTATATTTTAAGAGAAAGGAACAGGAAAGACTGTTATATACATTATTTACCTGAACCTATTGATAGATCAGGTATTAGATGAGGGCATCTTACTTAAGAATTACGTTATACACTATTCACAACTTAACTGTAGCAGTGTGGTTTCATGAACACGTCTCGGTAAAAAAAAAAAAAAAAAAAAAAAAGGCCAACTGTTTTGGGACTCCCATGTGCTCAACAACCATAAACATGTTAAAAGTGGAAGTAAAGGCAAAACCTAACTAACTCTATGAGCCCTTTCACACTGTGGCACTTGAAAACTACCCATAAAACTGAACGCTTTTCAGGCGTTAGCGGTGCGCTTTATTTAAGGACACGTGACTCAAAAACTGCTTCAATAACTATTTTGAGGTGCTTTTGAAGCCCTTTTGGAGGCACTTTCTATTCTTTTCAATGGAGAGGGGCGTTTTTGAGGCACTTTTTTTTGCACTCCAAACATTCTCCAAAGATGCTGCTTGGATTTTTTTTTCACCGTCCCGCCAGCACACTGCCCCAGTGTGAAAGCATTTAATCTTAATGGGAATACGTTTTCGTGAGCTTTTCAGGCACTTTTTTTTTAACCACCAAAGCACTTGAAAAGCTCCTCTGTGTTAAAGGCCTCTTAACCTACTCTCAGCCACATTCTAAGCCCAATCTCTCTAGTCCTATAAAGAAAATAAATTGCTATACCTACCTATTTTGAATCGGTTCCGGTCCTGTCTTGAGCAGCGCCCTCTGTGTGCACGAGAAACCTGACAACGGCTGGGAAATGCCTGGGAAGTGACATCACCCATAGAGTTACTATGGGGCTTCCATTGTCAGCTGTCTCTCCTACACCAGGGCTAGATAGATTAGGCTTAGACTGTGGCTGAGAGTAGGTTTAGAGTAAGTTAGGTTTTGCCTTTACTTCCACTTTTAGGACATTTAACATTAAAAAAAAAGGAGGGCTTCAGAGCAAGGGATCCACAGGAATAGACCAGGGCCCTGGACCTGTATAGCACCCTCCCACTAACTACATGCATCGCATTAAGCAACAAGGTGGGCACCATAGCAGCATCCAGTGACCGAGGCAACATTACAGGCTGTCCTCCCACTGTTGGGGCCAGGTTTGGTTCCCAAGGTATTACCAAGGTTATGCTCGATGCACTGCTTTTAAGGTTATAGTACGTACAGTAAGGCAGTGAAGAGGCTAAATGTTCCAACTTTGTTTTTTTCACTGCTCTTCTTGTTTCTATATGCTTATTAAAAATGAAAGTAGGTACTTCATGTAGAGCTAAATGAGTTGTAAGATTTACAGTAGATTACTTTAATCCTATTACAGAAACATTCAGACGTTAAACTAGGTTTACGTGGCACTACGTCCTTATTGTATGGAATTTTTATATCTTTTACATCTTTATTATATCATTTGTATCTTTTTATATACATTGTATGTACTTTACTTATTTATAAGGCCCCTTTCACACAGGCGGACCGTTCAGATCCGCCTGTTTTTTGGCGGATCTGAACAGATGCCCCATGCATCTCTATGGGGCATCGGATGTCAGCGGAGACATGTCCGCTGACATCCGATCCGTCAAATCTGGACGGATGGAAACCCTATTTTCCATCCGTCCAGGGGATCGGATGGGATCGGATGAGAATGGACAGACGGTCCGTTCCCATCCGATTCCCCCATAGAGAACAGCGGAGACCTGACAGCTCTGTCTCCGCACACAGCGCGGAGACAGAGCAGCCATCCACCGACGGACTCCCCTGTGTGAAAGGGGCCTAAGGGTAAAAAAAAAAAAAAAAAAATGAAAGAAGAAGGCAGTGCAGAGATGATTGAAACAATCCAAAATAGGGGGGGACTTCACAGGGAAGAGGAGTTTTCCATTACATAAGTACATTAGCAAAAAATGAAATCTTATCATTCAGCGACGCAGGGAGGAGGTGTCGCAGGGTTACATCGCGTAGACGAACCTTGCAGTGGGGAAGCATTTAGGACACCAGTTATCCAGCACATACATCGCTACCCAGCTGAGGGGATTGGTCTACTCAACATGAGTTGCTGCCACTAAAAAAGTTATCAGGCAGCTTTCCTTGAAGAGTAAATAGTGAAAATAGCTTGTGGCTTCAATAAAGCTGAAGCCATTGCTTCAATATTTTTTGTCTGCACAAAATCAGAACGTATGTTACTGTAAAAAACTAAAGAACCTCTTCCGAAATGGATGGTAAAATCTTTCTTCCAAAGGCAACCAGATGTCCCCTATTTTGGGTAAAGTCCTTGGCCACTCCTGCTCCTTGGCTGGTTATAGCAGTCACTGGTGTACATACAGCACGCCCCACTGACTCCCTGTGATCCTAAAGCAGAGCAGTCCTAAACAAATTATTTTAGGTGTCTGTATTAGGAGACCAACAAATTTATTGGCAGCCTTCTACCTTCGAAAACTGAGACAAACTGTTAACAAGCTATATTTAGAGACTTAAGCAACTCTATATTTAGAAACCATAGTAGGATCATAGAGTGGTATAGCCTGCCATTCATATTTAAAGCAAACCTATACTAAATGGGGGAAAAAAAAGAAACCCTACCATTGCTTTCCTACTTCTAAAACTGCAATACTTAAGCTGGGTGCTCACTAGAAGTTTTTTCTGTACAACCCAGCGGGCTAAAAAATATTAAATAAAAAAAAGATATCTGTACTAACAAGCGATGTTAGTGCAGCAATCTACCCCAATGTGCCCCCCCCCCCCCCCAACAGCACTGATCAGCGCTGGCAGCCAGTGCTGATCAGATCCCGGTTGAATGCTGGTCTTCCAGCACGCTCGTTATGCACTGTAATCACACATCAAAGAGAAAGATGGTAACTCCGGCAATAATGGCAATGGTTTATATAATGTATACACAGCAAAACCAACATTTGTAAAATGTACTTAGACTTCAAAAACTCTTTCTTCCTAAGCAAACAGTGTGGATGCCAGTGTTAATGCAAATGATTATTACTGGGCAATATACTCTACTTGGCAGTGAATGACAGTGGAATATAGTTGGGCATCATTTAATTAGTTCATTACTTGGATACTTTGTATAAAGAAAAGGCTATGGAATATTGATTTATGGATTACAGCTGCTGATAAAAGCCCACTTGACTGGGAAGGCACATAATAGAAATGTGAATTGCTCAATTGATTTTATATAACATGGAATCCTTCTGCGCTGGAGCGGAAGGGTCTCACTCCTTTCCCACACTAAAAGCTGGAATGTTCTCAAAAGTGACAATAAAACTGATGCAACTTGCTAAGCTTAATGGATATTAATATTCATAAGTAATAAAACTGTAGAACACTGGTATTGAATCAAAATTCACTGAGCTCTGGTCAGTAAAATTTTCTTCCAACAGAGGTCCGAATATCATGTCGGAACCCGTGGTGCCTTTTCGCATATGCCAAACCGCATGCTGCTGCAGCACCATGCGTCTTGGTGAGGCGCGATTTTGGAAAAAAAGGTCAAGGACTTACTTCTACGTGTTTCTTGTGGATAGTGCAGCCCATTAAAACGGGCTGACCTACCCACGATGTGTGCACCTAATGCATATGCACAGATCTGAACCCATTCTTATATCAGTGTCTGCTCTGCAGTCCCTACTGCACATCACAGTCCCCTCCCCCTTCACATCAAGATCCCCTTTTAATGAGTCCTCAGGTCCCCCTTTACATCACCCCCTTCCACCCCTCTCACAGTAATGTTTTCACACTTCCTTGACCTCAACCCCCATTTACATTATCCCCCACATTACTGTCCTCAGTCCCCAACCCCCCCCCCCCTCCCCCACATTACAGTCCTCAGCCACCCTACATTACTGTCCTCAGCCCCCTTCACATTACTGACCTTATTGCACCCCACATTACATTTCTGAGCCCCCCCAAATCACAGTCATCAGCAGCCTCCTCCAATTTTTTGTCCTCAGCCCCCACCCCACATTACAGACCTCAGGTCCCCCCCCCCCTTTATTGTCCTCAGCCCTCCCACATCACAGTCCTCAGCCTTCCCCCCCCCCCACATCAAAGTCCTCAGCCCCCCCACTTTGAGGTCTTTGGCCCACCACGTCACAGTCTTCAGTCCCCCAATTTAATGTCCTCACGCCACCACATTACAGTCCTCAGCCCCCCATATTTCAGCCCTCAGTCCCCCCAATTTAATGTCCTTAGCCCCCCACGTTACAGTCCTGAGCCCCCCCAGATTACAGTCCTCAGTCCCCCACTTTAATGTCCTTACCCAGACTGAAGATCAGAGGGAAGCACAGCATGTCTGGATGGAAGGCGGGTGTTGCAAGATGGTGATTGGTTGCAGCCAATCACCTGCTTGTTAACCTCTGGCAGCTCCATCCAGAACTGTCCTGCCTCCCACTGTCAGCTCTTGAGGATTACAGTGCAAAGGCAGGGGGACGAAAAGACTGTTAAATGGCGGTACCGCGGTGGTCCGAATAGGAATGTGATGCGGTCTGCATTTGGCCAGCGGCCAGCCATTTAGTGATGCCCACTGTAGAAAGTTATTCTAAGGAATATTTGATTGCGTAGCACAATTGTTTTTCTGTTGGAGCAAAATTGGCAAATGCTTTATAAGGGGTTTTGCCTCCCTCTGGATCAACTGTGGAGTTATGATTCTGTATATGCAGGTTTTTGATTTATTCAATGATATGTTTCTGCTGACTGAACTTGATAGACTTGTGTCTTTCTTCAGCCTTACTAACTACTGTACTGGTAATACTAATACTAGCACATTATTAAAGACTTAGCCCTCCAGTGGTGCAGAAACTTCCTACTTCACCTGTTCTTCCTTCCGGGTTCGCGGGTTGCAGCCACTTAAATGGCCGAGCCGCAATGATGTCACCCCCACGCATGCGCACAGGAGTCTCAGCCACAGCACACAGCTCTGAAGGAACGGAACAGGTATGGCGTTCCCTCAGAGTGCAAGTGCCAGTGATGTCACCCGCTGCTTCTCGCTAGATTATCTCCTAAACATTATTATAAGCGGACCTGTGGGTAAAAATCAAAATGCAGAGTTTACTACCACTTTAAATAATAGTATTCAATATTTTAATTCCTTTTATCTGTATTTCCCATGCCTTCAGTTATATTTTTCTTTAGCTCAACATGTACACCAAGCTGTCCATCACAAATAACATTTACAGGGGTTGGGTGAAACCATATAAATGCTGACCCAGGTGGTTAAAGGGCCAGCTCTTGTACATTGTTTAAACCGGTTTTGTAACCTGGTGCTGGAACTGCATAAAAAGGTTTGTTGGCATTAGATTAAATTTGTTTGTCTCTTAAAGTCCAAATAAAACTACCATCTCAGACTCCCCACCCCCAGGTACCATCTCAGACTATCCTTTCCACAGGGCGACAATGCTGCTGTGTTACAGGAAGTAACCCCCCCCCAGTGACATCATCTTTGGAGCAGACAGGCTCCAGTAAGTGGAACAGCACTCTGCCTTGGATCTCTTAAGAGCCGTATATGTGCATGCTTCTTTCTACTGGCCACTGGGTGCTGCAGATTTGAGTTGTGCAATCTGCCAATTGGTTGCTTGAGCTTGAATCTGAAGGGATGCTAGGGATCTATTCTTTCATGCAATTCTCAGGAACAAGTCTATTGATGGCAGAGAAAGCTAATAGCTATGAGAGGCAGACAACACCTGTAAAGATAAGGAGGAGAGGTCACTGACGATTGAAATCATTCAGCGAGAAAATGAAGGCAGGCTCAAGATAGCTACTGCAGCTTCCAAGGTTTATATTATGAAGATGCAAGTTTGCAGGGAACTGCGAGTAATCAGCTTAAACACAGGAGAGGACTTGCTTCAATGTGGGGGTAAAAAAAGGGAGGGCTGGAGTTTAACTTTAAAAAGATAACCGACTTTGTTCACCTAGTTGGGATTGGTACTTCCGTGAGTCCAGACAGAAGGACTGCCGGACTCAACCTCACAAAGGCAATGATTGGCCGATCCAAAAACTCTACTTCTCCCACTAAGACGTTTGATGCTTCAGCTCCATGGGGGATCTTCCTCATGAAGTTCATGTCAACCTAGGGCAAAAATTAGACGTTAACTTTCCATACATAGATTTAATGAAATATGTACCTGTGGACAAGAACTAGACGACTCTGGTACAGCACATGAAAATATGTGAAACATGAATTCGTGGTGGAGAATTGTTTTCACCAAGGAGACATCTGTCAGATGTAATGCTTTTTCAAACACCATTTTACAAATCTACTAATGAATTGGAACGCAATATTTCCATGAAATAATTTTTTTTTTGTTTTGTTTTATCGATAAAAGCCCAATTATTTATACATGCTTAAAAAAAAAAAAAAAAAAAAAAGAAGATACAAGATCTTAAAAATGCCTTACACTGACAGATATTCTTACACATATGGAGAGAAATACATTACCATACAATAACTAAATAAATTACATGATTTAAAATTAAAGGATAAAACACAAAATTGATATTATACACAATATGTAGGGTTCTTTTAAGATTTAGCCAATGAAGATCATATAAAAAACATGTCTAAGGTTTAATGTTTGTTCAGGTCAATATGGATCCAATGAACACTTTTTACCATATGTGTATAATAGCAGGGGCTACAGCACAAATGAGTCTGGTGGGCGATAAGTTGTGAAAACCATTGACATGGCTATCTGCAGGAACTTACAGCAGACCTCTTGCGTCCCATTACAAACGTGCCACAATTACAGTGCCAGGAGTCATAATTCTGCTCGCCGTGGGAAAACAGGAGGTCAAGCAAAAACAATGACATACACTGTCATAAATGTTGTGCCAGATTTCAAGGATATGGTCCAATTTTAGTACATAAATAGAGTGCAACAAGTTTATAAAATAACATTAAAGAAGTATTCCACTGTACAGGCTATAGGCACTCAGGTCTGATATTCCACTGGTGGGCTGCATTTCTTTGAGACTTAAAAGGACAAGAGTTTAACTTATTGCTTTAAGGATAACTGTACTACTACTACTTTGCATACACAAAATTTCTTTATTCGTTCCCATAGAGAGGTTGTGCGCCCCAACGGTGGATGGCCCCTCCACAGAAATAAAGGTTCTTTTCACGCATGTGCAGAACAAGCAGAGGCCTGTGAAAATATGGCATGTGGGTTAAAGATGATGGGGATGGAGGTGGGGGCAAAAGAATTTTGGGGACGGGGAGTAGAGGAGAGTCATTTTAACCACTTGCCGACCCACAACCGTACATACACTGCGGCAGGGCAGCACATGCAGGCATAGTCACGTACATGTACATCATTGTGCCTGCTCTCATTTTAGCTTTTTTTTTTGTTTTTTTAACATACTGTCACCAGTGTCCCTGATCACTGCCACACCAGTCATATGATGACACTGTACTGCATCAGTGACTGCATGTAAAAAAAAAAAAAAAATACAAAAACAAATGCTTTTTCATTTTTAATGTGACAAACAATTGCAACTTAAAAAAAAAAAACTCGCCATGCCGCTGAGTAAATGCCGCAGACAGTCTACTTTCCAAAATGGCATCATTTGTACTGTCCTTGTATTTTAAAGGACCTCAAGAAGTGAAATCTGCTGTCAGGATTGATCGATTTCCAAATCTATATACACCATAGTTTGAAGACGCTATAACTTTCACACAAATCACAAGACATTTAGCAGAATACATTTTGGGCAAAATTTATGACGAAATTTGAATTTCTTATTTTTTTTTTTTTTTAATAGAAAGTAGAAAGTTTTCTTTTTTTTTTTTTTAATTTCAGGTCTTTTTACTTTTATATAAATAAAAAACCCAGTGGTGATCAAATACCACCAAAAGAAAGCTCTATTTTTGTGAAAAAAATGTTATAAATTTAATGTGCGTACAATGTTGCATGACCACGCAATTTCCAGTTAAATTAGCTCAGTGCCAAGTAGCAAGAAATGGCCTGGTCATGAAGGGGATAAATCCTTCCAGAGCTCAAGTGGTTAAAGTATAGATGCACCAAAAGTAGAGTCATTCTTTAAGATTGTCTCCCTCATACTTCCCCTACTTCATAAAGAAAAAGAAGAGTCCCAGTGTTCCTGCTGCAATACCCATTGTGCAAATTAAATAAAGATTTCAGGATTGGTTGTTAGACTTGCCTAATAACACCAGCAGGTAAGTGCACATAGAAAATCAGAAACAGACAATTTGCTGCTGGAGAACATTACAAAGAGAAAGGCAGCAGATGAATAAACCTACTTGCGTCAATTTAAAACTGAAAAAAAAAAAAGCCTTGGATAAACGGGCCATTGAAAGAGTGTATGGTGGTTTTTTATATTTATTTTCCTTATTATGCTCAATTAGTTTAATTAGGTAATTATTGAATTTATTGTATATGCATACTTTTTCAGGCATATACCTGAAGCTCAATTACACACACAAATGCTTTAGAGCGTTTCACCTAGGGAGAGACCGTCACAGAGAGAGAAGCTACAGCTGTGCTCCCTTTAGAAAGCCTAAAAGGCTCTGCAAAACCAGTATCATGGGTGTACCCTAAAACAATAGTTCATTTAAAAAGTAAAATTTTATAGAATAAATAATTCATAAGCCTTTGTTAAAGGAGTTGTAAAGGCAGAATGTTTATCTTAATGCATTCTATGCATTTAGATAAAAATCTGTGTGCAGCAGCCCCCCTCAGCCCCTCTAATACTTACCTGAGGTCCCTCTCTATCCAGCGATGTCCACGAGTGTCTCAGCTGTCCGAGATTCTCCCTACTAATTGGTGGAGACACAGCAGCGGCCCCATTGGCTGCTGATGCTGTCAAATTCTACTAGCCAATCAGTAGTGAGTGGGCAGAGGCTCCGTGTCTGAATGAACACAGGAAGCTCCGACTCAACTCAGGTGCCCCCATAGCAAGCTGCTTGCTGTGGGGGCACTGAACAGGGGGAGGGGCCAGGAGTACAGAAGAGGGACATGAGAATAGGAAGATCCAGACCGCTGTGTGCAAATACACTGCAACAGAGCAGGTAAGTGTAACATGTTTCTTATTTTTATAGGGAAAAAAAAATTAGACTATACAATCGCTTTAAAAACTAGCTAGACCATGGACTCAAGATTGTTCTTCTTGACAGGGGTGGGGGCTACATTTTAACATTTTTACTGCAGAGTAATCAGCTTACACACAGGAGTGTTTAACAGACAGATTAATTAGTTGGTCAGATATTGAAAACTATCTATTAAAAACTTTATCAGGCAAATTCTTGATGAACAAATGGATTGGCCAGGTTGGTGAACTAGAGATGTTTGCTCATTGTACTAACATGCACATTTAGACAATAAGATAAAACTAGTCTACCGGAAAAAAAAAAAAAAATCAAAAAGTGGACCCATAGGGGTTGATTTACTAAAACTGGAGAGTACAAAATCTGGCCAAGTTCTGCATAGAAACCAATCAGCTTTTTTTGTCAAAAACGTAAAGTGATACTAAACCTAAAAACATTTTTTTACTTTAATGCATGGCTTATATTAAAGATATAAAAAAAAAAAAAATTTCAGTTTCCCTGTGCCCCACCCCCCCCCTCCTTCCCTGTGTGAAGGGGAAGAGAGGGGGGGGGGGGGGGGAAGAATCAGTCCTATGCAGGGCTGCATCTATTCCCCTTCTCTTCCTCTTTACACAGCTTTCGAGCAGCAGAAGGAGCCATTGGCTCGTGCTGCTGTCATTTAGATGCAGTGGAGAAGAAGTGGGGGACGGGCCTAAGTCCCGCTGTGTAAGTATATGGAGCACGATTCCATAGACACACAGATCGGGAGCCTGCATGCACCATTTGTACCCACAGCAAACTGCTTACTATGGGGACACAAAAAGAGGGAGGAGCAAAGATCGCCGCCGGGGACCCGAGAAGGAGGATCGGGATGCTCTGAGCAATACCACTGCAAAGAGTAGGTAAGTATAACATGTTTGTTATTTATATAATAATAATTTAAAAATATAGACTTTAGCAATACTTTAATTGAACAAGCTGAAGTTAGAAGAGGATTGGCTACCATGCACAGCTTCACCAGATTTTGCACTCTCCTGTTTTAGTAAATCAACCCCATAAAGTCACAGTCGTCTAACATCTATGAACGGCTCTAATCTTCAAGATGGTGCAACAAATGAAGGAGAATTTCTCTATTCCCTGAGAGATTATAGGGGGCTGGATACAGAGTGTTCAAAGCAGAGTCAGAATGTTTATTTGAACCTGAAAACCCTTTTTTTTAGTTTGCGATGCTCTCAAAAACCATTGGTAGAGGGTTCTATACATTTCTAGCTCCTTGCACTATGCAATCAAATTAATCATTCAACAAGTTACTGTTTACGAGTACAAAACAAAGTAGGTCTGCCTATTTCTACACAGCAAGAATTGGCTAAATGTTTGGTGTCCTTTTTCCTACAAAACTTCTCATACCTTACTAAAGTCAACCGTGCTATTTTCATGGCTGCCTCCTCCGGTTCCGTTCCGCTTGACCTCAGATAGTCTACTACTGTCCAGGTTTGCTGGGGTTGACTGTGGAGAAGATAGAAGCCCTACAAACAAGCACATATAGTCAGAAAGTTGTTCTTCTCCAGGACATTACTTGACTTGAAGTGAAGTCTTACAGTGAAAGGTGCCTATATTTAACTTAGGGTGCTCCAGTGAACATTGTGACATATTGTGTGTGGTTAGTTTGGCAGCTCCACAATTTTAAGTTAAGTAAATCAAGCATTTAAAACAGTCAAGAGAACAATCACACAAGTAATTCAATTTTTAATAGTTTTATGCTGCAGATTCCTGTAACCATACAAATTATTCACTGATGCGATTCTCTTTCTTTCTTTCAGTGAGCTATATTTACATCCAGAACATTCATTCAATTTATAGCAGGCATGAGGGCTATACGCAGCTTGGTAAAAAAAAAAAAAAGGATACTATTAGATATTCATCTACAAGTACATCTCTGTTCATATAGAATGCTCTCTGAGATTATTTTTGTATACCACACATTCCTCGTGGCTTCCTGTTTATAATCTGCAGTTAACATGTACATCAGGGGTGTCAAACTAAATTTCATTGAGGGCCACATCAGCATTATGGTTGCCCTCAAAGGGCCGGTTATATCTGTAAGATTAGATGTCCAGAGCACCCCACGCCCCCTTACATGAGATGTCAGGAGCCCCCCACCATCAGAAGTCAAGAGTCACCCACCCTTCCTTACATCACAATGCAACCCCTTACCTTGTGCTGCTGCCAGAAAGAAAATATTGGTGGATCTGGGAAGAAGTGCAGGGTCTGGAGGAGAACCAGAGGAGGCCTGGAGTCAGCTTCCAGAGTCTGCTGAATGCTGAGACCAGGGGAGGCAGAAGCAAGGTGGTGTTGTGGCTGCACAAAGAGGTGCCCTCCTCTCTGCTGCGGACTGCTGAGGGGGTGCGTAAAGACAAGCCTTTCTTCAGCTGCACAGAGAAGAATCTCGCAAAGGGAGTTCTGTCCTCTCTGCTGCCAACTACAGAGACAAGGAGGGGGCAGATACAAGAGGGGTGCAAGGGCCACATGAAATGGCCCGGGGGGCCGAATGCGGCCCGCGGGCCTTGTGTTTGACACCTGTGATGTACATAGACATTTTCTTAGAAACAGGAAGAGAAAAAAAATAATTAAAAAAAAAACCTTAAAAAATGGTAAATAATCTTTTGAGAAATATGAACAAAAGTTTAAGAGGCTCTGTCACCAGACCATTCATTTCAACAAAAATGTTCCTATAAAATTATATGCGCATTTAATTTAGTTTATACAATTTTTCTGTAAAAGCCTCCCTTGCGTATATATCCAAAAGCCCTGACACTGCTGATAGGGGCTGCCATCTAGTGATGTCAGCAACCCCAGCAAACTCAGAGCTGCCACTCAAGTGGAAGTCTATAGTACTCCCTTCGTGCATTCTGCATCAGCTATGTAGGAGTTGGGCTAGTACAGAGAATTAACTTCTCCCAGCTAGGACATGCAAATGTGAATAGCGAATCTGAAAATAATTTATAGAAAGAAAAAATAATGCAAGTAAGCATTTAAAATACTTGATTTTTCTGTGCTTTTACCTGAATGTTGGTGACAGGGTCGGTTTGAATACTTTTAGGTGATTACCTAAAAAGGTAACTGGATGTATATGGAGAGATAGAAATCCTTCAATTTCTTTTCTAACCTAGAGATCTAACAGCTGGAAATGGACTGACTGTTAGAGATTCACGCCACCCAAATCAGATTTGTTCAGCTTCCAGTAGTAGTTGGTGACACCCCTGGATTTTATATCTCTCAAGAATTCTGGTGATCTAATTTCTACACCCAAATTCTGTCCATCTGTCTTGGCCTCTACACTTTGGCTTCTGTCTACCTCCAGGATTTTTCTTTTCTTTTTTTGACAAGTATGCAGGAAAGGTGGACAATGATGGACGTCTCCAGTGGGAAGGTCTCTGATGTGGCCCACCAGCCTCCTTTTCCCCTATTTGGTGGGCTTAACCCCTTTGATGTCATAAAGCATTTTTTATCCCCCAGATTTTAAAAATGAATCCAACCAGAATCTATTGCTTGGAGTGGCAATTTAGGTAATCCTGAACAAATGTCAAATTACTTAATGGAAAAAATGGACCTTAACAACTGCTCTAGTGCAAAACTCTGTTCCTCATGGTTTAAAAATGTCCGTCATACAGCAGTGGAAGTCAGGGATCTAGCTAGATGGACAACATATGAATTTAAAAAATGTACACCTCCCATTTGGGTGCTTCATGGGGTCCACGCATGTCCTGAGATGACTACAACCACTTTCGTGCACTGTGGGGTGGAGGGGCAACTGTCCCACCTTGCTGTGTACCTTTTTTTTTTGTTTTTTCCCTTCCCTTCTCTTTATGTTCTATTGTGCAAATTTTCTGACGTATATGGCGGTCATGGCCATATCAGTGCTAGTCATGTTTAAGAACGTTTTCAACACTCTTTCAACCAATATGTTCACAAGTTTGAATGTGTACATTATTTTGTTTACCATATTATTACGTGTTTTGTACTATCTTGAAAATCCAATAAAAATTACTTAAAAAAAAAAATGTACACCAATGTTCTGTCTACTGTAATATTTGATGTTTTGTACTACAAACCTTATAAAAAAAGATTGAAAGAAAGAAAGAGAAAAAAAAAAAAGGCATAAAATACTTGAGAGCTAGGTTTGAAAAAATAGGACTATCCATCAAAAACTTAAATTTTTGTGTAGTTGCTGGTAAGTGGAATCATATGCTGGCTTCATATATCCTTCAGGTGTACCTGTGGGGAGATACATCCAGAAGACTAACCAGTATTACTCTACAGCAAAAGCTATTACAAAGCCAAAAAATGGCACCATGCTCTCCTAGTCAACTTAAAAGGCTAAACAAACAAGTGCTGTACCCAGCTAGAGCAACACATTTATAAGGCAAAAACTGTATACACCCAGGCATGCGTTTCACTACTGATGCTTAAAACTAAGAGTGGCGCTTGCAATAATGTCCAGTGGTCCTCCCAGATAATCAGTACATTATTTGGATTGTTAAACAATATAACTTCATTATAGTTACTAGAAATGGATTTGTATGTAATGCAGTAATTGTTTCTCATAATAACGAGACACACATGTCAGGATATAAAAAGATCAGGCACATAGGGTACATGGATTACATACCGTACTTTAGTAACAATAGAAAGCAATTCAGAATTCCTAGAATGTGCATGGCTTAGAAGGATTCTGGCATTACCTGAGAGGAGCACATCATGAACATTTAGCTGCTTTATGACCTGTGATGACAGCCCAGTGAAATCACACAAATGTAATGTGGTTAGTACAGTAAGCAAAGCACCACACGCATTCCAAGTTACGCTGATCTGAAAGAAGGCTGCAATGTTTGCTAAAGATGGGCAATAAAAAGAGATAAAGAAACAAAACAAAAAAAAAAACACTGATATTCAAAACTAGCATTACGCACCCAAGCTACTGTATACTGCATATCGGTGAAAAACACTGCATACTTAAAAATGTGAATCTGTCACTAAAGTAAAAATGTATGCTTTGCTGTCTAAATGTTTCTTGCCAAACCTGGCAAGAGAACAGAGGAAAGAACATGAAAGCTGGAACCCTGCATATCTTAGCAATGAAATCCTATACTGTAGTTCCACCCCAAACCCCCATCCTAAATTGCTAGACCAAAGATGGACAAAAAATAAATAAAAGTTAAACACTTATCCTAGACTCCAACTAGGGGAGAGTGACATCACTCAGAATTCTTGCTGGATCCTGGGAAAGACAAAAGATCCCAAATCTTATAACAATTCTTTTATGTACAGTGCAGAAGAGAGTTCTTACAATGAGGTCATGCAAGATTTGGGAATTCCCAGTTTTCTGGTAAGAACGTTCAGTTGCGTCACCTTCGCCTGTCAGAATCCATGGTATATTTTTCCTATTTCTGGTCTATTTTTTTTCTGGTTTTCATTTTAGCTTAGTAACTTGGCATGAGGTGGAGGGTATGGCAGCAACAGTATATGAATTACTTGCTGCAGACTGCAAAATTAATTTTATTCAGGCTCCAGTGGCCAGCAATGCCCACTATAAAATAAATACGCATAATAAGCATACCCAATACCTCAGCCCCCCCCCCCCCCAAGATTTTAATTAAACCTAATAGTGTAACTATTAACTAGTGGGTTGATATAATGACCACTGTTAACTAGTGTCCATGGCAGCCTAACCAATGCTGATACTACAGGCTAGATAAGGGAAAGAACCCTAGTTAGATTTTAAATGCTTTGTGCGACCCCCCCACTAGGGTTGACTTTCCTTAAAGCAATTGTAAGCCCCCGTTCACACTAAGGCGACCTGTGAGGCGACCTGGTCGCCTCACAGGTCGCCTCCCATAGGGAAGCTGCGGACCCGTTCTAATAGGAGCGACACAAGTCGCTCCGACTTAGAAAAAGGGTCCGGAGCTTCTTTGGGGCGACCAGGAGGCGACCGCAATAGACTTCAATGTTATGAAGTCCGTGGCGGCCGCTCCGAGGTCGCGGCGCGCTGCTCGCACCGCGACCTCGGAGGTCGCGGTGCGAAGTAGCGTCGCTTGCATGTGAACGGGGGCTTAAGCTTTCGTTTTTTTTTTTTCTAAATTAAATTATAAACAGCTTATACTTACATGCTTCGTGCAGTGGTTTTGCACAAAGCAGGTCCGATCCACATCTTATCGGGTCCCCCTCCGATGCTCCTGGCTCCTTCCCACTGAGTGCCCCCATAGGAAGTTGCTTCCTATTCAGGCACTAGTGCGGGCTCACTACCGAGCCAGCCAGCCACCCCCTCTCTCAGGTTTTGCCAATGGCTCCCGCTGCTCTAAGTCAAGCCTGAGAGAGTGGGGAGAAGAACTACTGCAGATGTGCACAAGCCCTGGACCAAGATAGGGCTCGGGTGAGCATTTAGGGGGGTCTGCAGAGGAAAGTATACCTAAAAGGTTTATTACCCTAATGCAGAGAATGCATTAAAGTATAACTAAAGGCAAACTTTTTTTGTTGTTTTGGATAGAGTGGAGAGGTTTTTATTGTGGTCTATGCCCCCATTAGAGAGATTCCCCCTCTCCATTTGTCCTGTTTACCATTATCATTGAAAATGCAAGTAAAAGAAAATCCCAAATTTTGGGTTGTCCCAAAAAAGCAATAGAGGTGAAATATTCCAATGGAGACACTAGTTCTGGTGACCTGGGGGTGCCCAAGAGATTCTGTTAATTTGCAGGGATTTCCTCTCACTTCCTGTTTGGCTATGGAACAGGAAGAAAAGGTAAATCTCCCCAATGGGACAAAAATGGCAAAAATTAGCCTTACTTTAGTTATTATAATCCTCCCTTACTCTATCTGAAATGAAAAAGGAAAAAAAAAAAAAGAAGTGTTGCCTATAGTTCTACTAAAGGTAAAAAAAAACCTTTACAATCAATTTAAAATTGGCCATAGGTGGATCAAAGTTTGGCCGGTTCAGCAGGGAACGGCAAAATTGCGATCTGCAGGTTGCTGTTCCTAATTACAGTCGATTACTGGAGCAAAGTGTGTCGATCAGCGGCTACAGCTGCTAGTCAGTGTATTCTGACAGTGGAGAATCCCGCTGTCAGACCAACAATGTCTCAGCCAAAGGGGATTTCCCCATTCTCGTTGCTTGTGTGGATGTAAGAATCTGTAGGTCTTTTTTTTTTTTTTTCCATTAAGCCCACTGGCTGAACGAAAAAAAAAAAAAGACCTGTGACCAGCTTTATGTTCTGTTAGTGGCCAACAAAACAGAAGAGTCCACTAATTGCAAAATAAATACTGGTTATGAACTCTTTACTGGCTGGGCACCTTTAAAATTCATATATGCAACATGAGATTTCAGAAACAGGGAACCATCGTTCAACTTAGAGTTTGGATAAAATAAATATACATTATCATCAGTAGCCCATCCTTAAAAACCAGAAGAAATTCTTCTGAATATGGTTTAATAAATATATTTATCTGCAGATCCTTAGGCTTCGCTATTATTTTGCCCAAAGAAACAGGCAGACTGGTTTGAGTTTACAGATGCAGCCTGCTTGCATAGCGGTAGATGTCCACTATAAAAGAAGCAATGGGTTCTGTGCAACAAAATTCTCCAGAAGAAATGCGCTTAATGATTGAACTCCAAATGATAAAATGCATGCATATTGAAGCAACCTTGTAAGTTGTAATCAATAAATGTCAGTTACATATGCTCAAGCAATCAATGTGCTCAAAAGCATTCCATTGTGAGTGATTCAGCAGCAAGATGCACCACACAGGAAGTGGAATAATAATTGCCTGGATCAAAATCATGAAAGTCTTCTTTCTTTGGGTCCAAGGCTTCCAAATTTTCATCCTCATCAGGTGGGTGAATTATTACGGTAGGGATATCATCAACCGTACAATGCTGCGTCAATGGGACCCACTCACTGTGCTGAGAACTCGTAGAAGGCAGCCGATCAAATTTAGGGCTGCCGGGTGGTGTGTTTTGGGGGGTCGGTACAGGGGTTGTACGCTGGGAGCCAGCTGGGGTTCCAACTCTCGAGGGAGGCAGAAGATAATGGAGCAGAAGGGATAAGCGAGATTCAGCTCGCAATGAATTACGGGAGGCTGAAAGGCCTTCCCCTAAGGTAAAACAAGAGAAGAAGATAAACAAAGTGTTTTTTCTATGGTTCACATAACCCTTTTTTCACATTTCGGCACAATTGCTATCAGAAATTCAAATTGCATGCTTAGTTCAGGAAAAAAAAAAGAACATGCAATAAGAAAGGAAACCGGACATAGGACACCAATGCTTTGGATCTTTACCAGGGGTCTCCAAACTTTCTAAACAATGGGCCAGTTTAGTGTCCTTCAGACTTTAGGGGGGCTGGACTGTGGCCATTGAGAGTAGACATTGTTCTGGCGTCAGTGGGAGGAAAAGTGCCCCATCGGTGGCGTCAGTGGGAGGAATAGTGCCCCATCGGTGGCGTCAGTGGGAGGAATAGTGCCCCATCGTGGCATCAGTGGGAGGAATAGTGCCCCATCGTGGCGTCAGTGGGAGGAATAGTGCCCCATCGGTGGTGTCAGTGGGAGGAATAGTGCCCAATCGGTGGTGTCAGTGGGAGGAATAGTGCCCAATCGGTGGTGTCAGTGGGAGGAATAGTGCCCCATCTGTGGTGTCAGTAGGAGAAATAGTGCCCCATCGGTGGCGTCGGTGGGAGAAATTGTGCCCTATTTTTAGTGTCAGTGGGAGGAATAGTGTCCTGTATCATTAGGAAGAAAAGTGCCCCAAGGGCTGGATAAGGGAAAACAAAGGACTGCAGTTTGGAGACCACTGATCCATACACTAACAAACGGGAACATAAATGTAAAAACATTATTACACGACAGAGTTCGATAAATCGAATTGTACAACTTCAACAGGTGTAAAAGTATCCTAGAAATAAAAAAAAGGTAAGCCACATAACCTTAGAACTTAATGTGTTTTTGCATATTCCAGAAAAAGGGCAAGGATTTACAGATTCCATTCATTAAAAAAATGTTATGGTAATTACTGCAGCTTGTTATGCAACCTGTGCTAAATGTCAAACTTTGCATTGGCAAACAATACACCATTTCCCATTAGGTTTGGTATTGGAGAGAAATTAAAAGCATCAAGTGAATGTGTAAAGCTCATTAATGCTTGGGGCTAATAGTCAATTATCCCAAATCCATCTCTGCTCAGTCACTGAACTGACATTGCATCCTAGGTCAGGACATTACTGGCAGGACATCAGAACAATCTAATATAATAGGGTAGTGTACTCATAAAAGATATTTCAGCTAGGCCACCTGACAGGTTGTTATTTTTTTTTTTATATTTGATATGCGAGTGTGTGCTCTTGCATATATTTAATTTATAATCCGATATATTTTCAGTGGCTTGTTTCCTTGGAACACCCTGGCGATCCTACCAGTTCATATTCTTCCTTTTTGTAAACTGATCACACCAAGCATGGCAGCAGATCTGTGCTTGTCTGGTCAGTTTGCATCCCCAGGCTTGCCGCAAAAGAGGTACAGGAGGTACAGGACGCCATTCTGACTCACTGGGCTTGATTTACCAAAACCGGTGAGTGCAAAATCTGGTCCAGCTCTGCCTAGAAAACCACTCAGCTTCCAGTTTTTTTTTGTCAAAGCTATATTGAACAAGCTGAAGTTAGAAGTTGATTGGCTGCCATGCACAGCTGCACCAGATTTTTCACTCTTTAACTCTAGTAAATCTACCCCACTGTGGGTCTGTATCCCCTGTACACTGTTTACCAGCCAGGCCACCCGCCCAGCACTACTTTGGTGAGTAACAGCAGCTTCCAATGTCTGCTTCAGAAGCTGACTCACCCCATGCTTTTCAAAAGAAGGCATGAAATAAAAACAGATTTTTTTAAAAAATGCACATCATAATATGGTATCTAATTAAGATGTGTGTTGGTATTTGCATATACTTCAAAGCAAACCTAAGCCGCCCATATACCTTTCATTTGCTCCTGTGCTGCTTTGTTCACCTGCCAGAAGCAAAGAAATTACCTGGTACTTCAGGTTCTGGAGGATCAGGTGACTCGCTCCCCTTATACACATCATCAACGGAAATACCAAAGGAAAGCCAAACTGAACAGGATATCTTAGTAAGGCTGGCTATACATTATACAATTTTCCTTTAGATTTACCAAACCAAGGTCAAACCTAAACACTTTCAAATGTATGCACTCAGACAGGCCTTCATACTACATAATTGAAGGTAAATTTAAAGGAAATTGAATGATAAAATTGTATAAATTATGGCCAGCTTAAAGGGATTGTAAAAAAAAAAAAACAACAAACATGTTATACTTACCTGCTCTGTGTAGTTGGTTGTGCACAGAGCAGCCTGGATCCTCCTCTTTTTGGGTCCCTCTTAACTGCTCCTGGCCTCTCCCCTGTCGAGTGCCGCTCTGTGTGTTCATTCAGACACGATGCTGCCATTTAGCCCCGCCCCCTTTCTTCTGACTGGCTGACTTCAATTGACAGTCGTGGGAGCCAATGGCGCCGGTACTGCGTCTCAGCCAATCAAGAGGGAGAGTCCCCGACATCGCTGGATAGAGATGGGACTCAGATAAGTATTAGGGGGTGCTGGGGAGGCTGCTACACACAGAAGGCTTTTTATCTTAATGCATAGAATGCATTAAGATAAAGAAAAACTTCTGCCTTCACAACTCCTTAAGACTCAGAAGATGCTTTGACTCCTACACAAAGGTCTGAAAGTGTAAGTAAATGGTGGTTTAACCTTAAAGCCCATTTGAGCCTTTAGTAAAATTCAGCTAAATGCATTCTAAAAAAAAAAAAAAAAAGAGAAGGTGTTCAGTGTCGCAGTTTTTGTTTTATTTCTAAAGCAGCCACAGCTAAGCATAGAAGCCTGTCTCTGCCAGCAGCTGCAGATAAACACTGTTGCTCTTTGTGCACAGAAGTGACTTGTCTGCAGAAGTCAGACACCCCATTCCCCCTACTAAGCAGGGGGAGGGGGGAAAGATCTCTGCAGTGAGAACTCTGCCTCCTGGCGGAGGACAAGGTTCCTGCTCTACGGTATAGGGTCAGGCTTTTCTACTTGGCCTGTGGCTTCTTTCCAAAGAAAACAAACTGTAAATCCAGCCACAGATGGATCTAATTTTGGCCAGTTCAGCAGGGTAAAGTCAGGATTCAATCCATGTATGGGCAAGCTGGTTGTACTGCCAGGCTATCAGATTATTTACGTGTGATTACTGCCAGCGGCTTTATCCCCTAGCAGTAATTGTGTTCTGCCGGCCAGGAAAGCTACCCACCGGCAGAACATAATAGTGCTGTGGGAAGCATTTTTTTCAGTGTGTTAATACATTGATAATCCGTATATAACATTCATGTTGAGGTAATCAAGGCTATGTCACCAACACTCCAACTTCACCATGTTCCATTTGCTCTGTATCTGCCCTAAAAAATTAAATTATGTTCTGCTTAACAGTGCTGAACAAGTGATATTTGGTGGACAAATCAAAAATTATATGCAAGTAAATACAGTACATTATCCAGTGAACGCATTTGGAGAATAATTTACAACACATCAAGAAAAAGTCAAATCAAAAGTAAAATAAAGCAGCAGCCAATCAAGGCAGATGAATAAAAAAAATAGTAAATAAATAAAACCCCCAAATTGTGCGGCATTTTCAAAGGAAACAATATAAAATGTATTATGTTGCACACACAACAATCCCAATAAAATTATTTTGCTAAAAAGTAAAGTAAATGGATGATTTCTTAGCAGATGAAAGGATTATAGCAGATCTAGATGCGTTATTTATGCCAGCGGTAGATTAAGCATGATTTAAAGCCGAATTTTTAGAAATCATAGGTAAAAGCGAGGCTGCTGCTTTAAAAGACAGAATAAAAAACTCAGCGAAATAGGTTAGATGAAGCTGCTTGTGACAACTTATCTCACCGTTTCGTTCAAGCAAGTGAGGATCAGAATGTTTCTTGCCTATGTCAGCGAAGGACCGCACCAATGGGATACGATTACTCAACTTCTTCTCGTTCTGATGGTGATGTCTTTTTAAGAGAGCTTCTCTAACACATTCCCTCATGGAATCATCCAGCTGTCCTGACGCAGTCATGTTGTCCAGCACCATATCTGTAACAAAAGGGCCTAATTATTATAGTTCAGAATAAATTCCCATTAAGAACTCATTAAAACCTGAAAACTAATATGCAAATGTAGAGACCTAATAGAACATATTTTCCAGGTTCTGAGATCCTTCTGCCATTTTTTCGAAGGAATAAACTCAAATATTGGTTAAAGTGGAAAAAAAAAAAAAAGAAAAATACCTAAAATTTGTATTCCTGTTGAAGAAAGTTTACCCGTTACTCTATTGAAACTCCCCATTGGGGGATTAAGACAGCAATAAAAACCTTACTTCAAATCAAACCTCAAATCAACATTTGGAGTGTCCACCCTTTGCCTTCAAACCAGCACCAGTTCTAGGTATACACAGTACTTGTTCACACAGTTTTAGAAGGAACTCGACAAGTAGGTTGTTCCAACTATCTTGGAGAATTCAATGCCAAGGTCAATAAAGTAATATTAAAGGTTTGGTGTTTTTTAAGAAAAAAAAATACCCCCGTCATACATTCCTGCTCTGTGCAATGGTTTTGAACAGAGAAGCCCCAACCCTCTTCTTCCTAAGTGCCCCACTGGCACTCCTGGCTCCTCTCCCTTGACTAGTGACCCAATAGTAAGCCGCTTGCCATAGGGGCACTGGTGCGTGCTCGCTCCCGAACCCCACATTATGCGTCCATAAGACACAGAGCCACGGCTTGGCCCCCACCCCCTGCTATCACAGGCTGTGATTGACCATGAGGAGAGACAGACAGCTGAGGTATTACATCGCTGGATCGCAAGGGGGCTTGGGTAGGTATTGGTGTGGAGGGGGGGGGCTGTAGGGGGAGCAGCACACAGAAGGCTTTTAACCTTTATGCATGAAGGTAAGAAACCTTCTGCCTTTATAACCACTTTAGGAACTATTTTCAGCGTAAAGCCCCGTACACACGTACCGTCTTTTGTCCAAGCCTGTCCTGTCTGTTGAAAACTGCAAAAGACTGCACACGAATTTTGTCGGCCAACAACAGCCGACTGCAGAAGTGATGTCATGTGATGGTTAACTTTCCGTGTCTTTTTTCTTTTCTGAGCATGCCCAGTCTTGCAAATCTGCTGTCTGTCGGCCGAAATCTGTACTGACTGGCGAACAATCGGCCGTTCTGGTGTTGGCCAACAAAAATTTTAATGCCTGCACGACAGATTCTGTTCGGCCGAAAATGCGCTGTCGGCTGTCAGAAGCATCATACTAACAAGCCTACAATCAGCCGATCGGTCGTCGGCCGAATATTTACAGCCGACAATTGGTACGTGTGTACGGGGCTTAAGGAAAAACACGGAGTCCTGAAGTGATGGGTTTCCCCAGAGCCCTGATCTCAACATCATCGAGTCTGTCTGGGATTACATGAAGAGACAGAAGGATTTGAGGCAGCCTACATCCACAGGAGATCTGTGGTTAGTTCTTCAAGATGGTTGGGACAACCTAATTGTGGAGTTCCTTCAAAAACTGTGTGCACAAGCACTGTGCGTACCTCGAAGAATTGGTTTGAAGCCAAAAGGGTAGTCACACCACATATTGATTTGATTTCGATTTTTCATCTGTTCAATCACTTTGCATTTTATAAACTGATAAAAACCAACAAATTTATTTATATTTTAAAGCATTCCTACTTTACAGCATTTCTTCACACCTACCTAAAACTGCACAGTACTGTATAGAAAAAAAAATTATATTACAATATATATATATATATATATATATATATATATATATATATATATATATATATATATACACACACACACACACACACATACACATATATACACACACACACATATATATACACACACACACACACACACACACACACACACATATATATATATACACACACACACGTAAAGAGCAAGAGAAAAAGATGAATGGACTTTACTGGTTGCCACTTTTATATCCACAATAGCAGCTCCTGTACTCGGCCACACCTATGGAAAAATCTTTACCAGATTCATATATGTGTTATATTGTATCGGGCCATATTTGTTACAGATTTCAGCACACTTAGATTTTGTCCTCAATATACAAGGGGGAATGTAGCCTACTATGTCTGATTCATTTGGGTTTCAACTGTTTTTATGCTATTATTAGCCGATTAGGGTTGTTAATAAACTTTTGTATTTTTATATACCTTTGAGTACTCATTTCATTTATTTGGGGTTAAGTCCCCGTTCACACTGGGGCGACCTGTGAGGCGACCTGGTCGCCTCACAGGTCGCCGTAGGTCGCCTTCCATAGGGAAGCTGCGGACCCGTTCTAATAGGAGCGACACAAGTCGCTCCGACTTAGAAAAAGGGTCCGGAGCTTCTTTGGGGCGACCCGGAGCGACCGTCATAGACTTCAATGTTATGAAGTCTGTGCCGGCTTTTCCGAGGTCGCGGCGCGCTGCTCGCACCGCGACCTCGGAGGTCGCCCCGGGAAGTCAGATCGCCCCAGTGTGAACGGGGCCTTAAAGTGGCAATGAATAAAGTCCATTTAACTTTTATATGTAATTTTGGATGTGGTGCCACATAAAATAGAGTGTGTCGCAATTTGCACTACATATACATACACAGGTATATATAAGGCAAGAATTGCAGAAGTCAGTTGCTCCTGGACAGCTTCACATTCTAACACCAGTCTTTAAAAGTACCTGTACTAAATCACTACAAACTCATAACTGAAGCATGTGTCACCAAAAAATCCACAGGAATGTTTTACAGAACATATACTAAAAGCTTATACTGGTTATCTCCTTAAAATCAGTTTGGTGTGTCAAGTTTATTATACCGCTCTATGAAATGAGCATTTCTACAGAAGAGAATGCAACTAGGTAGGGAAACAGAAAATCAACAAAGGCATTACTGATTAACAAGGAGTGGCGCAAACAAAAGTAAACTCGTGTTGGTACCAACCAATCAGGGTTCAAGCAAAATTCTCCTAATGCAGGTTAAAGGTTGAAAGGATAAAACTGTGGGGCTGATATGACAAACCACATGTTAAAAGAACATTTCAAATGTCACCAACTAAAATTCTAACCAAAGCAACATAATATTTAAAAGTGAACCCTGGAAAAGGGGAAAATCTCCCCAATATTTTACTTTTGCTATAGTGAAAACAAGCATGTTACTTGTTCAGTGTAATCGTAGTTTTGGCTAAACTCACATTTTAAAATGCAAGACTTCATCACTTGCATAAAGGAAAAAGCAGCTTTGCCCGGGCACCATGAGAATGCCATTCAGATTTTTTTTATTGCTTATTGTGTGCAAATAATCTCCTAATCTGAATTTTCAGATGGCCTTGGCAGAAAAACAGGGTGCATGCCCCAACAGGGGCACAGATGGCATAAAAAAACACATTCTAATCTTACTCAATTTCTACTAAAAAAGTGCTATACTACTCTCTTTATCCCTATTGGTGAGTTTTCCTTATTTTTTCTGCCTCGGTGACCCACAGTTTTAATATAGATAAGAGAAATATCATTGCTATCCAATACATTACTCTGAAATAGCAGTCAGGTATTTGACAGACTACCATAATACAGTACAGCATAGAGCAATGAACAGTCCTTTAGTGCCGATTCACACTGGTGCAATTGAAGACATCACATGTGATTCGCACCTCTCTGCAGTTCAAATCACATGCAATGTCTCTGCGATACGAATTCAGCCATGCAGATTGTATTGCTGAATACGCATCGCATTCGAACCAAAGTCGTGCAGGACCCTTTTTTTGGTCCGCACCAGAATCTGATCACATGGGTGTTCACACCTATGTGATCCCATTCCTGTCCGAATTTAAAGTTCACACTGCGATATGCAAACTAATCTGGGGGTGTCATAACTTTGTATTGACACTCCCAGCAGTTTGCATTTGGCAGTGTGAACTGCCTGCAAGTTGGGTGCAATGAGGGAACCTGCAGTGGATTTGCAGGGTTCCCGTATCGCACCAGTGTGAACAGACACTTAGGGGTTTACTAAAGCTGGAGAGTGCAAAAATCAGACTCACTTCTGCATTGAAACCAATCAGCTTCTAACCTTAGCTTCTTCAATTAAGCTTTGGCAATAAAACTTGTAAGCTGATTGGTATCTATGCAGAAGAAGTGAGCCTGATTTTGCACTCTTTGGCTTTAGTAAATAAACCCCAGTGTCTATTCAGAGCTGCATGCACACAAGGAAGTAAAGTCTTATGTACACATAATACAATAATGCCCAGAGAATGTACTACATGAAAGGAACATTTCAACCTGCCGAGATCAAATTTAATTTTAGTGCTTGCGGCATTGGAAAGCAGCCGTCTAAAGTGCTGACATAGCATCAGAACTAGAATTTCCATTTAACTTTGTTACCTTTGGAACCAATAAAAGGCCAACCAGAACACAGACAAAAAAATTCACTTGTAGTGGCCCAACCTTAAAAATGGTCAAAACCATTCAGTTTTGTTGGTGGTTTGTGTTCCATTTGGAGAGATTTCCTTTTACTTCCAGTTAAGTATGTACAAAGACTGAAAGAATAAAAATCTACTTAAAACAATCCAAACACGGTACAAATTTCGGCAGGAATAACCAGCAGAGATTTGAACCATGGATGGCCAGGCTGAATGGATACAAGTTGATCTATGAACATGGGTACAACCAGGCTGAAGGATTTTACATGCGATTATTGCATTCGGCTGGTATAGACGCTAGCAACAAATTATTGTTTTCTTCTGGCGGGGACGGCTACCCCGGCCTCCCCGCCAGGAAGACATAATAGCTGTCAATGTTAATGGGGAATCGAGGAAATTCCTTTCCTGCAACCCTGAAATTTGCTCCGTCAATGGCTGGCCTGAGTAAGGAGATTCCGCTCAGACAGTTGCCACTGCAACAAACTTCACCATTGAAAGATTCTCCTCTATTCACTTTCAGTCTTCACAAATCTCAATATTCACTTGGCAATGTTTATTGGGTAATTAGAGAGTGCAGATCTCCCCAGGGTGGTCACAGCAAAAAAAAAAAAAAAACCTGACACAGTTGGATAACTCTTCTCTACTCTACACAAAAGAAAAAACAAAAAAATGGCTTTAGATAGACTAGCAGGCAGCCAAGTCGTACATAAGAGACCTACGCTACATGCATGCACTGGTGCAGTCGTTGTGCAGATTCAGGCACCTCTTCCAGAGAGCATAGCAAGTTCCTGACCTCCACTGAAGCAGAAGATTGATAAAGACAACACATTTTCTTAAACAGACCATGTTAAAAACTTAAAAAAAAATACAGGTAAAAGGCACAGATTCTTTTAAATGCTTGCCTTCAGCTTCTCGTTTGTAGAACCATTTTTGACTTGCAATGTGTCTTTGAATTTGCCAAGGAGACTCCAAAAAGTATAATTTCCTTATCACAGCCGACTCCTCTTTTGGGAATATCCGATTACAGTCTATACTGGGCCAGCTGCTCTGTTCCTCCCTTACTACATGAACTTTTACATAGCAGCCAGAGAAGGAGCAAAGGGGGACACTACACAGTGGGCGATCATTACATGGCGAACCTCAGTCTGGACCAGGGCAGAGTGACAGTCCTAACTGGACTGCAAATGCACCACACAGCAACCAGAGTGTCCTCTTCACCCCACCTGCCACTGTCATCCACATGGCAGAAGACGAGAGGTGTGGTAGGTCTGACAAAGGGTTGGATTTCTCCAGTCAACAAGTAGGTGACTGGTTGCTAGGACATGGGTCCACCCAAGCAACCAACTACCGTATTTCTGCGAAAATAAGACTGTGTCTTATATTAATTTTGGCTACAAAAGACTCATTAGGGCTTATTTTCAGGGGATGTTTGTATTATTTTCCTGGTTGATCCTGACAGTTCCTATGTCCCCCCTGTCTTCTCTCGCCCTCTCTCTCCTCCCTGCCGGTCAGCTCAGGAGTCTGTAGCATTAGCATTAAGAAATCCTGTAATCCGCTCTGTTACAGGATTACAGAAACGTGCTATGTGTTTGTTTCTGTAAAATGATTGTGCCGAATACCTCCTGTATAGCGCTGCTGGGTGCTCACGTGACCCGCCAGAGCTTGCTTTCCTGCTCCGAGCACTGCAGAGGGAGGGGCCCAGATCCCCCACTGACATCAGCCAGGGAGAGAGCAGTGGGGGGGGGGTGTGGCGGGGGGGGGGGGGGGGAGGGTCACGTTCGCTCCCAGCAGCACTGTAAATAAGGTAATTTGCACAATAATTTTACACAAACACACACGCACTGTTATATAATCCTGTAACAGAGTGGATTACAGGAATTCTTAGGACTTTACAACCACTTTAACTGGGGCTTACTTTTGGGGTAGGGCTTATATTACAAGCAACCTGAAAATACATGCTCGGTCTTCTTTCCAGGGAAATATGGCACATGAAAAATTGGGTAGTTCCCACCCTTAGTCTATACCTGCCGAACCTCTTGATATGAGGGCAGGGGGGGGAGAAGATGTGATGTGAAGGGGGAACTGGGGACACTAATGCGGGGGGGGGGGGGAGGTGTAGTGTGATGTGAAGGGGGGAACGAGGACAAGGATGTAAGGGCTCATTCACACATGCAGAGAGCAGAAAACGAGGCTCATTTATACCTAGGGTACCAGTAAAAAAACTTTTAGCTCCCCACCCCCTATAGTGCCACTCCCTTCTTTTCTCCTCTGCTCTGGGTAGTGGACAGTCTCTTGGGGGTCGGTTTACTATAACGTGAAAGTGCAAACTCTGGTGCAGCTGTGCATGGTAGCCAATCAGCTTCTAACTTCAGCTTGTTCAATTAAAGAAGTACAGCCAAAGCTTGTTTGGCTGTACATCTCCTATGGATCACAGGAGTGCAGCTCATTCTGCACTCCTGTGACCCATTTTCAGCAGAAAGTGGGCTGAAGTCCGCTCTCTGCTCAAGTCACAGAAGTCAGTCCAGGCTCCATGTCATCACGACCACAGAGTCTGGATCCACCAGATCCCTAGGACGGACACCTGGCTCAGGCTCTCAGGGTGGCGCTGGGAGCCTGAGCCGGCCGCTCTGCCCCATCCACAGTCCTGCACTCTAGTGAGCGAGAAGAGGGCAGAGCAGAAAGTTGCTGCCTGTCAGTCAGGAGCTGCCCACATCAGTCACAAAGCTGTGAGAACCGAGCAATCGGCGGTGTTCAATCGATCGGTTCTCTGTGTAGAGGCGCCAGGGGACCAATGCTGCATCCACCTAGGTAAATAGAATTCTGGAAAAAAAAAAAAAAAACAGAAACCACATACTTCTCTTAAAATCTTTGAGAAAAAAAAATAATTGGAAGTTTCTATGCACAGCTGCACCAGATTTTTCTCTCTCCGGTTTTGGTAAATTAACCCCTTTGGGTCTTCACATGCAATCTAGGGCTATTATCCCCTGCAGTAAAGAGGGAGCCCCACAGCAAGAGAGGATTTTTCTTTTCTCTGCCTTAAATCTTTAAAAGATCCTCTGCAAAGTCATCTGCAATTTTAATGAAAATGTTGATCCCAAATCATAAACTCTTCCAAAATGCATTACCTGCAATTTCTTCTATGGTGCTGGCTCTCATGTCTAACATCACTGTGCCATTTAGTATGCAACTTCTCAGTTCAAACAGGCTGTGTAGTGAAAGCGTGGCCACGTAAGGCTTACTCCATCGGTCTCCGCCATCTTCAACATCTTCCTCAAATTTCAGCCATCTGAAACAAAAATTGAAAAGCTAATTATGTTGCAATATGGTTCTAGGTCTATACCAATTTGGGAAATATTTACGATGAACAAGAATCAACTTACCGAATGATTGCTATTGACATCAAAAAGATCACATTCTTCACTAAGTAGTATGCTACTAGCAGGCAACTATATTTAAACTTTAAGAATAAATACTGTATATGCTGGCGTATAAGAAGATCTTTTAATCTTAAAAAACAGCCCCCAAACATCGGGGGGGGGGGGGGGATTGGTCTTATTCGCGGAGTATAAAATGTGTGGACTACTGTACATAATTAGTTTGGGCCAATCTGGCCCAAAACTAAGGTCCCTAATCGCTCAACCCGCTGGGTTTGCTGTAATACTGTATGTACCATAGCTTCAGCTACACACAGTATACCGCTCTGAAACAGTCACAGTGAGCGATGTATTCTGTTAATGAATACAAAGCCTGCTCGGATTGACCGAGTCAGAGAGGCGGGCTGATGATAATACAACCTCTGACTCAGCCAATCCGAGCTGGCTTTAAATTTATTATACCAATGTGAAGACCATACATCTGGGCAAGACAGAACTCTTTACCACCCACACAAGTCAAACAAACCTCTTGCCAAATGTGAGTACGATTTCCCTTTTTGCACCATCCACAGCAGCCTGATACTCTCCTAGGGGCACATCCAGTGGGCTGAGAGATCGGGGACGTTTACTTTGGGCTGACAGATTAGTGGGTGTAAACAGCCAAAGTGGGGTAGTCTTTTACAGCGAGTATAGGCCAAAAACCTATATTTTAACTGGAAAATTAGGGGGTCGTCTTATACACTGGCATATACGGTAACTGCTTTGGGTGGAGATTTTTTTTTTTTTCAAGCAGGCCATAGACGAGTCAAAAACCAAGCAAACATTCTATTGGATGTTTTTAGACAGCCCGTTACCCTTAGTACCCATTCACTGCTTCGATCTGGCACTGCAAAGTAAATCTTAGGATGGGTTGTCATTTATCAGGTGGGGACTCCTCCCATTTTCCTCCCTCCCCATTTCTTGTATTAGTTTTACTATACATACTTTAGCCAACTTCTGTATTACAATGTACTTCTATACTTTTTTCTAGACATTTGCTTGTACATGCTCCTGAGGAAGTGGAACCGTGTTCCACAAAACGCGTCGAGCTATCTGTGATGCAACTTCTAGGTTAATTTTTGCACCACTTGTTGGCTTGTATTGACATCATTCGCTACTTGATGTATTCTTGATATTCACTATATTTTACTTGCAACCAGCTTCCATCAATCCAGCTTCCCTTCCATGGGATCATTTTTTATCCAATGTGATGTATTATATTTTTGTATTTTTATATATACATGCGTTTATCATCATGCATTGTTATGTTTTTGATCTGCTATGGTGGTTCTTTAATAAACATCTTTCATTTCGATGTAATATCTTTTTGCTGCCTATGAATTGTTGTGGTTATACATCACACTCTGCCCTAGCCTAGCTGCGCACCTCATTCAAAGTCCCAACCTCTCTCCTGTTTCTTTAGCCAGGGATGGAGACACATGGTTTATCCATGTGCCTCATATAAAGTCCCAATATCCCCCCTTGTTACGAGCAAACATTCTTGGTCATTCGTTTTTGCATCATTAGTTTGCCAGCTGCGACACACGATTGGATGCAAAGTGCTTGATCCAACATGCTGGATTTTGTTTCGAAAAACAAAACAAATGATGGCACAATTGTAGGCACCATGTTCTTTTCTTTTTTCAACTGAAAGATCCTTCTGTTTTTGCATTGTCTGTCTATGACCAGCCTTATTTTATTTTTTTACTGTCTGGTCTAGCATTAGAGTTTGTGATGTTTTGTTATTACATTTTCATTATGCAGGACTTTAGTGGCAGGGTTGTACTCATTATTTTGTAAGTTAACATTTCGCTTTGTGAAAGATCTCTTTGATGCCAGTTTGTTTTAATCACATTGCCTGGATAAACAGTTCAATGTTCACTGCTAACTCCAAGTCCTTGTGCAAGCTGAGCAGAGCAGGCTGTAGTACCAGATTTAGGGCTCATACACACCAGTGCTGGGGGCACAGTGTGCTGGGTGTTCGTATTTTAAATACTGCAGTGTTGGCTTAGCCAAATTTCATTCAATCCACTGTGTTGCATAAAAAATAATATACATGGATATGGGTTGCAGGCTTTTTAAATGCGGCCGTTGACAAAAGCCTGTGTGCAGCAGCATCCTTGGAATATGTGGACTCAACAAGTTGCTGCTTAGTTCAAAGAAACGGGATTCAGTGCCCACTGTCGGAGGTTGGCTTCAAATATCACTTGCCTTTGTTTCTCGTGGCTTCCTGAATCTCGCCTGGTCCCTTGGCAACACCAAAGGTTTGATACAAAATAGATCCATGATAATAACATGCATAAATTAAAGAGGTTTATGCATGCCCTACTTTGTGGATTGTTCTGTATACTTGCAGTACTTCGTCTGGGGACGGGGTAATGTATAAACATAAGAGAAACAAAGTCCTCACTGTTAAAAACAGTCATCAAAACCTACTTTTACAAGTTTCGTACACTAGGTCCTTACTTACAACGACCTACCTTAGGCACTGTTCACACTGGCATTAAGCCCCAGTTCACATCGGCACGACTTGACAAATTGCAGCCTATTGCCAGCAATCAGAGCATCCAAATGGGTGCGACGCTGACTTTGCGGCGCCCAACCGATTTCCAAAAGTAGTTCCTGCACTACTTTTGGTGACTTTCGGGGTGTTTTCAATAGACATTTATGCATGAACCCGCACACATGCCTTTAAAGTTGCTCCCGGAGTTGGACTGAAATGCGGCTTTGAAATCGTTCAGATGAACTTGCACGATTTCAAAGCTGCATTTAGTGTGAACGAGGACTAAAAGCAGGAGTTTGGGGGGTGTTTCTAAATCTCCTCAAACTCCTAGTAAAGATGGAAAACACACAGTGCTGTTCACATTATCGGAACATGAAGAGTTTGCATTGCATTGCTGCGCTTTAAAAATTAGGCTTCATAAGGAGTTTGGAGTTAAAGTCCTTCTGCTCAAATCTTTGGCAACACAACAAACTCACCAGCATGTGTTTGCAGCGAGTGTGCAGCGAGTGTGCAGCGAGTTACACCTTGTTCACAGCAGCCAAGAAAAAGAACCTGTAGGCATATGCAAAAGAACCTGTAGGCATCTGGGGTGATTTTAATGCAACTACACATCAACAAGCGGGTGACTGTTTGGGGAGCGTTTTTAAGTCACCTATAACCACTTACTGACCGCCCGCAATGTACTGGGGGCAAGCAGCCGATTTAGGCAAATCAACATATCAATATGTCGCTGGCCACTTCTGGGTGTAGGGCATGCGCATGCGTGGCGGCACCCGCTGGGATTGTACACAGGGGGAGTCTGTCAGCAAGTCCCGGGAAATGATTCACAGCCGGGACCCGCTTATCAGCTGTGTACACTCACAGCCCAGAGCTATGTATTGATAAACACAGAGCTCTGTACAGAGGGAGCGATCTGTCAGCTTTTGCAGGGATGAGAAACAGATCTAGTAGTAAAATCAGCACACTGTACACATAGTTAGACACTTAACCTCTTCATCGCCCTAAATAAGAGCTGCATGATTAATCGTTAAAAAAATTGCGATCTCAATTCATCCCCCCTCACAATTTTAAGACTCGGTTCACATATAAGTGATGACAGACATAGCATGTGATTCGCAGCGCACTGCTCTGCAAATCACATGCGATGTCTCTGCGATGCGAATTCAGCCATACAGATTGTAGGCTGAATTTGCATCACGTTCGGACACAACTCGCATAGGACCCTTTTTTGGGTCTGCACCAGAATTGGATCGCATGGGTGTTCACACTGGTGTTGGACCCATTGTCAGCGCAGGGTCTGACAATGGGTCCAATAATTTCATCTCGATACCTAATGGTAGTCACTGTTTAGCCTGTAGAGGTCTGTGGGTCCCTCCATGGATATGCCTCCCCAGACCAATCACTGACCCACCACCAAAACCGGTCATGATGAATGAGGTTACAGGCAACATAACGCTCTCCACGGCTCCTCCAGACCCTTTCACGTCTGTCACATGTGCTCAGAGTGAACCTGTTCTCACCTGTGATAAGCACAGGGCGCCAGTGCCGGATCTGCCAATTCTGGTGTTCTATGGCAAATGCCAATTGAGCTCCACTGTGCCAGGCAGTGAGCACAGGGCCCACTAGAGGACATTGGGCCCTCAGGCCACCCTCGAAGTCGGTTTCTGATTGTATGGTCAGAGACATTCACACCAGCAGCCTGCTGGAGGTCATTTTGTAGGGCTCTGGCAGTGCTCATCCTGTTCCTCCTTGCACAACGGAGCCGATACTGGTCCTGCTGATGGGTTAAGGACCTTCTACGGTCCTGACCAGCTCTCCTAGAGCAACTGCCTGTCTCATGGAATCTCCTCCATGCTCTTGAGACTGTGCTGGGAGACACAGCAAACATTCTGGCAATGGCATGTATTGATGTGCCATCCTGGAGGAGTTGGACTGCCTGTGCAACCTCTATAGGGTGCAGGTATCGCTACCAGTAGTGACACTGACCATAGCCAAATGTAAAACTAATGAAAAACTGTCAGAAAAGAGGAGTAGGGAAAACAATCTCAGTGGCCTCTACCTGTAAAACCATTCCTGTTTTGGAGGTTGTCTCGTTGTTGCCCATCTAGTGCACCTGGTAATTTCATTAACACCAAAGCAGCTGAAACTGATTAACAATCCCCTCTGCTACTTAACTGACCAGATCAATATCCCAGGAGTTTAAAAACTGACTTGATGCTATATTCTAGAGACCAACCGATACAGTTTTGTAGGGCTACAGTATACCGATTTTTCAACCACTCTTCAGGCCGATATTAGGTGCATATATTCTGTACATTTAAAGTTTTTTAGATTTACACTGTCCTTTTAAATTTAATTTTTAAATTTTTATCACTTTTATTGCTGTCACAAGGAATGTAAACATCCTTTGTGACAGTAAATAGGCACCGACAGGTACTCTTTATGGAGGGATCCCTCATCTGCACTTAAAAGCATTCAAAACACCAAGTTTGGCTGTTTTGAATAATGTCATTTTTTTTAACCTGGCACCTTTAAGGCTCCAGTACCCGGAAGTGATGTCATGACATTGCTTCCTGGTTACTACATTGGAGACCTAATCAAAGCCGATTCTGGCTCTGTTCCGGTCTTTGGCCAGCTGGCAGACGTGCCCCGGCTGGTCGCTTAGGCCTCCCGGTGGGACGGAAGACCCAGGCAGAGCAGGGGAAAGCGCCCCCTCCCTCTGTTTCTAATAACAGCCAAGCAGCTAATTAGCCGTATTGGTTTTTAGTACAAGAAAGCCAACCGTCTGCTCTAAAAAACAGTACCGGGGTGATGCCTCTAGCTGCAGGCATCACTCCGGTACAGCGCCAATATATCGGCCATATCGGCAAGTTTATGACCGATACTTCAAAACATTGTTTGTTTTTCTCTTCAAAACTTTTGGTCTTTTTTCGTTTATATCACAAAAAAAAACAGTGGTGATCAAATACCACCAAAAGAAAGCTCTATTTGTGTAAAAAACAAATGATAAAAAATTTTGTCTGGGTACAGTGTTGCATGACCACGCAATTACCAGTTTAATTAGCACAGTGCTAAATAGAAAAAAATTTGGGTAAAATCTTCCGGCGCTAAAGTGGTTAAACACGCATTAAACGCGACACAAACTCAAAGAACAACTGGCGTGGATACTATAAGCGTTTTTGTTAAGCCAGTATTTTAAGCAAGTGCGAACAAGGCCTTATGAGCAAACCCGTGTGAAACACATCAAGATGGTTTTCAAACCCTTCTTCTCATGAAAAAACCTCTCTACTATCGTAAATCTGTCTTGGGTGAAAGTCTAAAAGCTGCATCCCATGATCTTTGAAGAAACCACTGCGAAATCTAACACAGGATAGCTGTGGGGTCCAGAACATTCATGTTCATTGAAAATATTTCTGCAGGGCACAATGAAAAAAGAAAAAAAAAAAAGACTCCCTCCATCTAATTTTGCAATATTACTGACAGAGTTGCATCTGGTCTAGAATTTGTCCTTCTAAAATACTTGTCTATAAAGGATAAAAGCTAAACGCAAGGGGGCAACAAATTTAGGACCACCTGTTGCAACATATAGATCTTTCTGTCAGCTAGTTTACTTTATGGATCACTCTACGTTAAATAAAGAGGTAAAGCTGTAGAGCAGCGGGGTCTAGTTTCACAGTTCATATTACCAGTGCAAACCATATTAGCCAATAGCTACTTTCTAGGATTCCAACTTAAAATTTGTTCTTTTCTAGAATTGTGCACTCAGCCTTCTTTATTATCTAAGGACTCCTGCACAAGGGCACATTGGGCCATACACTATAAAAACTGGCCATATTTCTGCGCCTGGGAGCCACAGGTGTTGCCACAAATCAATAAGAGGGTGCAGCTGTACACTGAACACCACAGTAAGGGTCCTTCCACACGGAGCGGACTGTTTTTTGATCCGCTCCGGCACTTTTTTTTTTTGTTTACAGACACAAAAAATACTTGTGTCATCTGGTCCGTATGTCCGTTTATCATCCCATCCGTTTGCGGATGATAAACGGAGATAATCTATGTCAATGGGATTGTGGATGTCTGCGTTTTTTTTAAACTGAAGAAAAATAGGGTTCACTTCCGTTCCAAAAAACGGAACTGATCGGAAAGGACGCAAATCAGATGTCAGCGGATGGCCATCCGCTGACATCCGCAATCCCATTGACATGCATTATGTCCATTTTTCATCCGCAAAAAAATGGGATGAAAAATGGACATATGGACCGCCCGTGTAAAAGGACCCGTATGGCACTTTTCCACTGCAAGTACCGGCTCGGCTCTACTCGGCCCTGCTTGGCCCGGTTTGCTTTTCCACTGCTGGTACCGCATGGTACGGTGTTGGAACGGATCGGTATGGTACGGTATGGTTTGCTTTTCCACTAAAGTAGTACTAAAGTTAAGTGGGTGGGATAACAACGGGGTGGGTGGGATTCTCTGACCAATCAGTGGCTAGTAGTGACTGCATGCAAAGGATTGTGGGATATGGTACCGGGTATGGTACCTCTTGGAACCACAATCAAGGTACCGTTCGGTTCCATGCAGTGGAAAAGCGTCGCCGTATCGTACCGAACCGTTCCTACACCATACCATGCGGTACCAGCAGTGGAAAAGCACAAAAGCGAGCCGAATCGTTCAGTTCCATGCAGTGGAAAAGCGCCATTACAGTTCCAAGCATATATATGTGTCCAGAAACCGATATATGGTCCTCGATGCAGACAGTTTACCAGTCTAGCTGCTTCTTGTCAATAACCACAGCCCATGTAACGTGACGTCGCTGGTTTACTCGATTTCCGGTTTACAGACCACAATGCATTTCGCGGTTATCCCGTCATCAGGAAGTAAACCAGCGACGTAATTTCCTGCTTTGGTCTGGAACGCACGCCACCGCTGCCACGCTACATGGGCTGTGAAGGAAACTGTAATACAATACAGAGCACCAGAGCGGTCACCTCCACAGACCCCAAACAAACTACAGCGCTTCCACCTAGTGCCAGGAAAAGGTACTACACATTGTAAGCAGCCAATTTTTATCTTTTATTTTGTCACCTTAATAAAAACGGATTTACACTATATTTTGGCTTCCCCATCATATTTTTCCATATACACCTGCTTGAGACCCTATCCTGCAGTCCAGATCAAGATTGGAACATCTACCACCTATCCTCGGATTGGATAAGCCCGGTGGAGGATTGATCCATCCTTAAAGGGATCAAAAGCGATCTAGGTCCCCATGGCCTAAAGCCATCTGGTAAGAAGCAAATATTGCTGAATTTTATCAAGAGCACAAATCGGAACACAAAATCACTTTGAAGATTTTATTACATTACAGTACCACTGACTTTTTTTCACCAATTGCACAAAAATATATATGAATTACATATTTTACATATTGCTAATTACATGCGTTTTTATGTCACGCAAGGTTTTATAATATAATCACAAGTGTCACCAAATTGCATTTCTTATCACCAAAAGTCACCAACTTTTATATATACACAGAGATATATATTTTTCACTTTTTACTAGGTTGATATTAGAAAGGTTTACATTATGGTATTATAAATGATTTTAAAGGTCCACCTTTTATCTAGTTATTTATTAATAATTTATTGGTAAATAAATTTTACCTTTTACACATGAATTTAACCTATTGGTGTAGACAATATATGTAATACCCTCAGTACACCTTGAACACTACCACTGATCACCAGCGCCTATTTTTTCACCCATTTAACAGGTGAGTGTGTGTTTCTTTAAAAACAGCAGCTACAGTTTTTGTAGCTGCTGACTTTTAACCACCTAAAGACCAGCCGCCGCAGATATACTGCAGCAGGCTGGCTCTCCTACGCAAATCGCCGCAAACCGAGGATCGCGCGCCCGCTCTTTAGTCCTGCAGCTAAGCAACGGGTCCGGCGGACCCGCCAATCGCTTCAGGGACTGACAGAAGGCGGTGTGCCATTGTGAACACGGCACACGCTCATCTGTCACTGATTGAAACAGGGCTCCTGTGTTCCTGTTATTTCGGAACAAGGAGCCCTGTTTCCATCCACCGAGTCTGGCCCCCACACAGTTAGAATCACCCCTTAGGCACACATTTAACATTTTGATCGCCCCTGGTGTTAACCCCTTCCCTGCCAGTGTCATTATTACAGTAACAGTGCATATTTTTAGCACTGATTACTGTAGTAATGTCACTGGTCCCCCGAAAAGTGTCAAAAATGTCAGTTAGGGGTCCGATCTGTCCACTGCAATGGCGCTAAAAATCGCAGATCCCCGCCATTACTAGTACAAAAAAATAAATAAATATGACAAATCTTTCCCCTACTTTGTAGACGCGATAACTTTTGCACAAACCAATCAAAACACACTTAAGAGTTTTTTTTTTTTTTGTACAAAAAGTATGTGGCAAAATACACATTGGCCTAAAATGATGAAAACATTTGGATTTTTAATTTTTTTTTGGGAATGTTATATAGAAGAAAATGAAAAATACTGCTTTTTGTTTTCAAAATTGTCGCTCTGTTTATAGCGCATATTCAAAAACACCGCAGAGGTGATCAAATACCACCAAAAGAAAGCCCTGTTTGTGGGGGGGGGGGGGGGGGGTCAGGACGTCAATTTTACTTGGGAACAGCGTCGCATGACCGTGCAGTTGTCAGTTAAAGTAACGCAGTGCCAAATCGCAAAAAATGGCCAGGTCATTAAGGGGGCAAATCCTTTGGGTCCAAAAGTGTTTAATAAAACACAAAATTGACTGGCGCTCCGCTTTAACCCACCAGCATGTTTCCTGATTTACTAGAAACTGGAGCAAATATAGAGAAGCCACACAAGAATGAGCGAATTGAAAAAAAACAAAAAAAACACGCTTTCTTAGAAAGGAACCCTGAACGCAGGACCCAAGTGCTGCAATTAAGCAATCCATGGAGTCTGTCCTTACATGTTCTACCCAAATCTGACCATACTTCAGGGCCCTCAGATCAGTTCTGTCAACAAAGACCACAGAATTAGCTATCTTCTGTGAAACCCAGTATCTTGACCCCTTTCCAGTAACTTGGCATCTAAGATTACATCAAAAAGGACCGCCATAGTACACAAATGTAGAGAACAACAAGAAAGGGGCCCAGATGCTGCTACTGAGAGCATGGGAAGCAATATAATTTCATGTAATAACACAAAGTGGTCTATAGGTAGGGACCTTTTTCTATATAAGGTGACAAGCACCTTTAAATAGCAACCAAGACACCCAAGATACCCAAGATACCATTCTGCCTCATCTATAGAAAAGACTGAAGTCATATAGACAGGCTTAGAGAGCTCACCTTGCAGTCTCCTTCCATTCACATTCCTCTCCATCCCGAAAGCAAAGCTCATCCATCTCGGTGAAGAGATCATGTGGTATGTGCTCTTCATCATCATCCTCAGTACCCAGAATAAACTGCACACGCTGTGATGGGGTATCTGTAAAAGTAGTAAAACAATGCTTTAAATAGCTTTCTTGGTGTATAAATTCGGTGACAGTAAACACTGCAAAAGAAATGTCAGACACAGTCGCAAAACATATGAATCTTTATGCTTTCACACCATTTTCCAGCGTCGTGTATTATTCAAAACTAGCCCAAAATAGCCAAAACAAACAGTTCTTCAAAAAAAAAAAAAAAAGAAGTATAAAGGTGTATTTGTCTGCATTTTTAGATGGTATCCTGGCAACCCTCGAGAATGACAACTCATTTTTTTTCTTTGGACAAACATGTATGCATGCAAAAAAAAAAAAAAAAAACCCTGCCTCTACAACAGAAGAGTGCCCACACAACACATGCATATTGGGAACTACATAAAAAGATATATATATATATATATATATATATATATATATATATATATATATATATATATATATATATATATAGATATAGATATAGATCTATATACTTTTTTCTCTCTCAAGCAAGGTAAGGAGCCATGAGGTTAATGTTGACAGAGCGTTATCGAACATGACAGCTGGACATATGTATTGTTCAGACATCAATACCAATGTATTCTTCAGTATTTATATACATCATGCTCCCATAAGGCCACTTTTCTTCCACTACTACTGTGTAAATGTTCCGCTAGATAAAGTGTAAACAAGTATCCTTCGGACATTATAGGTTACAGATCAAAGATCACGTGTCAATGTCTGCATACAATGGTGACATTTTTAAAAATAACTTGGCTTTATTGGTACAGTATACCAGTGATTTATTCTGTCACTGGTGATAGGGTAGGTCACCCTTTTGCCTCCAAAACAGCCCTGACCTGTTGAGGTATGGTCTAACTTCTGAAGGGATGCTGCGGCAGCTGGCACCATGCTGTCAGTAGCAGATGCTTTAGGTCCCGTTAGTTGCGAGGTGGGGCATCCATATATTGTACTTTTTTTATTTTCATTCCAGCCCATCTTACTGGTGCTTGATTGGACTGAGATCTGGAGAATATGGAGGCTAAGGCCCCTTTCACATGGAGCCCATCTGTCAATTTTTCAGGCAGACACAATCGGACCATCGCTCTCCATCTGTCTGGCGGATCAGATCGGATGACAGTCGGATGGAAACGGACAGGCGGTCTGTTTCCATCAGAAAGTAAATAGAGGACAGTGGGATGTGTCCGTGTCCGCTCTGCATCAGCAGATTAGACACTGACCTGTCATCCGCCTGCTCAGAGGGGATCATCGGAGAGATCCCCTGTGGAGCTGGCATACTTCGCCAGTGTTTAAGGGGGCCGAAGTCATCACCCCAAAGACACCCTATGCCATTGCTTCCATTCCACTGGTACAGTTCTGATGCTTACATGTCCACTGTAGGCACTTTAGACTGTGAACACAGGTCAGCATAGTCACCCTGACCGGTCTGCGGCTACACAGACCCTAAAGCAGGGATCCTCAAACTATGGCCCTCCAGCTGTTGCGGAACTACACATCCCATGAGGCATTGCAAAACTCTTGACATTCACAGACATGACTAGGCATGATGGGAATTGTAGTTCCTGAACAACTGGAGGGCCATAGTTTGAAGACCCTTGCCCTAAAGCAACAAACTGCGAAGCACTGTGTTCTGACACCTTCCTGTTGGAACCAGTATTCACTTTTTCAGCAATTTGAGCTACAGCACCTCTTCCAGTTCAGTTAAATTTAAAGCAGGACTGGCAGGTCTGTTACAAAACTGATGATCCAATAAATTAAACTTCTTTCTATTTGCCCCCTAGAAAGAGTGACTAATTTGACTCTTCCCTGCCTTAAAGTGTTACTAAACCCACAATAGTAAAATCAATCTATATATAGTAAACCCCCATTATATCGCGGTTCGGTTTTCGCGGTCCTGGTATTTTGCTTTTTTCTGCAAGACCTATGAATTGTGTATTTTGTATATTTCGCAGCATTGTTTACAAGTTTAAAATCCCACGTGTCATGATAGAATACAGTAGTCATACGTACTGATTCAGCCAATCAGAGCATTGATATTGTTTTCTCGGCCGCTGATTAGCTGTTGATCTAGAAGCATCTCGCTTCTCGCCTTGCTCTGTCTCAGTTCCGCGTGTATCCCTACAATGTACAGTACAGTGTTCCGCATTCTGTAACCAAGCTGGGGGAACAAGCGTTAGTTTTCCCTTTGTTCTTATTGAAGACCCATCTCCGCTGAGCCGGCGGCTTCTCTTTTTTTTATATCTGGGCTTCTCGCTGCCCTCGCTTCATATGCCCTTCGCAGTGTGACATCCCTTCGTTTTTCTTCCTGAAGCCCTCTATACAGTCTGTCCCTGACTGAATCCACAGGCTGGGATTACTAGATTTCTTTCGTTATAGAGATTGCTTTTAAAAGCTCCTCTGTTTCTTCTGCTGGGAAAAGATGTTTAGAGATTTTCTGTGATTCAATCGTGCCTGACTCGTCTTCAGAGTTATCCTGGTATAGGAGTTCCCCAACTTCCTCCGAATCCGAGGAATTCAACTGTGGCTGGGGGTTGTCTCCTAGGTTTCTTTTTCTGTTGTGCAGTCTCGGGGTTCTGAGATGAGGTGGATGGTCATTGCTCCCCTTTCATCCCATCAATGGCCGTTCGTATCAATTTAAACGTGGACGTCATCTCTTTTTTAAATCGAGAAAGTCCTTCGCCAGAGGCTTTGTCTCCTCATTAACAATTTTCTTAATGCATCTGTGGCAAAGCAATTTATCGCTGTTGGATGGAATCTTTACTCCACCCATACGGCAATGCTTTTTCATTTTGGCTTTGTCAGCCCCATCTAACTACTTTTTGGGCTGCAGAGGAGACAAGAGCAGAAAGAAAGCGAGAGCGAGCGAGCCAGTGTCAGCTTTGGGACCGCTGCTGCCTCTGTGGCCCCCCCCCCCCCTCGTGAAGTCTGCTCAGGGGTACTACTCCCCATTGAAGTCCCTCCTGCCTCCTCCCCTCCTCTTTACCATATGAAAGCTGGGGCCTTGCTCCACAGCCTCTGGTAAGATGCCTTTATCCTCCACCATATGGACTGCCTGGAGGGAAAGGAGCATGCCTGTGTACACCTGCTGCCACCGCCATTGTTCCAGATGGGCACTTTAAAGTGACATCAGAATCTCCAACCTCCTCTGCCACTCCCCCCTGGTCTCCGGAATGGCCACTGCTATTCCCAGCCATGTTGCCCCTCCTAAAGATGGCCGCCTCACCACTTCCTGTGGCGACGCCATATCTGCCCCTCCGCAACCATGTTCCAAATAGACACTCCGGCGCGATCCTGCCTAATGCTCAAAGGAATCTGACGAACATGCAGCCTGACACAGAATCTCCTGGTCCCCCGCACAGTGAGTGTTCCTCTGGGCACTTTCCCCATCCTTAGCTTAACCCAAAGAAAAGGTGGTGGGGGAGAACTGACCTCTTGTCCACATACCTGATGTAGGGGTGGTCAGGGGGGGTTCTGGTTCATTGGGAGTTCAGCAGGGAATCCTGTACTCCTCAGGTCCTCCTTCCCTCCCAGGATACCTGTGACTGACTGCCTCATCAGCTTGCGCACAGGGGGATTGAAGGAGGTATCCAGGGACGCCAAAAGACTTTCTGAAAATAACAAACTGGGAATGTATGCTCCCCTCCCGTGCCGGTGTTTGCAGGATGCAGGAAACACAAGAACTGAAGAGGCAGCTTAGACTGCCTTTTTAAACTTTTGTGTGCTTGTGTTTCCTGCAGGAGGTGGAGCCCATCTCTCATGTGACCATTCTGGATGATGACCGGGGAAAAGGCTGTTTGATCCTGTCTTCTCTGATCCTCCTGTTCTTTTACTGTCCCCAAACCAACTCCTGACAGAACAGAGACTTGGGAACAAGCTGCCCATGCTCAGTTTGGTGTGTATTGCTAGAGAGTTTTTTTTTCTTGTGAGTGCATGTGATCAACACAGGGCCAATCGGTACTGTCCAGACAGAGGGTCAGGGGTCCTGCAGCACAATCCACTTCTAGTGATCTACTGGACACTGATAGAAGTCATGAGACTGCTATATTCTGCTGATGAGAAAAGGTATTTAGCAGTTTAGATTAAGGCCCCTTTCACACATGTCGTCCGTTTTTTATCCATCCGTTGACGGATGAAAAATGGACATCAACGCATCCCTATGGAAAAACGGGTATAAATAGATGATCATCATTTACATCAGCTTACAACCGCCATCATCCGTTTTTTTTAAACTGATCAAAGCTCTATTTTTCTTCCGTTAAGAAAACGGATCAGATGAAAAACGGATGTAAACTGACAAATAGTCAGTTTTTCATCCGCTTTTGCATTGGTAGTGGATGTAAAAAGTAAAAAAAAAAAAAAAAAAACTGATGAAAAACTTATAAAAAAAAGTGATGAGCACTGATGAAGAACTGATAAATACTTCATCCATTTTGACGGGACTGAACTGATGAAATGAAGGGTCCGCTTGTGTAAAAAGGGGCCTTAGAGTGAAATCAGATCCTACACAAGCTCAGCTCTGTATAGGTTACCAGGTATTGCTGCAGCCATACATTTAGCGTTAGTGGAGATCCTTGGTCTAGTGGTTTCAGTATTGCTGTATTATTAGGGACTTGTCTGGCCCAAAGTCAAGTTAATAGACAACGCCAGGTTATTTATGAAACAATAATTATCCTTAATTCTAGGGCTGCCACGACGCGTCGACTACAAAAAATCGTCGACGTGTGTGAAAGGCGTCGACGCGTCAGCACGTGACGTCACACGCATCTCGCGCGAGTTGCTTGTAAATAGCGGAAATTAGCAGCGGTAACGGTGACTCCTGGGGGAGGAAGTTCAAGCAGCAGTTCCAGCAGCACACTGAGCACAGTTCCAGTACCACAAAAGGCAGCGAGAGCACGTTCACGATCGTCAAGGGTATGGGAATACTTTCAACAGAGGCCAAATAAAATGGTCCTTTGTTCCCTTTGCAAAAATGAAATGGCATACCACGGCAGCACAACTGCTATGCACGAGCACCTCAGAAGAAAGCATCCTGGTGCACTGACGACAAAGGACGAGCCATCTTTGTAAGTACTAGTGTACTACTAATTACAACAATATAATTAATGCTAGCTGAAGATTGCTCAGGCCGGGCCAGCTCACTTTTCTTTTAAATGGACTACAAGGCACTTTGCATTTGCAGCCCTCAGTGTCTGTCTTGCTGATCTGTGGATCCCTCAGGGCATGATTGACATGACAAGTGCAATGATCGGACCATGACCACCAAAATACGCAGAGAGCAACAACATATTTTGACTGCAGCATTATTAATTACAACATTGGCCATGGATATCTCAAACTTCTACTAGAAAAAATACAATTAATATTGTTAGCATTGAGGCTGAGCATTCATAGATGTGTAAATTGGTAATGTTATGTTATTAATTATTATTATATTATTGTTGTTTTTCTCAGAAAGAGGCAAAGCTGTGAACAAGATTTTTTCTTTCATAAAAAGGATGTTACTGCTTGCACACCCCAAGTGGCCATTACACTTACCAATAGCATACTCAACATGATTGTAAAAGATATGAGACCTCTTTCTATTGTAGGATTTCGTGTGATCAGCACATTTTACCCAGGATACACACTTCCCTCCAGGTCCCATTTCACTAAGCTGATGGAGAGGAAATATGAGGAGAATTTTGAAAGATTGAAAGCGTCAACCAAAGATGTCAAATCCAAAATATTTGTAGGAAAAGAATTAGCCGCACATTCAGGGATTCCAATAGTTTTCAAATACCTTTATTTCCAAAAAGTTGCAAGTGATGACACCAAAGACACCAGCATAAAGTCTCGTAGACGCGTTTCACACATACATCTTGTGCTTAATTAGTAATGATTAAGCACAAGATGTATGTGTGAAACGCGTCTACGAGACTTTATGCTGGTGTCTTTGGTGTCATCACTTGCAACTTTTTGGAAATAAAGGTATTTGAAACCTATTGGAATCCCTGGATGTGCGGCTAATTCTTTTCCTACAAGTGTTCCCACGGAGGCGGGCCGGGGCCAGCACTCTATTGGATATCCTATATCCTGGCAATTACTACACAATATACACCTGGAGCAGTGTCTTTCTTTTCTTCAAATCCAAAATAGCTCTCACCACAGACGCATGGACCAGTATTGCCACAGAGGCATACTTGGGTGTCACATGCCACTTCATTAATGAAGACTGGAAGCTTACATCCTACAATCTGACAACTATGCCACTTGAAGATCGCCACACAGCTGAAAACATTGCTAACTGGGTGGAAAAAGCAGCTGAGAAGTTTGAGATATCCATGGCCAATGTAATTGCAGTTGTCCATGATAATGCTGCAAATGTTGTCGCTGCTCTGCGTATTTTGGAAGAAAAGCATCCTGGCATCTCTTCTCTCAGGTGTGCTGGTCATACATTGCAGTTAGTTGTCAACCATGCCCTGAGGGATCCCCAGATCAGCAAGACACTGAGGGCTGCGAAGTGCCTTGTGGAACATTTTAAAAAAAGTGAGCTGGCCACTACAAAGCTTAAAGCAAAGCAACAACAAATGGGTACCCCTGATCATGCACTAATAAATGATGTATCCGTAAGATGGAACAGTACTTTACACATGATCAGTCGCCTGCTTGAACAGAGGTGCCCTGTGACTGCCACACTTTCCGATCCTGATGTCACACCACGAGGGAAGCGCTTCCTGGATTTAAAACATGATCAGTGGAGCTTACTTGAGGAAGTGGAACAAGTCCTGAAGCCTTTTGAGTGTGCTACTGTTTTCTTGAGTGGAGAGTCCTATGTGACTGGTTCCGCTCTACCTCCTTTGGTAAAAGGCCTCCAGAAATCCATACAGAGCACAATTTGCGAGATAGCGGCAGTCAAGGCTTTCCAAAATGTTGCTGCACAGGAGATGACCTCAAGATGGGAGCGGGAAACTAAATTCAGAGATGACGGAGGAGAAAATATATGTCTTATTGCAGCAGCCCTGGACCCCAGATTCCACAAACTAAAATTCCTGGCAGCAGAGGATAGTTTAAAAGTTCACCTCAAGGTCCAAGCTCTTGCTCTTGAAGAGAAAAGAAGATATGAGGAAGAGCAAACACATCAACGTCAATGTGAGGAACAGGTTCAGTCAGCCAGTGCAATGAGTCCAGACATGAAACTTTCAGAAAAGAGGCAAGTGTCTATGTTGGACTCTTTGCTCGGTTCAGATTCAGATGAACACCACAGTAATGGTGAGGATGACACTGGTCACATCCAAGATCCAGAAATTCACAGTGAAGTTGTGAGGAATGAGATACACATGTACTTTAGTGAGCAGGCCATTCCAAAGGAAGACAATCCACTGAAATGGTGGAAGGAAAATGAAGGGAGGTTTCCCATCTTGGCCATGCTGGCAAAGAGTTACTTGTGTGTGCCTTCAACATCAACCCCATCTGAAAGGCTTTTCTCAGTTGCTGGCAACATTGTGACTAAAAAAAGAGCAAGCCTAACTGCAGAGCATGTCGATATGCTAACCTTCCTCCATTGCAATGCTATATTATAGATACAGGCCCCCAACCTGTACCTGTTGCACTCTTGGGTTGTAGAATGTTGGACTTCTTTAAACTACAAGATGGCTGTTGGCTGCCTTCAGGTAATCTTTCCTCAGTATTGGCCATTATAATTTGCACAGTGTTGAGCGATGCTTGCTTTTTGTTGGACTTGGCTCCTTTAAAACTATGTTCGTTTTTAGGTATGTTTTACATTTACAAGTAACACACCAATAAAAATACTGGTCAACAATAACACTGTACAGTATATGTAAAACATACCTAAAAAGTAACCAAGATTTAAAGGAGCCAACTAGTCCAACAAAAGCACTGCTCAACTGTTCGGCAGATATGGCATTTTTCATGCCTGATGCCCTAAAGTGTTTGGCACTTTATGTGTCTCTCTTGTATTTTTGCACACACAGTGTTGTTGAGCAGTGCTTTATAATTTATATGGCATTTTGAATGCTTTTGGTTTTGAATTAATGGCATTATTTCTGCCTGATGTTAAAGTGTTGTTTACATTTTATTTTTGCCACTTTAACTTCAACCACATTGAAGTATTTTTTGGAAAAACTTTAATAAAAGTTGAAATATTATATTAGAAGTTGTACGTATCATTTTTTGTAAAGTTATTCAAAGGATTATTTAACTAATCAAAGAAAGAACACTAGATTAAGCAAAAAAAGAAAAAATTTAAATAATCGTTAGATTAGTCGACTAATCGTAAAAATAATCGATAGATTAGTCGACGGACAAATTAATCGTTAGTTGCAGCCCTACTTAATTCCATTACCAGCTAAATTGAAAAACAGAGTAGTAGCCCCATTAGAGGCTCTCATACTCCAAATGGATGCCTAGTACAGTTTCAAATGATGGGCACGCAGCAGAGACAGCAAATCTGTTGTTGCACAGAGATCTGTCATTCTCTATACCGTCTCATTGCCGTCATAATATGTATCTGTGGCACCCAGGATTAACAGCAGATTATAACACTGACTTGGCCGACTTCCAGGCCTGAAGCAACAAGCTGTGGGTAAGCTTTTTGTGTAGACTACATTTTTCAACATTTCCAAATTAAATACTTGTGGCAGCTCTTAGCAGTGTGAAAGGCCAGCCATTCAGAAAGTAACTGGAAAGTTAAAAGGCCAATTAAAGTTACAGACATAGATATACAGTCAGAGCGACATTGTACCAGCAATCTCCGTTTTCATAGTCTAACCTCCACTTTACGGACTATGCAGGAATTCTATAATCAAAAAGGCACCAGAGTTCTACCCAATGCATGTACTAAGCAGCCCTTAGTAAGGGCTTCTTTACACTTGCAATGTTTGCAGTGTCTAAAACAGGTAGCGAAGAGACAACATAATGCTGCCTGACTGCCTGCGACATCCGAAAAAACCCGTGCTCCATTGAACAGGTTGTGTTTGGTGGTACTATCCCCTAAATGCAACAGTAGGGATCATTTTTTCTTCAGGAACGCGTACACCCGTCTGCTGCCTTTGCAGCTTAAAGAGGTTGTAAACCCATATCATTTTTTTTTTTGGAACCTGTAAGAGAAACACATAATGAGCTAGTATGCATCGCATACTAGCTCATTATGAAATACTTACCTTAGAACGAGCCCCCGCCGTGCTGCCCGCTTACCTGTATGACGGGCGACATGGCCAGACGCCCGTCTTCCAGGATCGCGGCATCCGGCCATCTGATTGGCCGGAGCCGCAGTGACGTCACTCCCGCGCATGCGTCACGGCACGGGGCTCTGAAGAAACGGCACGAGCGGCCGTCCCTTCAGAGCGCCTGCGCCAGTGACGTCACTGGCTGCATGAAATGTAAATATCTCCTAAACGGTACAGGTTTAGGAGATATTTACAGTACCTATAGGTAAGCCTTATTATAGGCTTACCTATAGATACAAGTGTCAGAGGAGGGTTTACTTCCTCTTTAAGGGATAGCAGTAAAACATGCATCTCAGCCGCTTGTTTTTACCACCTCCCCAACCGCAAGCGTAAATGAGCCCCAAAGGAACTGGTTTAACATGCCTCCCCCCTTCTCAACAATACAAGTCTCATTGAGGACACTTGTGATAAAGAGGATGAGGGATGTGACATTTAACATGCCAACACAAAGCACTAGAGTATGAGAGGCAGAAGCACCATTTTCACCATTTGAATGTTAACTTAGGTAATATTAATTGGTGTCCCCGCAATTTTCTGTAGGGGACTACCCTTATCCTTTCGGTATGAGCTTGGGCAGGTGATAGGCTCATGAGCCTCTGTCATTGCTCTTCCGGGAGGCATAGTAACCATTAGGAAAGCTGATATAAATAAGTGGCGAGACATCATAGCTCCACCCCTACTGAAGTCGTCACGCTTATTGACACAACGTGTATAGGGAGCATCAACGTCATTCCAAGGCCATCTTTCAATATCAAAAAAGTTTGCAAGCTCGCACGGCTCTAAAGTGCCTGGTTTGAGAGTACCTTTTAGCCTATGTTTTATATGTTGCAATAAAAGTTTGCACAGAGAGCACTAGATCTTGCCATTTAGTGCCTCCTTATATTCAACCACTATGAGTGTGATCTGAGGATCAGTGAGCTTAAAGGGTCAGGAGTGGGAGATACAGAGGAGCAGCGCGCCAGCAGCACACCAGATAAACCTCCTAGTTATCGTCAGAGGGGGAACTGCTGATTTTGACCCACTCATGAAACAGGGGTCAAAATATGAGGGGAGCGGCTATAGTAGCACTTTGGTGAAAGAGAGCACCTGCACTTTGGAAAAATCTTTTGTGCACAGTCTTGTAAAGCAGCACTTTTATATTTATTTTCCCCTGGAACTTTTGATTAATATATGGACACTTTTGTAGGATTAATTTCATCACTGTAATATAGGATACATGATAATATTGTTTTTGGGAGTTCTATTTAGCACTGTGGATGTATATAGATTTTTTACTAGTAGCGCAGACCTGTTTTTGAGTTACTATAGGGTCACTGCAAGATTTTACAATTCCCAGTTAAGTTTTTAAGCTCTGAGGAAGGGGGATTTTCTCCCGAAACGCATAAGCCTCTAAACCGTGTGGCATTGGATGAGGAGGCCCGGCCTATTTGCTAGAGCTGTGTATCTGATATCTGTGTCTGTGTGCCTCATTTTCCGCAGAAAAAAGGTGCATGCAGCATTTTTTTAAAATTCAGTGGCCTTGAAATCCATCCTGCTTTTGCACCATGCGACTAACCTGCAGTTCCTGCTCTGGCAAGCTTTCTGTATTTTTTGTATACGTGGGCACGGCATTTAAAAACAGTTTGCGTGTGCAGCAACGGCAGGTAAGTCGCATGGTGCAAAAGAAGGATGGATTTCATGGCCACTGCATTTTTTTAAATTCTGCATGCACCTTTTTTCAGCTGAAAACGCAGGCATAGCAGCTCAAGCCCATTCACATCAATGGGCTGCTATGCCTGTGCAAATGTGGGCCCCCAACCCGCATACATGTGAACCAGGCCTAAAGCAATAGTAAAGTCATTAATTGGTTAAACCTGCAGGAGGACCGGTTTTTATCTTGATTTGCCCCTTTAAAGACCAGGCCATCGGATCAGAGCGCCAGGACCAGTCATCACCAGGTAGGCCAGACACTGCTTGATGGCTATATAATAATGTAATGTGGGCTGCTATGCGTGTGTGTGTGTGTGTGTGTATATATATATATATATATATATATATATATATATATTAGAGCTGCACAATTCTGGCCAAAATGAGAATCACGATTTTTTAGCTTGGAATAAAGATCACGATTCTCTGTGTAACAAAAAAACAAATTGGGATAACTTTACTGTTACCTTTTTTTTTTTTATTATTCATTAAAGTCTATTAATTGCGTTTGAAAGACTGCTGCGCAAATACAGTGTGACATAAAATATACAACAATCGCCATTTTTTTCTGTAGGGTCTCTGCTAAAAAAATATATAAAATGTTTGGGGGTTCTAAGTACTTTTCTTGCAAAAAAAAAACTGATTTTAACTTGCAAGCAACAAGTGTCAGAAAAAGGTCCAGTCTTTAAGAGGTTAAACTTCCTTTCTCCCTGGCAGAGGGAAGGAAAAGATACAATGTAATCATTTTTGTTTATAGTTAGGAGACTAAGGCTACGTTCACATCTTGGCGTTGCTAATTACAGGCGTTTTTTAGGCATTTTTTCAGGCGTTTTATGAGCGTTTTTGCAGGCGTTTTACAGGCGTTTTTTGTGCAGGGGTTTTTAGATTGAATAGAGACCAATGGAAAACGCCTGTAATCTGCCCAAAAAGAAGCTCATGTAATTTTTTGAGCGTTGGGCGTTTTGCTAACAGCAACAAAACGCTCAGATGTGAACAGGGGCCATTGAAATGAATAGGATTTGTCTTGTTGGGCGTTTTGAGAGCTGATCCTAGAGCAGAAAAACTCCCCAAAAACGCCCCAAAACGCCTACATGTGAACGGAGCCTTAATGCTGAAAGGCGTTAGCTGTGTGAGTGAATGAGTCATCCAGCTCACTGAAATGTATCAATTCACAAGTCAGACCCAGGAACAGAGAAACTCTGTATTTTAAAAATGCCACAATAACAATACCGTGGCTATGCAATACCGCGATATATCGAATTACCGAAAACCGGCATATGTCTAAACCCAACATTGTGATATTTTACATGGAGAGCTAGTCCACTTCCCAGGACTGCAATGGTTTAATGGCACTAACGTGTACCAATACAGCAAGCAGATGACATATCAAACCAGTCTGCCACACAAACTTACACACGTACCATAATTTGGAGATTCCCGGCCGTCATCTTTGTCATTTTCTTTTTCTTTTCTTTTTCGATGATGTCTGTGGCCCCGATGTCTGTGCCTTCTCCGACTCTGTCTGCCATGGGGTACATGTACACCGATATAAACAGCTCTGTGACCTAAAAGCAAACGAGAAAAAAAAGAAAAAGTATTAGGTTACACCACCTATAATTATTGCAAAAAAACATCACCTTGTTATTCAATGCTGTAGAGCGGTAATGACCTTTACAGGTCAATCACTGGCACCTGTACTAAAATTAAGAAAGAAAAAAAAAAAACCCACAACACACAGGAATAATAAAAACAAAAAACAAAAAAAACTGGGAATAATAAAGTATTAAAGTAAAAAAAAAAAAAAAAAATTAAACACGGTCACCTACATGTGCACATTGTTAGATACCTGAATCGAGAATACATTGGTTTCAGGTCTAAATACATCAATCTGTATTCGGCACGCACATTGACGACTTTTTTTTCTCTTTATTTCTATGAATACATCAAGTGAAAGTTCAAAGCCAGAAAAAGAAGTTATCTCCACAAATCAAAAGAGCACAAAATTAGTGTTGATGCAGTCGGTTAAAATATCAAAGTGATTTCCTTTCACTTAGACAAACGCAAATGCAAAAATTTTAAAAATGCAGCTCAGGCTGGCACATGTAAAACTGCTCCATTCATAAAAATAAAAATAATATTCCACCAGCACTTAGTATGAAGTCTGAGTGCATTTAAAGTGCATGCAAAGTGCAGGCACATGGAACTGAATAAAACCTGTAAGCTAACCAGCAACCAGTTAGTAATTACCTATCTGTCAAGAGCAAAAATCTCAAGCTTGCCACACACTAGTAAAATTTTGGTGGCGATTTTTTGTTTTTAAGTACATTCATTTGATTTTGCAATTGTTAGTGGGGACAAAGGAGCAGCCCTGTGACTTTAATGAACTGGCTCTGACTTTGAGAGGAGTTTGACTTGTCCTTTGACCAATCAAAATGATACCTTTGGGTCGTGTATAAATTTTGAGGGCTAACCCCCCCCCCCCCAAATCTATACCAGACCCTTTATCTGAGCAAGCAGATGGGCAGGTCAGGAAAAGGGGGGGGGGGAGGGGGTTGGGGGTGGGATGAATAAGTGCGCCCGCCATCTGAACCATACCAGGTCACATGAGCTCAACATGAGGGGGTGCTTTGGGGCAGGAAGGGGGCCTTTCCCTCAACCTTGGGCAGTAGTTGTGGGACCCAGACCCAGATCCTGCCCCCCACGCATGTGAATGAGTATGGGGTAAAACGTCCCTATTCACCCCCCAAAAAAGTGCAGTTTAAAAGTGTGGTTAAAAAAAAAAAAAACACCACAGGAGGCAGTTTTTGACTAGTCGTTTATTATAAATTAATAATGCTCCAACATGATGGCCGCAGCCGCCGAACGGTTTAAAAAAAAAAAAAACGTGTCTCCCCCCAAAAAGGCTCCAGCGGTTCTGGCAGCTTCTGTGTCTGACAGTTATATAACTATAGTGCGTAGCCATCAGTTGACGTCACAGACCCATTATGCCCAGGGTGGTGACGCCACAAGGGGTCGGGTCTCCGGGTGAAGTCAGAGAGAGAGACCCCAAGGGCCTGATATGGATTTTAGGGGGGACCCCATGCCATTTTTTTTTTTTTTTTTTAAATAAAATTTGCATTGCGAACATTGCACACACCACAACACACAACAGGAGGCGCTACAGGAGCAGGGGGTTCTCTGAGAAATTTGACTTCTGAGCACACCTCGCTTGTCCCATTTTGGATCAGTTAAGACTGTGATCCAACTTGGATATGACTTTCATTATATTCTATGGGCTGAAGTCGCACCCAAGTTGGACCAAAGTAGTGCAGGAACCTTTCTAAAAGTCATGGAGTCAAAAGTTCATGCAACATGTGCTCTCAAAGTCCGGGCACATGTCGCACCAGTGTGAACTAGGCCTAACAGTGGACTGTTATTCTTTCTCCGATATTAGTTACTCAGGCAGTGTCAGCAGAGATCACAGGATTCTGACTGATGTGCCAGAATTGGTTGGATTAGGTGATAATAAACTCATTCATGAACACTAAGTGTACATTTTAAACCGAAATACAGTTTAACAAATATAAAACTATCATCAATCAATACATACAGTAAAAAAAAAAAAAAAAAAAAAGCGCATATTTTCTAAATCAAGAAAACAATTATAGGAAAATTGAAACAAGGGTGTTCACCAAAAGGAAATTTCCTAAGTAGATTAAAACGTAGAAATGTCTAGGAGGGCAGGAAACGTCATGCGTGTTGCAAGTGATAAGTCAGAGCTAAGAAAATTTATATACAGTGAGGCTATACAAGCCACTAATAACAATGACAGCTTAAAGCTATGTGGACTGTATTTAGAAAATGGGAGTGTATCTAATTTTTGCAATAAGGACTTCCCTGCACTAGGGCACTAGTCAGTGTTTAGTCATGAATTAATGGGCTTTGTTCTCTGAAATATTGATTTAGGTCTGGAGTAAACTTCCTCAAGCAATTAGGAAACACACCCATCTGTCACGGAATAAACTGCAGTTGAATTTAAAACACATGACATATTTTAAAATAGGGAGCTGCTGACATGAACAGATGCAATAAATTTACACTTAGGCCCCTTTCACACAGACGAACCTTTCAGAGCCGCCTGTCTGTTTTTATGGCGGATCTGAACGGTCCCCCCATGCATCCCTATGGGGCATCGGATGGCAGTGGAGACATGTCCGCTGACACCCGATCCAATCCGTCAAATCTGGACGGATGGAAACCCTATTTTCCATTCGTTCAGCAGATCGGATGAGAACGGACCGACGGTCCGTTCCCATCCGATTTCCCCCATAGAGATGCATGGGGAACTGACAGCTGTGTCTCCGCACACAGCGCGGAGACACAGCTGTCCTCCTGCTGCTCAGCGGGGGATCGGCGACTCGATCCCCCGCTGAGAAAAACGGAATCCGTCCGACGGACGGATATTGTGAAAGGGGCCTTAAGGTCCCTTCCATATGAGGGTGTCTTGCCCCTGTGCATGTAATCCCAGTGTTTTAGTGGACCTAGGAGGCACAGGCGCAGCAGCCATGCCCATCAAGGTATGCTAAAATACCCTGTGGCTGGGAGGGCAAAATGTTGTACAGCATGGTACACACATTTAGGAACAAATGCCCAGGATCATAGAATATCAGTAATCAAGGCATTCATCCCCTCACTTTGTTTCTCTGCAAAAGGGTACCCAGGACCAATCCCAGGCATTTCAGGCTGTTAATTATTATTTTATTTTAATTTGAATCCTATCAGGTTCTGCAGAATTTGCAACGTGACTTGCGTATTGTTCTCCAGAGCCATCAACGACAGCTCGTTCCTGAAGATCATGTAACACATTATGACAGGAATATCCTATGACGACAGAGAAGCCACGACCTTGGTGAACCCCTGAGGAGCAGAAGAGAGGACAAAAATAGGAAGGCCACAAATTGCAGGAAAAATGAGTATGTGAAAATGTCCACCAAGGCCAGTAAATCTCCCTGGTAGAGAAGGGCAATGACCAATCTCTGGGACTGTATCCAGAACTTCTGGGCATGAACACAACACACATGAATGGCTTTAGGATCCAGTATGGGGCGGATGCCATTTTTGGCTTGGGCACAGTAAAAACGTTTGAGAAAAATCCCTGAAAACACTGTCAGGAATCAGAGATAGAAACAATGGTCAACAGGACAAGAAGAATAAACCATAGTAATGCAGCTCTAGGTGAGTGACCGACTCACATATTGTGAACCCAGGGTGCTGCACAGCTCGTCTGAGATTCAGCAACATGAACACATCTGGAATATTGCTGCACTCCTTGGTATCCATATTGAAGCATTAAAATGACCGGAACATAAGGTAACGCCTTTTGTGGTAAAGTCAGCACCCTCTTAACGACTTCAGCTCCGCTACTTCCCTACTCCCCCCCCCCCCCTGACCTGGCCATTTTTTGCGATACGGCACTGCGTTGCTTTAACTGACAATTGTGTGATCGTGCAACAATGTACCCAAATACAATTGAGGTCTTCTTTTCCCCCACGGATAGAGCTTTCTTTTGGTGGTACTTGATCACCTATGCGTTTTTCTTTTTGCGCTATAAACAAAAAAGAATGACCTCAATTTTGAAGAAAAAAAAATATTTTTTACTTTGTTATAATACAAACTCAATAAAAATGTTTTAAAACATCTATTTTTTCATCAATTTAGGCTAATATGTATTCTACTACATATTTTTGGTAAAAAAAAAAAAAAATCTTAAGTGTATATTGAATGGTTTGCACAAAGGTTATAGCGTCTACAAAATGTATCCCATAGTTATGGACTTTTTATTATTTTTACTAGTAATGGCAGCGATCAGCAATTTTTAGCGGGTCTGCAACATTGCGGCAAACAAATCTGACACGAAGTGACACTTTTTGGGGACTAGTGACACCAATACAGTGACCAGTGCTTAAAAAAAAATAAAAAATGCACTGTTCCTGTATAAATGACATAAGCAGACCATCCTTCTGCCATTCCGCCGAACGATCGGCGGGACCAAGCAGCCATCGCGGCTGCCGGACCCGCTGATTGGCTCCCGCTGTGTCCAATCATAGCAGAAGTGGCACTCCGGCTGCAGGCGCGCGCCCCCTACATCACCTGCACAAAATCACGTACATGTACGTGATTTCGTGCAGCCAGGCCGCCCTGCCGCAGTATATATGCAGTGGGTGGTTCTGAGCTGGTTAAACCTTAGGAGGTTTGAGTAAGCGCTGACTTTAGCACAAAACGCGTTACTTTTTTTGTTTCTGTCATACCTGTGATGTCATTTTAATGCTTCAATAAAAATCCCAAGGAGGGCAGCAATGTTCCGATTTGTGTACGTAACTGAACCTCAAAGAGAGCGTAAACCTTCTCAACAGAAACACAAACAGCTAAAAAATAAGGGGGTCCAAGTCCAACACTTCCTTCTAAAACTAAGGGGTACCTTCACCTTGCTAGAATAACATAATTGGGCTGTCAAATGAATGAGCAGTCAGTTAGCCAAGTAGAACTAAAAAGGGGAAACTTTCATTTTGACTAAAGTACGGGAGGATTAAAAGCCCTATCATTTTTCCGCCATCTGTGGCCCATTGGGAGATTTTCCCTCACTTCCTGCCCCATAGCTAAAACAAGATGCAAAAAGAAGAAGAAATCCCTCTAAAAGCGGGGGAATCTTTGGCTGTCACCAAAACTCAAAAAAAAAAAAAAAAAAAAACATTGGACAATTTGCCTTCTATTCTTGCTATGGTTACAGAAGAGAGTGGATTCCTCTACCAGGAACACCGACAGCAATAAAAACCTGACATGTCCTAATCCCCATTTCACCCTATCCAAAAGTAAAGAAAAAAAAAAAAGTGTTGCCTTTAGTTATACTTTTAAGAGCAGGTATACCTAATCCAATATAACCCCCCCCCCCCCCCTCCCCACCCCAAGGTTTATTAACATACAATTATAAGAAGCTAACAAATCAGTGTGCCTATGGGGGGCAGTCTGAAGTTTAATTGGGTTGTTAAAGCTTTTACTGTATATTGTCAAATTGCAGAGGAAGCACATGGCTTTTTGATTGAGTGGCAGAGCTGGAGATCTCCTCTTCTTGTCTGGCAGCTTTCAGAGCTGCAGGGAGTGCAGATTGTTCAGGTTGTGTGTACACTGCCTGTCACTAGCACTCTTCTCTGTGCTGTTAGTTAGGACTCCGTCTCCTACACCCAGCATTCCCAGATAGCTGTGGCAAAAGTGCTGCTATCGGGTAACACTGCTCAGCAACCCTTGCACAAACTTGAATGTGACCAAATGTGACATGCACTTGGGGGCTGCTTTAACAACAAAAACATTCATGCCGAAGAGGCCTTGTCAGCAGATCTGGAGAAGCCTATTTTCTGATCGCTAGACCAAGACCACTAGAAACCTACCGAAGAGGCTTTGAGGGGCTTAGAACCTTTTCTTGAAGTCCCTGAGGGACGAAAAAACATCTTGTGGGCTGAAAAGGAAGACCCACGCTGTCGGCGAGGCACCTTCTTCATCCTAGACTGGAAAGAAGGTGCTTCCACCCCCCGTCAGACTCCTAATGATGTCATCCAGGGTAGCCCCAAACAGGCGCTCGCCTTGAAAAGGCAATTTAGTCAGGGCCTTCTTGAAGGTTTGAGCCGCAGACCAACACTTCAGCCACAAAATACACTTAAGCAACACTGCCGAGAAAGATAGCTTAGAGACTCACTGGAAGCGCATCCAAAGATGCATCACAAAAAAAATGCAGACCTTGGACCAATCAACCCGTCAGTTTGCCATAGGAATGGGAAACTGGCCAGACAAAAATTTGTCGCCCACATTGTCCGTGTCTGAGATACTGGAGCGGAGGCCAAAACAGGCCGCAATAAGGCAAAAATCACACAAAGGGAAGCCACTCCAGTGTATGTGATCAGATAATCAGCAGTCGGGTGCACGTCAGATCCGTAACTCCGGCAACAATGTTCATTAAACGATAAAAGACTGCACTCCAACTTTAAATAATAGGCGATTTATTGATCAAAAATGAACAGACAAATATTCAGAGACATGAGATGGTTAACGCGTTTCACAAAATGGCATTCGCTTATTCATAACCAGGTTATGAATAAGCGAATGCCATTTCGTGAAACGCATTACCCTATTCGCCATTTCGTGAAACGCATTACCCTATTCACATCTCCGGTCTCTGAATATTGTCTGTTCATTTTTGATCAATAAATGACCTATTATTTCAAGTCGGAGTGCAGTCTTTCATCTAAATGAACAAAGCCGCAATAAGGCACTAGCCAAAGTAAACATGTAACGGGCCTTAGAGATTCTGCTCACCTGTCAGCCGGATTCCTAAAAGCCGGGGATTCTACCACTGGAAACATGGTTGCTTTGGTCAACCTGGAAATAGGGGAACCCACCGCCGGTGGGACCGTCCACTTCCTCATAAGACTCCTCAAAGGGATACCGGACAGCAAAGAGTATTGGGACCATCAAGGATCATATTAAGACACACCCAGCAGCTATAGACACAATTGCCAAAAAGAGCTGAATAAGAGAACACCATAACTGCACGGGACAGTTTGTGGGTGACAAATGGAACAGATATGTCCACAGCAGCCTCGATTGCATCCTCCACCATAAATGGCTCCTGTACTGACGCAATCAGTGCAACCAGCGCCTTTTTGTATGGCGCAGCAGCCATGGAGGAATCATCCTCACTGTCTGACAGGTCAGGGAAACGTGGATTCAGACCCCGTAGGGTGGTCTTATCTGCAACAACCTAACCAGAAGCTGGATCAGATGAGACAGGAAAGGCAGGGGGCGCATTTGCTAAGCCAACGCCATCCTTACCCCTCACAGTGGGTCGGCGACTCAAGCCCCCCACAGGAGGCACTGACTGAGGCCCGCAAGGGGGGGCCACTGTCAGGACTCCGCAAGGGGGTCCTCTGCAGGCGCCCTTACAAGAAGGCCCGCAGAGGAGGGCGCATAGCAGGTCCACTGAGGGTGACAGGGGGACAGCGTGTCCGCAGGTACCAAAGCCAGTCGTAGCCAACCGAGCGGGGAGTTACAGTCTGCTGGCAGGGCTGAGGTGACTACTGGAACTTCAATAGTCCAGCCCCTTGGAAAAAACTAGGAAGGAATTCAAAAACAAACAGCAAAAACAATAGACAAAAATGCCAGGACCTAGGGCCTGGCAGGGAGACTAGGTCCTACTCCTAAACTAGGCAAACAAAAAAAACTGAGTATCTCTAAGCAGAGAGGGGGATTATGCCAGCTGAGGTGAGGATGGCCCACAGGGCGTAGCCAAGCTTTTGTGTGGTTTGCCTAGTCCTACTCCTGTAGAGGGCAGCATAACCCTATGGTAAAGAATATGGAGATGTGGGTCAATGAACGTTAGAGAAATGGTATTTATAATGTTTTTTTTTATATCTATACATAAAATGTTTTGCCTTTTGTTTCACTTTAAACTGAATGGGCTTTTTTACAAGGTGATTGTTTACAATCCCTTTAATTTCAGGTTCGGGATAATGCAGAGTATCACATTTCACCCCTTCCTTCCAACTATTTAATGCTTGAGCCCCATACCACCATAATTTGGTTCCATATGCCTGAGGTGTATGGCTACCCCCAGTTATGAACCTCTGCTCTAGACAATGATGGATCTCCTGGCCCCACTGGTAAAAAGCACTGCATAAATAAGCAATTAGCATTTTTCAGGAGCATGCCAGTCTCGGTATTGCTCTCCTGACAGGTGAACTTTAAACCACTGCTAAAACACTGACTACCTGACAAAATTAGCTCACTCTTCTCCACTAGAATGTATTACGTAATCAGTTACATGCTTACTCTCCTGATACGGTAAAAAATTCAATTCCCAATCTACCAATGAAAACCCTACATCAAGAATGCAGACAGATGTAACTGTGCTCCAACCCACGAGTTATGCTCCAGATCACATTTCTTATGTATGCCAAACATAAATCTGATGCTTGCTACATGAATGAAGACTCTATAACTATTGGACTCTATAACTATTGCAGGTCCAGCGTCTCAATCTAGTTCAAAAGATTGGAGTCAAATGACTGAATTGGTTTTATGTTCGTGAATTGTGCAGGTTAATTTGGAACTCCAACCACAAGTTTTTTTCTTTAAACAAAAATAAAAATACAGAAGGGAAGGTTTAGACTATGGGGTTGATTTACTAAAAATGGAGAGTGCAAAATCTGGTGCAGCTGTGCATGGTAGCCAATTAGCTTCTAATTTCAGGATTCTTTAATTATGCTTTGACAAAAAATAAATAAAATAAATGGAAGCGGATTGGTTTCTATGCAGAGCTGCACCAGATTTTGCAATTTGTCACCACCTAACAATCACACTTGTATGCATTTTTTTGGATATCCAAGTTGGCTCCTCTTTATGGCAATACTAGCCTCTACTTTTCTGGGAGGGCCTTACCACACGATTTTGTACCGTGTATGGGAATTTGACCTCACAAGTGCTCTTTTGGCTATACGGGTACAAATACTGATACTGGATGAGAAGACACGGCTCAAAAATTGCCGTTCCAAATTTTCCAAAAGGTGTTCACTATGGCTGAGGTCAGGGTTCAGTGTAAGCCAGCCTTCCTCCTTACCAAACATCAATTCGTGTCTTTATTAACTGTGCACAGGGGCCATGTCAGCTATGCATTGGGTGTCGTTTGTACCCATCTAGAACTGCAAATGGAGGCTACAGTTGGAGTCCCCTTCTGGTTCATGTTATGTGCCTTACACTCATTTGGCTTTGTGAGGATAATGGTCTGTGCTTTACGTGACGATTGGCAATACAAGAAAGCTTTTACACCTTAGCGTCGGGGAGATACTTATTTGAGTGTTTTTTAAATTCTTTTAATAAAGCCTTTTAAAAGCGTTATGCCAAGGAAGCCTTCCTCCACTTCTGTTTTCGCTTTTATGTGTAGCCATGACCTACATGAGAGTCTGCATGCAAGAGATAATAGTGGGAGCCAATACCTTGGAGATTTACCCTTTGGAAAAGCACAGCAGCTGATTTATAATCTGACCAGCCATAATTTCTGGCGAGTCATTATAGTGTGGATGGTGACGGATCACACCGGGTGTCACATTTGGTATTTCAAACACACTCTAAGATTACTTCTATATCCACTTGCATTGGATTCTTTTAAAAACTTTTCCCTGGATCACTTGTGGATTATTTTTTGAGTGGACTATTCTGTTGCAAGTGCACTTTTTTCTCAAACACTGGACGTTGCACTCTTCTTAGTAATTTTGCACATTTTTTTTGCAATTATTGCATTATTTATGTTGGTAGTATTTGCACTTTAAGCTATGATATTAGTGTATTGTAGTATTTGACATACACATATAATTTTTATAGTGATTTTTTTTTCACAGTGTTTTTTTTTTTTTTTTGATTGCTATTCATGCGCTTGTATTTTTTTTTTTTTTTTTTACACCAAAAAAAGGTTTTGTTTTTTTTTTCTTTTCTTTTAGGATAGATCTAAGGTATGATTGAACATATGAAAATTTATAACATTCTTATATAATTTTTAAATGATGTATTGAGGTTAAGATTACAAGCTAGCGCTGCTTGCTGTTTCTTTTGCTAACTGAAAACACCCTTCATTCTGTTGCAAAGAAATTATCCTAAAACCAATATAACTTAAGAGGGAAAGAACTTTGCTGATCTTAGTTTCTATTCAAAGTGACTCACCCCCCTTCCACACCCATCATTTGTTGCAAAAGATTTCAATGAAAGCCCATCATATGACCCAGTTGTACTCAACCTTATCTTTGCTTCCCTCCATTTGTACATCTGCAGTGCTAACTGTTCAAGCTCCATGTCAGATCGTATACAGGGTGGATGTGGTCACCCCCTTCCATTACGTTATAGGTGCTTGGACCTGTCAACTGGTCACTCAGGCCCAAGCACTGCATCATGAGAGGAAGTCATAAGCTCCTTCATATTCTGAAGCACCAGATACAGTGCATTGCGAAAGTATTCAGCCCCCTTGAACTTTTCAACCTTTTGCCACATTTCAGGCTTCAAACATAAAGATATAAAACTGTAATTTTTTGTCAAGAGTCAACAACAAGTGGGACACAATCATGAAGTGGAACGAAATTTATTGGATATTTCAAACTTTTTTAACAAATAAAAAACTGAAAAATTGGGCGTGCAAAATTATTCAGCCCCCTTAAGTTAATACTTTGTAGCGCCACCTTTTGCTGCGATTACAGCTGTAAGTCGCTTGATGTATGTCTCTATCAGTTTTGCACATCGAGAGACTGAAATTTTTGCCCATTTCTCCTTGCAAAACAGCTCGAGCTCAGTGAGGTTGAATGGAGAGCGTTTGTGAACAGCAGTTTTCAGTTCTTTCCACAGATTCTCGATTAGATTCAGGTCTGGACTTTGACTTGGCCATTCTAACACCTAGATATGTTTATATGTGAACCATTCCATTGTAGATTTTGCTTTATGTTTTGGATCATTGTCTTGTTGGAAGACAAATCTCTGTCCCAGTCTCAGGTCTTTTGCAGACTCCATCAGGTTTTCTTCCAGAATGGTCCTGTATTTGGCTCCATCCATCTTCCCATCAATTCTAACCATCTTCCCTGTCCCTGCTGAAGAAAAGCAGGCCCAAACCATGATGCTGCCACTACCATGTTTGACAGTGGGGATGGTGTGTTCAGGGTGATGAGCTATGTTGCTTTTACGCCAAACATAACATTTTGCATTGTTGCCAAAAAGTTTGATTTTGGTCTCATCTGACCAGAGCACCTTCTTCCACATGTTTGGTGTGTCTCCCAGGTGGCTTGTGGCAAACTTTAAACTACACTTTTTATGGATATCTTTAAGAAATGGCTTTCTTCTTGCCACTCTTCCATAAAGGCCAGATTTGTGCAGTATACAACTGATTGTTGTCCTATGGACAGAGTCTCCCACCTCAGCTGTAGATCATACAGAGTTCATACATGCAGTTCATACAGAGTGATCATGGGCCTCTTGGCTGCATCTCTTATCAGTTCTCTCCTTGTATGAGCTGAAAGTTTAGAGGGACGGCCAGGTCTTCGTAGATTTGCAGTGGTCTGATACTCCTTCCATTTCAATATTATCGCTTACACAGTGCTCCTTGGGATGTTTAAAGCTTGGGAAATCTTTTTGTATCCAAATCCGGCTTTAAACTTCTCCACAACAGTATCTCGGACCTGCCTGGTGTGTTCCTTGTTCTTCATGATGCTCTCTGCACTTTAAACGAAACTCTGAGACTATCACAGTGCAGGTGCATTTATACAGAGACTTGATTACACACAGGTGGATTCTATTTATCATCATTAGTCATTTAGGTCAACATTGGATCATTCAGAGATCCTCACTGAACTTCTGGAGAGAGTTTGCTGCACTGAAAGTAAAGGGGCTGAATAATTTTGCATGCCCAATTTTTCAGTTTTTTTATTTGTTAACAAAGTTTGAAATATCCAATAAATTTTGTTCCACTTCATGATTGTGTCCCACTTGTTGATTCTTCACAAAAAATTACAGTTTTATATCTTTATGTTTGAAGCCTGAAATGTGGCAAAAGGTCGAAAAGTTCAAGGGGGCCGAATACTTTTGCAAGGCACTGTACTTTGCAGCAGCCCTGACAGTGTGAAGGCAAATATAGGTGGATGCGGGGGGGGGGGGGGGGGGAGTGTTCAAAGAGACTTTAATTATGCCTTGCTATTCAGGGCATTCAGATATGCTATATGATATGTTATACTATGGAATTTATACTATGGAATTCTGATCTTGGAGTCTTTAATACCTTCCCCTTATGGCAATTTTTGACGTGGTCTTTTTTTTTTTTTTTTTTTGTATCATAATTCAATAGTGCAGTGCTATAAAATTTATGATAAAAGTATAGGATTGTTAATACAAAACAAATAAAATGAATGTCCATATGAGAAAAAAATTCCAGTTCTTAATCCAGGATCCCATTGATAGGAGGTGTAAAAGAAAGTAGCATGGAAAGGGACAGTCCAACTCCACACCCGTAGTGTGAACACAGACTGCTTACTGGACAAATTTGAACACTAAGTTATAGGTGGTAAAATGCAGCACAGGGAAAATAATGGTCTCCCCAAAACTATGCACTCGATGTCACCACCTAAACTCGTCCGGCAAAATGGATATGTGTGGAAAAGCAGAAAGACAATTCCATAGCGTTAGAAGTATGAACTCGTTTAATAAATAAAAAGGATTGCACTTACAAACTTCCAATAAAATCAGCTCGTATGTGGAAAAGAGTGTATAACGGTATCCCTCCAGATCTCTCTCTAAACTCTCTCGTCAAACAGTCCAATCGAGAAGCATATACGTGATGCCCAAACTACCCAAGACAGATTTCCCAAACTGGTTTACTTCTTCTTCATCAATAATAAAGCTTAACATTGACTTATTGATGGAATCGTAAATTTATAGATAAATTCTTTACCAAAGATCTATTTGCGCAAGCAAATCTTCACTTTATGTAAAAGTAGCACAGTATAGCATATTCAGATAAATCCATTTCTAGTATATAAATTCAGCTAATGTTACCCAGTGATGTCAATGTGGGCCTAGCATATTTAGTAGCTTGGGAATGCAGCCTTTAAAAGTGAAAATTACTAAACGGAAATTGTGTCATGCAGCAGACTGGAAGATGTGGCGAGGGCTTCCAAGAAACAGAAGTCAGTTGTTTGTGCATCTGCAGACTCAGTAAAGGAATAACCACAAAAGTTACAGGACTGTAAAAATACAAAACACAGATCCTGCAAACAGCTGCTGTCAATGACTACAGTGTAATCCAGATTACTTTATTCCTTTTATGTTAGATTCAGATCTGCTGGTGCAAACAGACTGAGAAGACACTCTCCAAGGGTATGGCATTAGGACAGAGGGCACATCATATTACACTAGTTGGTAAGCTGCTTTAAGAAATCGTGCTTGTGTTCCCACACCGTTCTTGTATTATCCGCACACTTCAAAGGGACAAAATGATCTGAAGGATTAAAGACCTTGCAATGCATGCAGAAAAGAAAGCTGTACACAGGGATACTCACTTTCTAGCTCTTCCTTCTCATAGTTGGTGTTAACAGTAGAGCTGGTTTTCCCCAGATCAACTACGGCTTCCTCATCGTTCCCCTGAAGGAAAAAAAGGAAGAGGAGTTTAGTCAGTTTACAAAAAAAAAAAAAAAAACACCTTTTATAACATTTTTTTACAAAAACAGAGCAATTTAGACACACAGAACCAAATTGGTTTCCATGACAGGATACAAGGAACTCAGTCGCCATATTTGCAAAGTGGAAACCAGGGACAGAGGTGTTCACAATATGTATTTATGGTGCTGGAACGTCGCATGGTTACATGTGAATATTAAAAAAAAAAAAAAAAAAATTTAGGCCCCCTTTCACTCAGGCTTTCCATCTGATCAGATGCTCCATGCACCTCTATGGAGCAGCAGATTTCAGACATGTCCACTGACACCCACTGCTATCTGATCCGCTCCATGAAATCCAGATGGATGGAAACCCAATTTTTCATCCGTCTGGAGGATCAGATGGGATAGGATCAGATGAAAATGGACAGGCGGTTTGTTTTCATCCGATCTCCCATAGAAGAGAGCGGGACTCCGACAGGTCTGTCTTTGCAAAGTAAGCGGAGACGGACCTGGCATACGCCTGCTCAGCGGGGATCGGCAAATCGATCCCCGCTGAGCAAAAAGGAGTTCGCCGGGCAGAAAGCTTGTGTGAAAGGACCCCAAAGCACATAGGTTTAAAAGGAACACGTCAGGATATCACTAGATGAGCTGCCACATTCACTTAATCTAGAAAGTGCATACTTTTGGGGTGGTTATCCTTATCGTCTCTTAATTACTTAGGGAGATACCTCCCTCCAGGATGAAGATTTACTAAAGCAGTCAAGTGATAAGAACCGACCACCAACTATACACTCACCGGTCAATTATTAGGTTCAATTGATTGGTAACACAAATTGCTAAATCAGCCAATCACATGGCGGTATCTAGACATGGTAAAGACAACTTGATCAAGCCTTGAAACCAGGCATCAGAATGGGGAAGAAAGGGGATTTAAGTGACCTTGAACCTGGCATGGTTGTTGGTGCCAGACAGGCTGGTCTGAGTATTTCGAAAACTGCTGATCTACTGAGATGTTCATGCACAACCATCTCTAGGATTTACAGCGCATGGTCCGAAAAAGAGAAAATATCCAGTGAGCGGCAGTTGTGTGGACAAAAATGCCTTGTTGATGTCAGAGGACAATGGGCAGACGAGCTGATTGAAAGACAAGAGTAACTCAAATAACCACTCATTAGTTAACGTTGCCCAGTCCGATGAGTCTTGATTTCAGCTGCGACATACAAATGTTAGGGTCAGAATTTGGCATAAACAACATGAAAGCATGGATCCATCCTGCCTTGTATCCACGGTTCAGGCTGGTGGTGTAAAAGGTGTGTGGGATATTTTCTTGGCACGCTTTGGGCCCCTTAGTACCAATTGAGCATCGTTTAAACACCACGGCCTACCTGAATATAGTTGCTGACCACATCCATCCCTTTATGCCTACAGTGTACCCATCTTCTGATGGCTCCTTCCAGCAGGATAATGCAGCATGTAACAAAGTTTAAATCATCTCAAACTGGTTTCTGGAATAGGACAAGGAGTTCACTGTACTCCAATGGCCTCCAAAGTCACCAGATCTCAATCCAATAGAGCACCCTTGGGATGTGGTGGAAGAGAGGGAGATTAGCATCATGGATGTGCAGCGGACAAATCTGCAGCAACTGTGTGATGCCATCATGTCAATATGGATCATAATCTCTGAGGAATGTTTCCAACACCTTGTTGAATCTAGGGCATGAAGAATTAAGGCACTTCTGAAGGCAAAAGTGGGTCCAACCCGGTATTAGCAAGGTGTACCTAATAAAGTAGCTGGTGAGTGTATGTTGAGCGTAGCCTTTTCTTGCTCTATGCCTTGCTAAGCATAAAAGTGTTTTAGTCTGGCCCTGAATACAAAGTTGGCACCTCCCAAACTGACCTAAAAGATGAGGCTGAGAAGGAGGAAAAAAAAAACCAGCAACATAGAGCTACATGAGAAATGGCCCCAACCCCAAGATTTCAAAGTGCATTACTAGTAGAGACCTCGCTTTAAAGTGGTTATAATCTCTCACTGGTTAATTGTACCTATAAATAAGGCTTACCTATAGGCCCTGTAAACATCTCCTAAACCTGTACCGTTTAGGAGATATTTATTGTATATGCAGCCGATTACGTCATTGGCGCATGCGCTCTGAAGGAACGCCCACCTGTGGTGTTCCATCAGAGCCCTGTGCCGTGAACAGGGGCTCCTGCGCACATGCGCAGGAGTGACGTCACACGGCTCCGGCCAGTCACACAGCCAGATTCCGCAAACCTGGAAGGAAGATGATGGGAGAAGATGGATGTGTCCTCCAGCGCTGACAACACATCGATGGAGGGCTTCGTTTGCAGGTAAGTTTCACATTATGTGCTGGTATGCGATTCAAACTAGCACATTATGCCCTTACGTTGCAGGTCAGGATAAAAACAAAACCAACGGTTTACTTCTTCAATAAGGGCTCATTCCAGCATTGTGTTAAAAACAGTAAAATTGTGTCTTACTGCCACACATATACTGCATTGCCATTCTTTTTGAATGGCTCCTCAATACACTAATAAAAAAAAAACAAAAGAAGAAGATCAGGTCTAAATATGAATACATTGTGGTGTATTTGAAACCCATTAAAAATGAATAGATCGCCTTAAAAGAGAAGCTTTTTAAGCCATACTTCTCTCCTGGGTCCCAGGTCTGCACCTACTTGTGCTCTCCTGTGATCCAGAATTATCCACTGTTGGCTGAGGTCACGGAGCCAGTCCAGCCAGTCCCTCCTGGAAGAGGGGCTTTGGGTGTAAGTGGTACCATGTCGCTCACTGGGAAAAAATGCCAAGACCTTTGTAATCATTCTATACAATATTTCCCCAGGGTTTATTCCAATACGCTTGGCATGGCTCCTGCAGAAAAGTTACCGTACTTCATCTTTGGCACTTCTGGAAATATGCTTTGGCATCATAAGTGTTATTTTAGCTGATGATCTTTAGATGGCACTTTCACCCCCATACAAATCGCATGTCACCTTGCAAGTTGGCACATAGTCCGTAAACAGAAGCGTACAACAACTGCATGTCATCAAAAGGTTGTGGAGAAGAATAAAAAAACGTTCATGATTCGGGTCACATTGCTAAAAGAAAAGTTTACAACTGTCTTTATTAACTACTCAAATCAAAATACTTTTATCCTATGTGTTTATATTAAGTGCCAGCCTTTCATTGTCCAGTATTTAAGATGAAAATCCCTGAACCCACCACAATCCTCTAGGAGGATGACATTGATGTCCAATACTGTATGCACAGTCAACCTTTTCCTATCTTTTCTATGGAGGAAGGGAAAGATCAACAGCTATTACACAGCTTTGTCCTATCCAAGGTAGTCCCACATAACTCAAATCCACCTGAATGTTAAAGGAAAAAAGGCAAATCACATTGCAGATTTTAGGAGCACTGTGACCAATTTAAGTGGGGTACACACCATAAGAAAATCAGGCAAACTATCGTCCAAATTTCCTAGTCGTTTCACAGCAAATCGGAACCAATGAAGGAAAATTCATACGAAAATTCTTGTACGACAAAGGCTTTTTTAGTGGTTTATGGTTTCTGATCAGGTGCAGTGTTTCCTTTCAGAATTTTCTTGTACGAAAATGGTACACATTAAAAAAAAAAAAAAAAAAAGCATTAGTTCTGTTCCTGTACGAGAAAAATTTTGGAGCTTGTCCCTTCGGAAATTTTCATTAAAAAGGTTGGAAATCGGCTGTAGAAAGTTGTGTACACACTATACGAAAATTGTACTAAAGTTCCTCAGACGAAAATGTTCGCTCGATGATCTTATAGTGTGTACGAAGCTTTAGAGTCTGTTGAAAAGTAGTGAAGACCTAAAACACTTTAAAATGGCCAGTAGGCCTTAAACAAAAGTAAAGTTTTAGGAACACAGCATTTTTTTTTTTTAATTTTATAGAATCATTCCACTTCTACAAGGGGACTGTGGTGGGCTGAGTCACATGTTAGATTCTTCTGTTCCTTTAGGAATTTAAGAGACATGATCACCAATTTTTTCCTACCTTGGAGTCTCAGTGGAAAATAAGTATTCCCACTATCGTATTAAACACTCTACCGGTTTCATTCTGCATATTAATGTAGATCTTCACTCTCTCAATCAACATTGACTATTTAAATTCTTTTGCTGCTAGCATTAGTTGATAGGAAAGCATATTATATTTAGAGCCGGTTCACACTGAGGCGATCCGACTTCGGGGGGCGACCTGTGAAGTCGCGTGCACCGTGACTTCGGCACTACTTGCAGGGACTTCACATAATGGAAGTCTATGCAAGTCGCCCCATCGCCCCAAAGTAGTACAGGACCCTTTTTCTAAGTGTGTCGCTCCTATTAGAACGGGTCCTGTACTACTCAATGGAGCGTAACCGACCGCGACTTGTCAGGCTGACAAGTCGCCTGACAAGTCGCGCTAGTCTGAATAGGCTCTTACTGGCTTTATACTTTTTGTTTTCCATTTCTTCAGTTACTTCCTGGCTTAGGCAAATGATGTCCTACATCTCAGGAGCCTTCAGGGAAGGACAGGCTCTTTCAGCTAAGCAAACCCTCCTACCTGCATGCCTGAGCTACGGGCAGATGGATTCCAGGAAGTAAATACTACATGAATCATCTGCCTTTACTCAAGATGGCCACAGCCAGAAATGCTAGTGATTTCTTAATAAAATAAATCATGGAGACATGGATGGATAGAGGAGTTGGCTTTGAATTTCAAAAATTAAATTAAAATAGCATTATTTGATTGCGGTGCTCAGATGCAGTGTAGTTCGGATTTAAAAGAACAAAATTAAAAATCCATCAGAACAGTGGGATCTCTTATAACTGCTATGCAACCCCAGGTATCGGATCTAGCCACAAAAGTCCCTGGCCAACGTAATTCTATTTCTGCTAACAGAAAAGTATTGAAATATTAATTCTGTGTAGATTGACCCTTTACAAAAAATGAGATCTTTTAATTTTAGTGGCTTTTAAAGGCTTCTGATAGATGGTTATTGTAGTTTAGCTTTACTAACTGTTTAGGATACATTACATTAGGTATGTATGGCACTGAACATTTATGATAGGCTGTATGGCCAAAATGATTGGGGAAATCCCTCCAAAATAATAATGCTACAGCATACAATGACATTATGCAATTTTGTACCTCCAACCTCATGGTAGGAGTTTTGGAAAGCCCCTAATCTGTCCCACCGTTATCCCCCCCCGTATGCACCAAGCCAGGTCTGTAAAGAGGTTTGAGAAGTTTGGTGTGGAGGACCATGGGTGACCTGAACAGAATCAGGACCTCAACCCTGTTGAACACTTTTGGGATGATTTAGAACGCCATCTGCAAACTTCAAATCCAACATCAGTACAATTCAATCACCACCAAGCATGCCATCTGAAGAATGTTTATGCTCTATTCAGTATTCTAGATTTCAGTGAAGTTCTTGCAAAGCTTGCCATAGCTATAAAGCCTAGACCAGAAAAAATAGATCTGCATTCCTCATCAATCATCACAATGCCATGAGTTGTGGTAAAAAAAAAAAAAAGGTTTGCACAGGTGTCAGGTGTTCCAGAACTCTCAGGCTACACAAAAGCACTTTTATTGCAGGAATAGGTAAAAGCATAAGTTGGGAAAAGTTTATGACTTGACTAAGAACCTATTCACAAAGGATGTATGCATCTGAGCGGCTGTGTCAGTGCAGCCGCCGTGTCCCAACTGACTGATGTGGGGCGGTCTGCATGGGGGGGGGGGGGGGACGGAGTGTATGGAACACCTGTGCATTCCCCTGTGGGTATACAAGGCCCTCACACCTTCTGTGACCGAGGCCTTAGTATTTGGGTGTACATACTTGAAGCTTGTAGTTCTAAAGATGCTCAACAGGCCAAATCCCATTATTTCAAGGGCCCATGTTCACATATGAGCGTTCTGTCACCTGAAGCAAATGCCTGTTGCTCAAAAAAAGTACACGCGCTTCTTTTTGGCAGATTACAAGCCTTTTTGGACCCATAGACTTCAACAGAAATGCCTGACTTGGGTATGTTGTCACTCGTTTTCTGCTCAAACAGCAGCTATCCACCCCTAATTTTCTCTCCCTAGTGCTTTCTATTGGCTAAACAAAAAAGCCTGAAGCTGTAAAACGCTTGTAATATGCTTCTAAAATTCTTGCAAAAAGATGTAAAAACGTTTATAAAAAAAAAAAAAAAAAAAAAAAAAAAAAAAAAAAACACCCGAAAAACGCCAGTAAATTGTTATGCTCAGGTGTGAATGGAGCCTAAAGTTGTGTAAATAGCCAACTATGGTTTGTATAATACCCACTGTTCCTGCCCATTACTGCTCGCTCTACGAGCGCTTTAACACCGATCCGTGTTTGCGGTGAGGTTTTAAAAAGGACATGCGACTCCAAAACCGTATCAAAGACGCTTCGCGGTGTGTATTTTGCCATGGTTTTACCATGTTTTCCCATTACATTTCTTGGGAAAGTAGGGGTTTTTTTTTTTTTTTTTTTTTAGCTCCCCAAAAATGCTCCAAAGATACTGCAAGCGAGATTTTTTTTACCGCAACAGAAGCGCACCGCCCTAGTGTGAACACATTCATTGTTTTTAAAGGGAAGCATTATTCTTGAGCTTTTCAGGTGCTTTTTCTTTTTTTCCTCTTTTACACAAAAGCGCTTGAAAAACTCAGTGTGAAAGGGCTCTAAACTTTTTTTTTTTTTTTTTTTAAGGATGACCTCAAGGTTCCACATCTGCAGAACTGTGGTCACCTTGTGATTTCATTCAATCTGCTGCCATCAATGGCTCTTGCTGACTGATTGACAACCAACATGACCATTTAGCAGCTGAGGCAGGGACTTCCTGTAAATATAACTGCCAAATTTTAAGTTTACAGCTTGAAGTGATGCAGAAAGGTGGAAAGCGTCAAAAAGTAATAAAACCATGTGTTGACAAGAAAAAAACATGTGGAAAGGAAGAGAAAACAGACAGAGAAATGCCCATCACTATCCTGCTTTACTGTCCAATTACAAGCTGGGACCTGAGCGCAAAGTAAAGCCCCGTACACACGCATCGATTGATTATTGGCCGGGAATTTTCGGCCAACGTCCAATCGGCCAATTTTTGGCTTGTTAGTATGATGCTTCCGACAACCGACTCCGACTTTTCGGCCGAACAAAATCTGGTGTGCAGGCTATAAAATTTTTGTTGGCCGTCAACACAACGGCCGATTTTCCGTCAGTCAGTACAGATTTCGGCAGACAAAAATCTGATGAGCAAGACTGGGCATGCTCAGAGAAGAAAAAACACACGGAAAGTAAACCAGCACATGGCATCACTTCTGAAGTAGATTTTTGTTGGCCGAGAAAATTCGTGTGCAGTCTAGGCACATTCCAACCAACAAAACACCACTCTGGACAAAAGTTGGACGATCGGTCGGCCGATAATCGTTGGGTGTGAACGAGGCATAAGTGGGATGAATGTGGATGGCCATCAGAATTAGGACACTGAGCGGCAGAAAAAAAATAAAAAATACTACTATGTGGGAAATTCCTGGATTTAGACCCCGTTCACACTGGGGCGACCCGACTTTGCCGGGCGACCTGTGAAGTCGCGGTTTGCAGCTCGCACCACGACCTCGGAGAGGCCGGCACGGACTTCATAACATTGAAGTCAATGCAGGTCGCTCCGGGTCGCCTCAAAGAAGCTCCGGACCCTTTTTCTAAGTCGGAGCGACTTGTGTCGCTCCTATTAGAACGGGTCCTGTGCTGCTCTATGGCAGGCGACCCACGGCGACTTGTCAGGCGACCAGGTCGCCTGACAGGTCGCCCCAGTGTGAACGGGGTCTTAGACTTCACATAGCATTTATTTATTTTTATTTTATTGTGACAGACTCATCATATAGGTCTTCATTTGCCTATAGTTACACTTTTGGGGAGATTTACTAAAACTGGAGCACAGAGAAAGTAGTGTGCCTGTGCATAACAACCAATCAGCTTCTAGGTATTATTGTAAAAGCTTAATTGAACAAGCTGAAGTTAGAAGCCAATTGGTTACTTTGCAGAGCTGCACCAAATTCTATATGCTCCAGTTTTAGTAAATCTCCCCCTTTGGCACTATTCCCTGAACCACAATGGAGTTCTTATTCCATAAAACCCTTTGCATCAGTTGCGTTTCAGAGACAGAAGTATGGCTTCTTTAACTGCATAAGAAACCAAAGCCAGCCTCTGTAAGTAACCTTGAATATATGGTCAATCATAGTGAAAAAGGGTTGAAATACAGCCCTTGGACTTGTTACAACACGTAGTAGCAACTGGGTGCATACTGTTACAAGGAGAATGTACAGCCAATTAATACAAATATAGCACACATGATGGACTTCATGCATGGTGAACAAGCCCAAGACATTTGCAAGCTCATAATCAGAGCAGGGAAAATACCATTCTAGCTAAAGGAGGCCTCATACTGTATAGAATCCCTGGGATAGGTTATATGGAAAAGTGGGGGTTCCTAAAACAAAATCGTATAAAGAATTAATATTGTACCTATTTTTGTCCTCCAAGGCTTCATACATAAAGAACTTGTATACAGTAAACCCCCCTCCATTGCGGGGGTTACGTTCCAGACCCAGCCGCGAAAGTGAAAATCCGCGAAATAGAAAAACCCTATTAAAATGTAGGCATGTTTTTTTACTGTCACTGTACATGTAAAAGCATTTTAAAGGTCTTTAAACACACTTTTAAAACAATAGAAACTCATTTAAAACACATAAAAGATACTGAGAGACATAGCAAGAGCTATGGAAAACACACAAATATTTCATTTTTAATGATTTACATAGTAAAATAACATTACAAAAAAAAACGCAATATACCGGGACCGCAAAAACTGAACCGCAATGGAGCGGGGGTTTACTGTATACGGACTTTTGATTAATGCTTTGATCATAACTCGCATCCCAACATTAAAACATGTATATAATAAAACAGATACACACATATATGTATAGTTTATCCAACACTTCCAACATACATCATTCAAGAAAATCAGCATAATAATGACCATCAACATTTCCACAAGAACCTTGAGATGCCTCGACCGTACAACAAACTTTGGGTGTATTTCCCTGCCCGTGAGCCACAGTGAGTGACTTTTGTGGCTGTTCTGGAACTGAAGCGATCACGATGGAAGGTTATTTGACATTACAAAACATCACTTCCAGATTTGATATTAGCAGCTCTCATTGCTGAAAATATTCGTTATTTTGGCCAATTACAGATTAATTGAACCGAGCCAAAATATCATTAGTTCTAGATATGGTATTCTATATGGGCAGCCCGGGTGGAAATACAACTCTCCCGTTATTACTACTAGTAGACACAACATAGTTTATACCTGGAATGGAGAAATGGTGGTGGGATAATGGATTTGTGATTAAAAATCACATATAATGTAAAAATTAGATCACTTTACAAGTTAAACACAATGGGACAGCTGACACTAAATTACTGAAGTTATATGCAACTAAAAACACTTTGTACGTTTTTTGCCCCAACCCATCAGATAAGAAAAAGCGTTGAACCTTGTGGAAAAACTCTATAAAATATCTCACAAAAGTGAGTACACCCCTAAGTCCCCGTTCACACTGGGGCGACCTGTGAGGCGACCTGGTCGCCTCACAGGTCGCCATAGGTCGCCTTCCATAGAGAAGCTGCAGACCCGTTCTAATAGGAGCGACACAAGTCGCTCCGACTTAGAAAAAGGGTCCGGAGCTTCTTTGGGCCGACCCGGAGCGACCGTCATAGACTTCAATGTTATGAAGTCCGTGCCGGCCGCTCCGAGGTCGCGGCACACTGCTCGCACTGCGACCTCGGAGGTCGCCCCGGGAAGTCGGATCGCCCCAGTGTGAACGGGGCCTAACAGTTTTGTAAATATTTTATTATACCTTTTTATGTGACAACACTGAGGAAATGACACGTTGCTACAATGTAAAGTAGTGAGTGTACAGCTTGTATAACAGTGTAAATTTGCTGTCCCCTCAAAATAACTAAACACACAGCCATTAATGTCTAAACCGCTGGCAACAAAAGTGAGTACACCCCTAAGTGAAAATGTCCAAATTGAGCCCAATTAGCCATTTTTCCTCCCCGATGTCATGTGACTCATTAGGGTTACAAGGTCTCAGGTGTGAATGGGGAGCAGGTGTATTAAATTTGGTGTTATCGCTCTCACTCTCTCCTACTGATCACTGGAAGTTCAACATGGCACCTCATGGCAAAGAACTGAGCATCTGAAAAAAAAAAAGAATGTTGCTCTAAATAAAGATGGCTTAGGCTATAAGAAGATTGCCAAGACTCTGAAACTGAGCTGCAGCACGGTGGCTAAGACCATACAGGGGTTTACCAGGAACAATTCCACTTAGAACAGGCCTTGCCATGGTTGACCAAAGAAGTTGAGTTCATGCACTCAGCGTAATATCCAGAGGTTGCCTTTGCCGCCAGCATTGCTACAGAGGTTGAATGGGGGGGGGGGGGGTCAGCCTGTCAGTGCTCAGACGATATGCCGAAAGCTGCATCAAATTGGTCTGCATGGCTATCGTTCCAGAAGGAAGCCTCTTCCAAAGATAATGCACAAGAAAGCCCACAAACCGTTTGCTGAAAACAAGCAGACTAAGGACATGGATTATTGGAACCATGTCCTGTGGTCTGATAAGACCAAAATAAACGTATTTGGTTCAGATGGTGTCAAGAGTGTGTGGCAGCAACCAGGTGGGGAGTACAAAGACAAGTGTGTATTGCCTACAGTCAAGCATGGTGGTGGGAGTGTCATGGTTTGGGGCTGCATGAGTGCTGTCGGCACTGGGGAGCTACAGTTCATTGAGGGAACCATGAATGCCAACATGTACTGTGATGTACTGAAGCAGAGCATGGTCCCCTCCCTTCGGAGACTGGGCCGCAGGGCAGTATTCCAACATAACGACCCCAAAACACACCTCCAAGATGACCACTGCCTTGCTAAAGAAACATTACAGAAACTCGATAGTCCTAATGCAGCGAAGGAGACTCTGTGGCAGAGTAGAATACATATACCATATGGAATACTTGTGTAGTAGAGATGAAGACTGCTTTTCAAATCAGTGGAGAAAATGGATGGACTAAAAAAAAAAAAAAAAAAGAATACATAGATTTATTGAAAGATTAGAGGAGTGACTAACGAGTAGGACATGCTAACTTATCTAAGAAAGGAGAAGCAGGACTGCAATTCGGGAGTGGGGTGGATATGGGGGGATTGGGGGAAGGGGTGAAATTATGTTTTTGCAATATTTGGAAAATTGATTTTCCTTTTTATTTGCAACTGTGAAGAAAATGAATAAAAATTATTGAAAAAAAAAAAAGTTCTAGATATGGTGTGAAAGGATTAGAACCCTTGTCAGTCCTTTATTACTGTGTGTCACTTCTGGGGCAATGCCCATTCACCTTTGGTCATGGAGATGGGGTTTTCCAGCCACGGAAGTAACACAGAAGCAATGCAAAATCTCTCTCTCTACCATGGACAGGAACAACAAAATCACTTGTCTTGTAGAGTGGGGAAAAAGCTATTGAACCTCTATTAAGGCTGGGTTCACACATACAGGTCCCTCTAAAAAAATTAGCATATTGTGATAAAGTTCATTATTTTCTGTAATGTTCTGATAAACATTAGACTTTCATATATTTTAGATTCATTACACACAACTGAAGTAGTGCAAGCCTTTTATTGTTTTAATATTGATGATTTTGGCATACAGCTCATGAAAACCCAAAATTCCTATCTCAAAAAGTAGCATATTTCATCCGACCAATAAAAGAAAAGTGTTTTTAATACAAAAAAAGTCAACCTTCAAAAAACTATGTTCAGTTATGCACTCAATACTTGGTCGGGAATCCTTTTGCAGAAATGACTGCTTCAATGCGGCGTGGCATGGAGGCAATCAGCCTGTGGCACTGCTGAGGTGTTCTGGAGGCCCAGGATGCTTCGATAGAGGCCTTGAGCTCATCCAGAGTGTTGGGTCTTGCGTCTCTCAACTTTCTCTTCACAACATCCCACAGATTCTCTATGGGGTTCAGGTCAGGAGAGTTGGCAGGCCAATTGAGCACAGTAATACCATGGTCAGTAAACCATTTACCAGTGGTTTTGGCACTGTGAGCAGGTGCCAGTTCGTGCTGAAAAATGAAATCTTCATCTCCATAAAGCTTTTCAGCAGATGGAAGCATGAAGTGCTCCAAAATCTCCTGATAGCTAGCTGCATTGACCCCTGCCCTTGATAAAACACAGTGGACCAACACCAGCAGCTGACATGGCACCCCAGACCATCACTGACTGTGGGTACTTGACACTGGACTTCAGGCATTTCCCTCTCCCCAGTCTTCCTCAGGGTCCGGTCACACGCCGATCGTCGGTAGAGCGGGAGAAAGGCAGAGCGGCTTATGTAAACAAGCCGCCTGTCATTCTCCCCTGTGTAAAAATGCAGATCAGACGGTTCTACTATGTAGAACCTTTGATCTCTGTTTTTACACTAGGAGACCTGTCCCACTACAGTTAGAAACACGCCCCTAGGACACACTTAACCCCTCCCTCTCCAATACAGTTAACCACTTCCCTGCCAGTGTCATTTTTACAGTAACAATGCATATGTATAGCACTGATTACTGCAGTAATGTCACTGGTACCCCCAAAAGTGTAAAAAATGTCAGTCAAGGGTCCGATCTGTCCGCCGCAATGTCGCAGTACCGCAAAAAAAAAAAAAAAAAAAAAAAACCGCAGATCGCCGCCATTACTCGTTAAAAAAAAAAAAAAACCAAAAATGACAAAAATCTTTCCCTTTGTTAGTAAATGCGATAACTTTTGCGCAAACCAATCAAAATACGCTTTTTGCGATTTTTTTTTACCAAACATATGTAGCATAAAACAAATTGGCCGAAAATGTTAAAAAATTTTGATTTTTACATTTTTTGGGGGGGAATTTCATATAAAAAAAAAGTGAAAAATATTGTTATTTTTGCAAAATTTACGCTCTTTTTTGTTTATAGCGCATGATCAAAAAAAAAAAAAAATAAAAAAAAAATCGCACAGGTCATCAAATACCACCAAAAGAAAGCTCTGTTTGTGGGAAAAAAAGGACGTGAAATTCGTTTAGGTACAGCGTCGCACGACCGCGCAATTGTCCGTTAAAGTCACACAGTAAAAAAACGCAAAAAACCCCCTGGTCAGGAAGGGGTTAAAATCTTCCGGGGCTTAAGTGGTTAATTGCTCGTTTAGAGAACCTTTTCATGATATGCAAATTTTTTGAGATAGGAATTTTGGGTTTTCATGAGCTGTATGCCAAAATCATCAATATTAAAACAATAAAAGGCTTGCACTACTTCAGTTGTGTTTAATGAATCTAAAATATATGAAAGTCTAATGTTTATCAGTACATTACAGAAAATAATGAACTTTATCACAATATGCTAATTTTTTGAGAGGGACCTGTATGCGGGTTTCCCAATCTTCTCTGTGTTTACTGAAGGAGACAGCAGTGATCTTTAGATCTTGACCTCCCAACGGCCAAAATCTAAAAATCTCCGCTGTGTTCTTCAATAGGCTGAAGAGAAACAAAAATGTTTTAGTATACAAAAGAACAAGAAACATGGCTTGGGTTTGCCTACGGCGATGGAAATCTGGCCCTGCACACACTAGTCATGTCGTTCATTGAGGTTATACAATGGCTACTACGGCTTGTTAATCTTTCTGCGCTATGATTGTCCTTTCCATTGCCATGTTCTAGCTCATTTTCTTTTACATTTCAGGCCAACAAGGCTTTCTGCACCTGTAATGACCCAACCTTTATACCTTGCAGACATCAATTCATTTACACTTTATATTTGCAGAATGGTGACCCCTGTGCCAGCACCCAGGCAAAAAAACTCCATTCACGTGGAAGCTGCATGTCCGCTAGGATAGCATTACAGACAAGCTTGCCCTTGTAAATCTGGATGTTACTTTATATTGCACTTAATGAAAGGAACGCAGGAGACCTTCCAAGAATAAACCACTGGCAACTGCTAAGTTTATCTTAACAAATGAGACCATTCATAACTGGCATATGATTAGATGAGATCTGTTCCCTAAGTGTAATAATAAAACAACAATATTGCCTCACGGGCTCTGCGCTAAACTCTTTGGCTGTCAGCACAGTACGGTACTGTACGGAGTAGTGACGCACAGCCCAAAAGTTCCCAACAAAATTAGCAGAAAACCAAAGCATGCCTTTTCCAGCAAGTAAAAAAAAACGGAATTTTTGTAAAATCTTACCTGTAAAATTCCTTTCTCTGAGTCCTCCGACAGTCGCCGCCCCCGCCCTTCTTTTGGGGTTTGGTTGTATACTCTACTGCTATTCCACTGAAACTGAGATATGGTTGCAGGAAGTAGGAGGGTATTGACTGAGGGGACCACCCCTTGAGGGTGGGATAGGTTAAAAGCTTTAATGTTAACATATTCTGTTGCCTAGCTACTCCTTCGGAGCAAAGTCTAATACCCCATATGTGACGAATATGAAGAGGCGGCGACTGTCGGAGGACGTAAGAGAAACAAGCTTGGCTACTAACTTTACTGTTCATGTAAGCGATTCTGTATGCATACGCAAGACCAATGAAAAAAAATCTAAGCCGTTTGAGTCTACTAATTCTAAAGAGAACCTGCCTTGGAGCAGCTAATAATTAGGGTGGCATTTAAAGCTGAACTCCAGGCAAACCACTAAATACACACAAAAAAAAAAAAAAAATACATACATAAAGGAGCGGTTTATTTTCCAAATGCTTTATATTTCACATCACAGCCCTGTCTGGGCTTTTTGGTAATTTTTTTTTTCCTTTAACCACTTCAGCCCTGGAAGGTTTTACCCCCTTAATGACCAGGCATTTTTTTGCGATTCGGCACTGTGTTGCGCAGTCATGCGATGCTGTACCCAAATACAATTGTCCTTTTTTCCCCCATAAAATTGGATTTTTGACTTACCGTAAAATCCTTTTCTCTTAAGCTCATTGACAGACGCAGTCCTCTTTGATTATTATCAGTAGGGTTATACTGCCCCCTACAGGAGTAGGACACTAGGCAGGAAAAACGTTCTGGCCACACCTTAGGGGCAGTCCCAGAGGGTATATCCTCTCTCTCCCTGCTACAGGATGTCAGTTATGTCACAAAGCAGTGTCAGAGAATTTAACCCAACCCAACTCAAAAATAGAGGGGCGGGTACTGCGTCTGTCAGTGAGCTTAAGAGAAAAGGATTTTACGGTAAGTCAAAAATCCAATTTTCTCTGTCGCTCATTGACAGACGCAGTCCTCTTTGATTAATATCAGTAGGGACGTCCCAAAGCAGTGCCACAAATGAGGGGTGGGATAACGGAAATCAAAATCCAATCCAGAAGGCCCAATCGGTGCCAACCAAAAGTCTTAAAGGCTCATCGAACAAAGGGATGAGACTCAACTGAAAACCCAACAGAAAAAAACCCTCGAGGTAGACCAACGGTCCCCTCAAACAGCGGCCTGCAGAACCTTGCGGCCAAAAGAGGCATCCGCCGATGCCAGCACATCAACTTTATAAAATTTTGTAAAGGTGTGAACCGACGACCAGGTAGCCGCCTTGCAAACCTGAACCACTGACGCCTGATGGCGGAAGGCCCAGGAAGCACTAAGCGCCCAAGTGGAGTGCGCCTTAACAGGGAACGGAGGAACCCGACCCTTAGAACTGGAGAAAAAAAGCTAACTAAAAAAGATTTATCTAAAAAAGCTTGCTAGGACCAGAGATCCCAGCAAGGAACTTAGGTCCTTACTCCTGACTAGGCAGAAAAAAACTGACATCCTGTAGCAGGGAGAGAGAGGATATACCCTCTGGGACTGCCCCTAAGGTGTGGCCAGAACGTTTTTCCTGCCTAGTGTCCTACTCCTGTAGGGGGCAGTATAACCCTACTGATATCAAAGAGGACTGCGTCTGTCAATGAGCGACAGAGAAATAGAGCTTTCTTTTGGTGGTATTTGATCACCTCTGTGGTTTTTAGATTTTGCGCTATAAACAAAAAAAGAGCGTCAATTTTGAAAAAACTAAAAATTATTTTTTACATTCTGCTACATAAAACATTCCCAATAAAAAAAATTTAAAAATCAAATTTTTTTTATTAGTTTAGGCCAATTTGAATTCTGCCACATACTTTTGGTTAAAAAAAATCCCAAAAAGTGTGTATTACCGTTTTTTCCCCGTATAAGACGCACTTTTTCTTCCCCAAAACTGGGGGGGAAAAGTTGGTGCTTCTCATACGACAAATACACATTTTGCCTGCATTAAAACTGCCCCTAACTTTGTGTGGTGCTTGCTCGCATGTACTGCGGGCTGTGAAGACTTCTCTGGCCCTCCCTGCGCGGCCAGGCTGTTTGTGTTCGGGCTTCCCTCTCCTTCCTATAGCGCACCTTGTCCCCCCCCTCCCGACAGTCTAACCACGTGCTGCCTGGGCACCATGTCAACGCTCTGCTGAGCTTACCGGTACCTTTCCCTCCATCAGTGCGGGCTGTGCCTCCTCATGTCTCCCCGGGCAGTCTCACTCCTTGCTGGGCAGTGTGGGCACAATCGTGCCGCTTCTGTGCATATCTCCCGCGCACTGTATCAATCTATGCTGCCCTGAAATGTCCGCACCTGCTCCATACGTTCTGCCTCCTCCGTCCAATGTTTACTGTGTGCTGTCCGTGCTCTGCTCCGCCCCGCTCCTACTTGATTTGATGCCCGTGTTACTTTCACTGTTTACTGACTGTTAATGAGAAATCATATAGAAACTTTTTTTTCTAGATTTTCCTCCTTTAAAATTGGGTGCGTCATATATTCCGGAGCGTCTTATACGGCGAAAAATATGGTAATTGGTTTGCGCAAAAGTTATAGCATTTACAAACTATGGGATAGCTTTTTGGACTTTTTATTTAATTTTGTTGTTTTTATTTGTAATGGCGGCGATCAGCGATTTTTAGTGGGACTGCGACATTGCGGCGGACAAATCTGACAATAAAGTGACACTTTTTGGGAACCATTGACACCAATACAGTGATCAGTGATAAATAATATGAATATGCACTGTTACTGTATAAATGACACTGGCAGAGAAGGGGATAACACTGGATTAAGGGTTTTAAGTGTGAGCCTAAATTGTGCTTACTAACTGTGGGGGGCTCTGTGACAGGCACCCAGAGATCAGTGTTTCAGCTTAGCGGAGACACACAATCCCATTGTGCCTGTCTGACAGGAGAGCTGCCTGCTTTGTTTACATGGGCAGGCGGCTCTCCTGTCAGTTTCTCTGAAGATTGCGGGAGGCCAGCGGCGATCGCGCCCGCTCCTTGCACGTTCTGGCTCCCGCTGTGTCTAATCACAGAGGGAGCGCGGCTCCAGCGGCGAGACCACATGCACATAACCAGGTAGATCAATGTGATTATGCACAGCCGAGCCACCCTGCCACAATAAATCTGCGTAGGGCGGTCGGCAAGTGGTTAAAAAGAGAATTATGGGATTTTTTTTTTTTTTACATGTTTACCTAGGTGGATGCAGCATTGGTCCAATGCTGCATCTGTCCCCCTGCTGGCTCGAAGGCTGAAAACCAAGCGATCAAACACTGCTGTTCGTTCGGTTCTCAGAGCTCCCTGGGTAGAGAGCTGCTGACTGTCAGTCACCGCTCTCTGTTCTGCCCACCCCGCACTCACTGGATCGCAGAGCTGTGGAGGGGGCGGGAGCAGCTGGCTCTGAGAGAGCCTAAGCTGGGTACCGGTCCAGGAATGTGGGCAGAGCCCAAACAATTGTTCGCAATCTTTCCCAGTCATGAATTGACTCTGATATCAGCCGACAGCAGGCCGTCTTCTGAAAACTGTCATAGAAGTGCAGAATAATCACAGAAGTACAGTCAAACAAACTTTGGCTGAACTTCTCCTTTAACCAATTCATTTTAGTGCATTTTTGATAAATAGTTGTGCAAATATCATAGGACATAAAAAAATGCAATAGCCAGCCATCTTTTTATTCTACAAGGCCTCCGCTTTCAGAAAATGTTTAATGTTTTGAGGGGGTTAAGTGAATTTAATCTTTTTTTTTTTATTTTTAATAATAAACCTGTCATACTTCCCTAAGATGTTCAATGCTTTTGCGCAGAGGAGCCCCAATCCTCTTTTTGCGTCCCCCTCTCAGTGCTCCTGGCTCCTCCTCTTCAACTAATACCCCCATAGCAAGTCATTTGTTATGGGGGCACTCAAGCAGGATCCATTCCGAGCAGTGATGTGTGTGTGTGTCTATAGACACAGACAGCACAGCTCAGCCCCACCCTCATTCCCTAATCACAGGATTTGATTGACAGCAGCAGGAGGCAATAGCTAAACAGTAAGCACAAACCATATTATCTTCCTTCTGTAAAATACTAATCCCCCAACCTCAATTTAATAGAGAAGAAGATAAGTGGACATATTTGTAGTCCAGCTTGACACAGTGGGGGAGGGAGAGTTGCTACTCTAGGACAGCAAGTGTCTTATATGTAGGATCATCAGGTAAAAGAATGAATAAATCCTGATAAAAGAAAATTAATGCAACCACCACGTCGGAGAGCTGGTAAACTGCAACAGATTACATTTTTGAGTTATATTTGCATTCATTTTGCCTTAATAAAATAACCAGATGTCTGGGGAAGTGTGAATTTAGCATATTTTGGCTACACACATGTTTTATGTGCCAGAACTGAGATTCATGAAATGACGGATCTCTTTACATTTTTCATTGGAAGGCGACACATATCTGATTTTATTAGTCTTAACACAGTTGTCAAGGAGGCAGCAAAAGGGACAAAGAAAAACTCACACTCTGTCAGCAATGACTCTGTGAGTAAAGCTTTACAACATAAGCCATGCACAGGGTGTGCCAAGGTTTGGGGTCATCATCTAATCCTTCACACGAAGATATAACACCCTCTATGATTGATAAGTATAGTATGTGATCAGACCAATGCTAACAAGGGAAAAAACAGATGGTGAAAAGCATGCCTTCAACTGGCAGACTGAACGAACGTCTCTTAGTGCTTGTAACATGTAGGAGGGGTGCGCACTACAGAAATTCCCAAAAGTCAAAGTTCATAGGAATTTAAGGCCTGGTTCACACCCATGTGCTTTTTTTGGTGCTTTTTGCAAACGCACTACAGCTAATTTAACATGGTTTCCTATGGGACACTGTCACATCTATGTCTTTTTCAGCTGCAGCGTTTTTGGAAAGGGTCAGGGACAATAATGCAAAACGGTTCTTTTTTGGTTCAATAGACTTCAATGGAGAAGTTGCAGAAAAGCATGTAGCGTATATACTCTAGTATAAGCCGACTTTTTCAGCATGTTTTTTTATGCTAAAAAAGCCCCCCTTGGCTTATACTCGAGTCACGGTCTCACTTACCTTTTCCCCGGTCAGTGCGCATGCGCTGCCACTCGGGAAAGCCTATACACGCTTGGCTATTCCCGGGCAGACGGCGCATGTGCAGTGATGTGTTGGCACCGGGCGGCACCATTTTTAAATGCAAGGCAGAAAGGTAAGCGAGACTCCTCCGCAGCCCCTGCATCTCTTCAGGAGATGCAGTGATGCGGGCATGGTACAGGAGATCCTCCTGTACCATGCCCGCAGCACTGCATCTCCTGTGCCATGCCTGTGTACCATCTCCTGTGCCATGCCTGAACCATCTCCTTTAGCATGCCCACAGCCCTGCATCACCTGTACCACGTCCGCAGCCCCTGTTTTGGGTCTCGTGGTGGTCCAGTAGCTGCTGCATTTCCCACCCTAGGCTTATACTCGAGTCAATATATTTTCCCAGTTTTTTTAGGTAAAATTAGGTGCCTCGGCTTATATTCGGGTCGGCTTATACTCGAGTATATAAGGTAGTTTGTTTTGCTGTGATTTTAACACAATTTGCTTTTACGTTTTTTAATCTTTTGGTAAGAAAAAAAAAAAAAAGTCCCAATAAGTGTATATTGATTGGTTTGCGCAAAAGGGAAGATTTATGTCATTTTTATTATTTATTTATTTTTTTTTACTAGTAATGGCGGCGATCACCGATTTTTAGCAGGGCTGCGACATTGTGGTGGACAGATCGGACACCTGACACTTTGGGGGGGGGGGGGGGGGGGAACCAGTGACATTATTACAGTAATCAGTGCTAAAAAATATGCATGGTTACTGTACTAATGACACTGGCTGGGAAGGGGTTAACACCAGTGGGCGATCAAAGGGTTAAATGTGTGCCTAGGGGAAGCTTTCTAACTGTGTGGGGGTTGTATTCCCTTGATGAACACAGAGACCTGTGTTCCTAAATAGGAGGAACACAGGACCCCTGTGTTCATAACGGACAGAATAGCGGTCTGCAGTGTTGACATGGGCAGACCGCCGCTCTGTCTCCATGGGGAGCGATCGCTGGTGCCCGGTGGACATCGCATCCACCTGACACGCTGATTGGCTCCCCCTCTAGCCAATCGGCAGGTGCACGCGCCCCCACTAACTACTACACAAAACGACGTACATGTACGTCGTCTTGCATAACAGAGCCAACCTTTTGCAGTATAACTACGACGGCTGGTTGGCAAGTGGTTAAGCCTAGGCTGACACTAATGTGGTGCAGGAAAACCCGCAATCCGTGCAGGTTTCCCACACTGCATTTAAATTGTACTGCCCTTGCGATCAGCAGCGGGCGTCAGTGCAATCTTAATGACACCCCAAACGCAGGTCGCAAGCACAGTGCGTTTGCCTGCACTGTACAAAAAAAACAATGCAATCTGGTTGCAGTGCAGCTCAAAATTTGGTGCATGCATGACTTTGGTGCGATGCAGTGTGATTTGAGCCTCTTCAAAATGAATGGGCTCAAATCGCACCACACTGAATCACATATGAATTGAACAGGAATGTGGTGTGGTTCCTGTACTATTCATATAATGTTTATAGTGTGAACCAAGGCTTATTCTTCCGAAGCACACAGGTACTGACTAGTATTCCAATGTTTCTCTTCTCCCTCAGCTAATGTGATCCCAGTGCTGATGGAGAGGGTCAGCGGTGACGCAAACAAGGATGCGGTTTAGGCACCCACCGTCCTTATCAAACGATGATGCCAGTGGTTGATGGGACTCCGCCAACTAGAAGGTTGAAATGGTACACAATGAAAACTCGTGGCTTTGTGTAACTAAAAGGCAGGCTTGGTGATCCACTCGCTGGTTTGTGTACAATTTTGGGCAATTTTTAGTTCGCTATTTTGCCAAGGCACACCTGAATAACCCAGAAGGCAACCCAGTTGAAAAAGGCTGCTTTGAAGGACAACACTTTTTTTACAGCTCTTCCTTAAAGTGGAGTTCCACCCTGAAAAAAATGTTTTACCTAAAAATACCCCCGGGACAGTCAGGGCTAGTGCATTTAAGCAACGATAGCCTCTGAACTGTCCCGTTTCACTTACCTTTTAGAAGAAATACTTACCTTGAAAAGGTCTTGTCCAGTGCTGCCATCTCAGGTGTGGGCAGCTTGAAGCCTGGGGGTCCTCTTCGGTGACGTCGGAGTCCCCGAATGCCCTGCTCGTCACTCCCGGTGCAGGCATGTTATCCCTGCACAGCTTCTGGCATGCCCAGAAGCTGTTCAGCAGGGAATAATGCGCCTGCACCGGAAGTGACGAGCAAGGCCGGTGCAGGCGCATTGACTCCTGGGATCGATGACGCTCATCTCCCAGGAGTCAATGCAAGGAGGAAGTGACAGCGCGGGCCGCGGCCGCAGAGGCAGGAAGAGGGAGGAAGGTAAGTATATTTTCATTGAAAACGAGGTAAGTGAAACAAAAAAAAAAATTTAATTATCCAATTCTTTTTTAGGATATTTTCTTCTATTGGAAACTGCAAAGTGAAAAAATAGGGTGGAACTCCGCTTTAAGTAACTTACTAATTTACATGAGATGAAGCATTTTAGAGCATAAATTGACAAAAGTTCAGACTTCCATTTAGGTACCAACATTGTAGTATGATGTCCTACCAGAATTTATGACTACAGCACATTTCATACAAGCCTGTGAACTGGATACCGGTTCTCATCACCCTTCAGGATATTTTGTCCTGTGACCTAAAACTAGCTATACATCTGAAACAAGTCAGGTCGGGTATACGAAATATCACACAAAGCAAGCAGTCATTTTTTTTATATTTTTATAGCGCTTGTTTCAAATTGGAACAAGTACAGTTTAGTGACATTTGTCCAGCTCGGTTTATGTATACTGTTATCTATATTCAGCTGATCAACTAAGAAAAGCAAGACAAAATACTAAAGTAAAAAACAAAAAACAGTGCAAGGTCCATGGTAAGAGTGTGCTGATGGAATACCCGTCACGTGTGTCTATCCTATGGACAGTCCCTGAACCTACTACATGATGAAACAATTCCTAGAAATACAAGGACTAGGAGAGCTTTTTACGTCCTAGGGAAATTAACCCCTAAGGGTCCTTTCACACAAGCTTTCCGATCAGGTCTGCCTGTCAGTTTTTCAGGCAGACCTGATCGGATGCTCCATGCACACCTATGGAAGAGTGGATGTGACATCTCCGCTGACACCCACTGCTCTCCAATCTGTGAAATCTAGAGGGATGGAAAATAGGGTTGGAGGATCGGATAAAAACAGACAGCTGGTCCGCTTTAATCTGATCTCCCATAAAAAGGAGAGCGGGGCTCTGACAGGTCCTTGTCAGCACAGTGAGCAGAGACTGACCTGTCATCCACCTGCTCAGCGGGGATCAGCGCATCGATGTCCGTGTGAAAGGACCCTTATGCTCACAAATTAAAAAAAAAAATATATATATGTGTGTATATATATATATATATATATATATATATATTATATATATATATATATATATATATATATATATATATACACACACACACATACACACACACACACATACATACATACATACATACATATATATATATATATATATATATATATATATATATATATATATATATATATACACACATACACATACATACATACACACACACACACACACACCCACCCTGAGCAGGCGGATGACAGGTCCCCAATGAGCAGGCGGATGACAGGTCCCCAATGAGCAGGCGGATGACGGGTCCCCAATGAGCAGGCGGATGACGGGTCCCCAATGAGCAGGCGGTGACGGGTCCCCAATGAGCAGGCGGTGACGGGTCCCCAATGAGCAGGCGGATGACGGGTCCCCAATGAGCAGGCGGATGACGGGTCCCCAATGAGCAGGTGGTGAGCGGTCCGTCTCCGCTCAGTGTGCAGACCCGGACCTGTCAGAGCCCCACTGTCCTCCATGGGAAGATCGGATGAAAACAAACCGTCTTTCCCATTTTCATCAGCTCTGCCAGACGGATGGAAAATAGTATTACCATTTGTCTGGATTTCACAGATAGGATCGGATCGGATAGCAGCTTGTGTCAGCGGACATTTCACGGCTGACATCCGCTGCTCCATAGGGGTGAATGGAGCATCCAATCAGGTCCGCCTGAAAAACTGACAGGTGGACCTGATCGGAAAGCCCGTGTGAATGGGGCCTATATAAAAAGGCAGCAATTGCTTGAGCAACCCCTGGAAATCTCTGGAGGAACCTTAAGCCGGCCATAGATGATACAATGTTTTCTTTCCTGCAACCACAAAAGCTTGATTCAGAATGCTTCCCAAGGAGCCCAGGGAACACAGTGATTACTGCTAGCATCCATAGCCGCTGGCAATAATCGCATGCAAAAATCTGACTTTGGTACAATCATACATGGTTCGAATCTAGGCCGGTTCTTCAGGACTTGGCCAAGATTCAAACAATCTATGGCTGGCTTTAGAGTTTCATGAAACCCTGGTTGAAAAAGGCTGCACTAAAGAAGGATTTCAGTATGGAACATTCGGGGGGTGGTGGATGATCACATACACCTTGAATTTCAGCTAACTAGCACTAATTACACCTGTCTGCATTGAGACTTCAGGGCACACCCTGTCTTAGATGTGTCCTTACCCAGCCTTGTAATCATAACACACAAGTACATGAGCAACATGGGCAGAACTGGGTCAAATCAAAAGGGAAACTATAGGGTGAACAGCTGGTAACCGTTTACTGGAATTCATATAGAAACTGATGAGCAATTCATGATTGCTATGCAAACGCTAATAAAATGTGGAAATAGTTTTATTTTTATTTTTTTTAACCTACAGTTGTACTAAAGCCTTCTTCCTATTAAAGAGGAAGCAAAGCCTGGAAAAATGTTTCTCTTTTTGGTTACCTGCAAAGTAAAAATGCATAATGTGCTAGTTTGCAATGCATACTAGCACAGTATGCGACACTTACCTGCACATGAAGCCCGTGACGTCCCAACTGAAGGCCGCATCCATCTTCGCCAGTCTTCCTTCCGGGTCTGAGGACTCCGGCTGTGCTACTGGCATGAGCCGCATGCGCACAGGAGCCACCGGTCACAGCAAAGGGCTCTGAAGAAACGGCACAGGCAGCCATTCCTTCAGAGCGCATGCGCGATGACGTCATCCGCTGCATGCAATGTAAATACCTCCTAAACGGTGCAAGTTTATGGGGATATTTAATGTACCTATAGGTAAGCCTAGAACAAGGCTTACCTATAGGTACAAACATTACAGGGGGGTATACAACCACTTTAACACAAACACCTAGATATACCATATATTTGCTCAAGCCAGGTATATAAAAATTTTTGTTCAGCCTGCAGACTGAACAAAAATAACCTAAAAAACCTCCAATCTAAGCTATACAGCGCAGATAGAGGAATCTCCCACTGTGGCTATTGTATTTTGACAGCACCTGTCAGAATAGCCAAACAGTGGCTACATCCTTTTGGTTGCAGCAGCTGTTCTCCTGACAAATTTCCACCTGATCAAAGGATGTCTGGGCTGGAGGTGGGCCCTGGGGCTACCCACATAGAAATGGAAATTCAAGTAGTGCTTCAGTACAGTACAGTAAAAGCTTCCTTTATAAAAACAGACACTAACTTTATTGCCATACCACATCCTCCCTCTTCTTGTGTGCAGTTTTCTGAACTTGCAGTTGGGTATTGCATACGAATTACAATTTTCATTGTAATTAAATGCCTCATTGTGCCTTGCAACAGCGTGCATGGACATTCAGATAGTTTTGCTGATCAGAGAAGCCTGCTGGGAGCCACTCTCAAACACACCACTTGAAGAAGGCCAGAGGAAGGTCCTGTGTTTTATGTAATCTTGGGCTGCCTGTGCGTTTTGGCGCAGCCAACATCAGAATATCCCCCGTTTGCCAAATTAGGAGAGTGCCTGCGAAAAATTGGCCTAATGGGACCCTCGAAGGGAAACGAGCCACCTGAAAACCGAATATCAGAGCCAGCGCCCAAAGAACGAGCTAATTCGGAAAGGAAATAAAATCTTTACAACAGCAAGGAGCAGAATTCATTAAGTAATTTTTTTGACACATGAATTATCTATCACTATTGCTATTAGGAAGACACGTTTTCTCAGCTGATGGCGACTTGCTTTCATTTATGGGCTGATAACATGCTGGAGTACTCTGCAGAAAATGAACGCTGAACTTTTGGTTGTAATTGGCCTCCAAGCACGGAGAGTCACTGCCAATTACCTGTTTATTGGCACCTAAAAAATCCCCAACCCATTTTTCTCTCCCCCCCCCTCTTTGGGTGGTTGAGTTTTCCTATTTCTTCAATTGGGATGTGGTGCCCTTGGGTCTTTTTCCAGACAAAACTTCCTTCACGGCAAGTCGAGTTAATGCCAAAGAGCTAAATTTTGGTCTCATCTGACCACAGGACTTTCTACAAATCGTTCTCCGAATCATTTAGATGTTCATTGGCATGACTGTACATGTGCCTTCTTGAGGAGGGGGACTGGCCGTGTTTGGAGGAAGAAAAATGCTGACTATGACCCCAAGAACACCATCCCTACAGTCAAGTACGGAGGTGGAAACATTATGCTTTGGGGCTGTTTCTCTGCTAAAAGGTACAGATCGACTTTGCTGCATTGAGGGGCCAATGAACGGGGCATATATTGTAAAATCTTGTATGAGAACCTTCTCTCAGCCAGAACACTGAAGATGGGTCTTCCAGCATGACAATGACCAAAAATATACCGCTAAGGCAACAAAGGAGTGGCTCAAAAAGAAGCACATTAAAGCGGAGTTCCACCTAAAAAAAAAAAATACATAAAAATACCCCCGGGACAGTCAGGGCTAGTACATTCCACAATGGATAGCCTGTGAACTGTCCCGGGTTGCACTTACCTGCAAGAAGAAATACTTACCTTGAAAATGTCTTGTCCAGCGCTGCCATCTCAGGTGTGGGCAACTTGAAGCCAGCGCAATCCTCTTCTGTGTCCTCTTCCGTCTTCTTCGGTCCCACAATGCACTGCACCGGCCCCGCCGTCACTTCCGGTGCTTCAACGTCATCCCTGCACAGCCTCTGGGCATGCCTAGAAGCTGTTTAGCAAGGTATGACGGCGCCTGCACCGGAACGGACGTCGGGGCCGGTGCAGGCGCATTGATTCCTGGGAGCGATGACGTTCAGCTCCCAGGAATCATTGCAAGCCAGGAAGTGACGAATCGCCGTGGCCGCCTAGGGGAGGAAGAGGAAGTAAGGTGAGTATACTTTCTTCTAAACAAGGTAAGTAAAAAAAAAAAAAAAATTGCTATTATCCATTTGTTTTTCAGGTGACCCCGGGCATGAAGATGGACCCAAGTCACATTTTAGGGTGGAACTCCACTTTAAGGTCATGGAGTGGCCTAGCAGGTCTCTAGACCTTAATCCTATAGAAAATTTATGGAGGGAGCTGAAAATTCGAGTTGCCAAGCGACAGCCAAGAAACCTTAAGGATTTAAAGAAGAAGATCTGTAACAACGAGTGGACCAAAATCTGTGGCAAACCTGATAACCAACTACAAGAAACGTCTTATCTCTGCTTGCCAACAAGGGATTCTCACCCAAGTACGAAGTCATGTTTTGCTTGGGGATCAAATACTTGTTATAGTCACTGAACAGCAACTCCATTTAGAACATGGGTGTCCAACCTTTTGGCTTCTCTGGGCCACATTGAGTGTAGAGAAGTTTTCTCGGGCCACGTATAAAATATATACTATAGTTAAGGTATATAAATAATAAAACGCCGCCGCGCCCTTCTCGCGCTGCCTCCCCCCCTCCCAGCACTAATTTAACACAACTAGAGGATGATCCCTTCCGAGGCAGCCTCTGCCTACAGTTAGTTGGAAGCCGCTGTGGCCGTGCCCCCGACCCGACTTCCTTCCTCCCCAGCAAAAAAAAAAAAAAATTGTCAGGGGGCAGTGGGCCGCATTGCCTGCAGTTCTGGGCCGCATGCGGCCCCCGGGCTGCAGGTTGGACATGCCTGATTTAGAACATTTGTATTGTGTATTTTTTCTGGAATTTTGGTTGATATTCTGTCTCTATCATTTAAAATGATAGATTACATTAATGATAACAATTTTAGACCATTCATTCTTTGTAAGCGGGCAAACTTACAAAATCTGCAGGGAATCTGAATTATTAGCACTGTAATTTTGCACTGCTTAGTAAATAAAACCCACCGTGGGATACAAGAGGGAATATAGGATCAGCTACGATTATCCTGAAGAGACGGTTGATTAATGGTGCTTAAAAGGAGAGGGAACGCTGGGGGAAAATCCGCCAGTAAGCCAACACCATATCATATTATGTGTATTTAGATTTTTTTTTTTTTGTGTTTTTTCACGCCATTACAGTGTTATTCATGCTTCGACAGGCGTTCGATTAAAGGCAACCTATTAACTTTGAATGGGCTGTCAACAAGTGTACAAAAAAAACGCAACTGTGTTATTTTTAGTAACAGTCCAAGTGACCAAAAACAGTGTAGGTTACATTTTCTTCTGGCATGAACAGCTCAATAAAAAACACTCAACACATAAACTGGCCATACACTATACGAAAAATCGTTCAAACTCATTTTCGGAAAACGAGCACTCGGCCGTGAGAACAAACGATCGTACCATCATGTAATGACCGAACTTCGAACGATAAATCGTTCAATGGACATAAATTATTCCGTTTTTCATTCATTTTGTCACATATGCCTATTGCAAACAGTTTGGGTGAGAAAAACACATTAACCTTTCAATTTATCGCTCATTTGGCAGAATTTTCCAGACTGTTCCTTCGATTTTTCGGCTCTGAAAAGTCTATTTGTGCCCCTTAACCACTTGCCGACTGCTCACAGTAATCCTAATGCGGCAGTTCGGCTCCCCTGGGTCCAGCGACGTAGACTTACATCGCTGGACTGCTAGTCGTGTAAGGGGTGAGCGCGATCGTCGGGGAAAGTGTGAGAAGACCCGCCTGCTTATGTAAACAAAGCAGGCGGATCTTCTCAGTGACAGACAGGGAGAGAAAGGATTCAGGATTAGCTGAACCTGCGATCTCTGTCTGTGTCACAGAACCCCCTCCCCCACACATGTCAGTAAGCATGAGGCATACATTTAACCCTTTAACCACCCATAGGGTAACCCCTTCCCTGCCAGTGTCATTATTAACGTAACAGTGCATATTTATAGCACTGATTACTGTAGCAGTGTTGCTGGTCCCCCCAAAAGTGTAAAAAATGTCAGTTAGGGGTCCGATCTGTCCGCCGCAATGTCGCAGTTCCACAAAAATCGCAGATCGCTGCCATTACTAGTAAAAAAAAAAAAAATTACATAAATCTTTCCTGTAGTAAGTAAACGCGATAACGTTTGCGCAAACCAATCAAAATACGCTTATTGAATTTTTTTTTTACCATAAATATGTAGCAGAAAACAATTGGCCTAAAATGTTAAAAAAATTTAGATTTTTCAAATTTTTTTTTGGGAATGTCATATAGCAGAATGTGAAAAATATTGTTTTTTTTTTTTCAAAATTGTCGCTATTTTTTTGTTTATAGCGCAAAAAAAAAAAAAAAAAAAAAAAAAAAAAAAAAAAAAAAAATCGCACAGGTGATCAAATACCACCAAAAGAAAGCTCTGCTTGTGGGGAAAAAAGGACGTAAATTTTGTTTGGATACAGTGTCGCACGACCGCGCAATTGTCCGTTAAAATAACGCAGTGCCGAATCGCAAAATAGGGCCTGGTCATAAGGGGGCAAATCCTTCTGGTCTTAAAGTGGTTAACTGGACGACAAAAGAACGAACAGACCAAATGACAGATTTTCAGCTAGTGTATGGCCAGCAATAAAGTGGAATTGGACCAAATTTGAGCTTTGGGTGGCCTTTTTAGCTATACAAACGTTGATGCAAAAATCAAAGGAGCCAGGTGCTAAAACTGTCAGCTCAACTTTATGCAAACAAATGCAGCCTTCGTTTGGGATACAGATAGCTGCAGGTGCTGTGGCTGTATATATAGTACAACAGCCGGCAGGGGAAATTCCTCCATCCATGCCGTTTAGCAGAATTCTTTTGTTCGGTCCAGCAGGGTCTCCTTTTTCAAAACTGCCTCTATTGCAGAAGAGTCATGCAATGTGTCTTCTGCAATAAAATAAACCTACCTGTCTGTGCAAGCACGGCTCAGTTTACATTCTGGCACAGGTCCTGTGATCCAGAAGACTGAACTCACTCACATGTGCAGGAGTGACATCTTTTCACACTGGGCATAGAAACCGGCCGCATGCTCAAATGCTGGCACCGAAAGATGTCAGACCATTGAAGAAGAGAGAAGAGAGAACTTCATTAGTTTAGCTTTTAGTGCCGGGTCACACATATGCGATGACAGACAACGCACGTGATTTGCAGCACACTGCGATGTCTGTGCATTGCGAATTCAGCCACACAGATTGAATGCGATGCAAATTCAGCAATACAAACACAATTCGCACAGGACCCTTTTTTGGGTCCGCACCAGAATCGGATCACATGGGTGTTCACACCAATGCAATCCGATTCATGTCCGAACTGACAGTTTGCACTGCGATATGCGAACCGATCTGGGGGTGTCATTAACTTTGTATTGATTCGCATATGGCAGAGTCAACGGCCAGTGAGTTGAATGCGATGTGGGAACCCGCAGTGGATTTGCAGGGTTCCCACATCGCACATGTGTGAACCGGCACTTACAGCCCATTCACACTGCCGCGACAGGATTTTGTAGGGCGACCTCGGCGAGACTTGCGCGGACTTCATATAATTGAAGTCAATGCAAGTCGCCTCCAGGTCGCCCCAAAGTAGTACAGGACCCTTTTTCTAAGTCGGAGTGACTTGTGTCGCTCCTATTAGAACGGGTGCTGTACTATTCAATGGCGAGCGAGCAACCGCGACTTGTCAGGCGACCAAGTCGCGCTAGTGTGAATGGACCGTTAAAGTGATTGTAAAGTCTCTTTATTTTATTTTTTTAAATAACAAACATGTTATACTTACCTCCTCTGTGCAGTAGATTTGCACAGGGCAGCCTGGACCCCCCCCCCTTTTTGGACCCCTCCCTCCTGACGAGTGCCCCCACAGCAAGCAGCTTTCTACAGGGGCACCTGAGCCGATCTGCAGCTCTGTGTGTCCACATGTCCCAGAATTCAAACCACCACCACACATGTGTGGTCCTTGTAAACCACTTTTTTAAACAAAGATAAAAAAATGTTTTAACATGTCTAAACAATTCTATTATATTGATGCTGCTGTGCAGCCGACTCGTAGATGGAAGAAGAAATGTTGGCCCTTCACTGACTATTTTCACTCTGAAAAACCTGCACCACCATCACATGCATTACGGCAAGGGTCCATTCACGTGAATGAGTCATGTTCAGTGGCAGTACTAATGCCACTAAATGAAAGACATTGAAAAAAAAATGTTGCCATGACTGTGAAACAAAGGATCTTCATGACCACAAACCAAATAATGGCCCATACACACTATGGGAAAATTGGGCAAACGTTTCCTTCAGAGGAACAAATCGTACGATTTTCTGGTAGTGCGCACACAACTTTCAACAGACGATTACGACCTTCGAAAAGAAAATTTCCAAAAAAAGGGCCAAAAAAAAAAAAATAAATTGTACGGGAACAGAATGAATGATTTTCGATTAACCACTTGGCGACCGCCGTCAGTATATTTACTGCGGAGGTCAGCCCCTCCTGGGCAAAGTGACATAAGGGTACGTCACTCACCCATGAGCCTCTAGGGGGGCGAGCGCGCGCCGCCGGAGGCACGCTCCCACCCCCGCTCGTTCACTAACATCCCCACGCGAGTGACCGGCGTCTCCGATGTCCGCCGGCCACTCGCGATCTGGAGAGGGAGAAAGGCAGGCGGCTGATGTAAACAAAGCCGTCTGTCATTCTCCCTGATGTAACTGCAGAGATCATACGATCCTGCTATGTAGGATCGTATGTCTCTGTGGTTACATCACTAGCCACGCCCCCCCCATGGTTATAATCACGCCCCTAGGGAACATTTAACACACTGTTTACCAATAGATTTAACCCCTTCCCTGCCAGTGTCATTTTTACAGTAACAGTACATATGTATAGCACGGATTACTGTAGTAATGTCACTGGTACCCCTAAAAGTGTCAAAAATGTCAGTCAGGGGTCCGATCTGTCCGCCGCAATTGTCACAGTCCCGCAAAAAAATAAAATTGCAAATCGCCATTACTAGTTAAAAAAAAAAAAACAATAAAAATTACATAAATCTTTCCCGTAGTTAGTAACCGCAATAATTTTTGCGCAAACCAATGAAAATAAGCTTATTGCGATTTTTTTCACCAAAAATATGTAGCAGAAAACAAATTGGCCTAGAATGTTAAAAAATTCTGATTTTTACATTTTTTTGGGGAATTTCATATAAAAAATGTGAAAAATATTGTTATTTTCTCAAAATTGTCACTCTTTTTTTGTTTATAGCGCAAAAAGTAAAAATCGCACAGGTGATCAAATACCACCAAAAGAAAGCTCTGTTTGTGGGAGAAAAAAGGATGTCAATTTTATTTAGATACAGCGTCGCAATTGTCCGTTAAAATCACGCAGTGCCAAATCGCAAAATAGGCCCTGGTCTTTGAGCAGTCAAATCCTCCGTGGGCTTAAGTGGTTAATGTGTCCAATTTTTCGTATGAGAAACATCCGATACGAAAGACTTTATGTCGATGTCGCAAATTGGAACTGTGCCATTGCTGGCAATAGACTTCAAATCGCATGACAAATCGCTTCAGTGTGAACGAGGGCTTAGTGTAAATGATAGAACGGAAGTTAAATCAAGCAGCAAGATACAAAGTCTCAGGCACTCATTATACAAATCAGGCAGGGAATATTTTAGAATGGGGCATGTATGAACATCAATGTGTTCCTTGTACTTCCATTTATTTATCTTTATGACGCACGTACCAGACTTCTCCCAGACACAAGCACAGCACTCCCGCCAGACAACCACCTGCAAAATCCTAATTCATGTGACAGTTAATAAGGAGGAAAAAGCCCGGCACCAATAAAAACATGCCATCGTGGTGTTAAATTTTACATTTGCATAAAGAAAACATGAAATGGGGAAGTCGCCGGCATCTCGTACTCGGTAAAAAAAAAACAGACGTTTAGCTGTAAACTGATTACCTTCAAGCACAGAATCAGCTTAGCTTAAACCTAAAGCGGATCAGGAGCATTTTGTTGCGCTTTTTATTCGCCTGTGTCAGTTTGTCAGGATGTTCTTCGGCATTATTTTCAGACGATACCGGCAAAATTCGCTCCTTTCAGAAACAACAGACCTTAACAGACCAATTCATTACACTACGACGATGCTGATTTGCAGTAACTGTTCTTTTCAGCAAAGGCAGCCAATCAGAGGCACTGAAAATAATGACAGTTATGGGAAATAACACTCCTAGCCGGGGGATTAAAGCCTCAAGACAGAGCTGGGTAGCAGCAAAGTTGTTTAACTAGTCTTACAACACATGATACGTCGCAATACCTTTTGTAAAAAAAAATAAATAAATAATCATAAATTATACATCCTTTTTTTAACATAGAGAAATTGAGATAATTATATATATTACATACATACACGCACACATATTTTTTACTTAGAGAAAATGAGATTATATAATCTCATTTTCTCTAAGTAAAAAAAAAAAAAAAAAAATTATATAATCTAATTTTCTCTAAGTGTGTGTGTGTGCGCGTGCCCGCGCGCGAGTGCATGTGTGTATAATATATATATATATATATATATATATATATATATATATATATATATATATATACACATATATATATATATATATATATATATATATATATATATACACATATATACATACACACATATACATATATATATACACATATATACACATACACACACACACATATTATATATATATATATATATATATATATATAATCTCTCTTAGATCTCAATAATTTCTCAAAAGGTAAAAAAAAAAAGAAGTGTGTGTGTTATACACATTATACACACATGCGCGCACGCATACATACACCAACACACACACACATATTATATATATATATATATATATATATATATATATATATATATATATACACACATATACACTCAATTTCTCTATGTCAGTGTATATATATATATACATACATACACACACACAGAAATGGAGTATATATATATATATATATATATATGTGTGTGTGTGTGTGTGTGTGTGTGTAAAAAAAAAAAAGCAATCTTTTTAAAGGAAAAGCACTATGTCTAAAAATACTCTACATAGTAACCTAGGAGTGAGTGCCAACAGCAGCAGAGGGTGCAATCTTTGGGCAAGCATGCCCTCCACCCACAATTTCTGAGCTTTTAGAAAGAAAAGAGTGGCCAAGTCTTACAGAGATCATATCCTTACGAGGGCGGCTTCGATCCATGCTGGGTTTCCTAAGTGCAGAGCATGTCCTTGACTTGAAGCAGTGTAATGCAATCCAGCCCGGGTAGTACTGTGAAGCAGAGTACGTGACTGCTTTATGATGGTGCTGTTACACTGGAGTCTTCATCCAATGAAAGCAGAGGGCAGGCACACGCTCTGCATCACACACACAGACACAACTGAAGATTCGGGGAATATGGCCAGCTTCAAAACTATTGAGAATTCCAAAAAAGGAGCCAGGAATGGCCAGATATCTGCTAAATGACAAATGACACTGCCAGAACTGAAAATATAACGTTCTAAAAAAAATAATGTCAGCCTTTGGCTATACTTTAATGGAAATCTACAGACTTTTGAGTCATTTCTCTAAGTTTGTAAATGTGACCCATTTAAAAAGGAACTAAAATGAGTTAAGTAAGTAAGTTAGATGAAGGCTGGGGTCACACATGTGATTCGGGAAGCAAGTGCAATTCCTGTGCGGGTTCCGCCATCGCATGTCTTATCGCAGGCAGTTCACACTGCCCTATGCGAACCGCTGCGGGTGTCAATAAAAAAAGTTAATGACCCCCCCCCCCCTTCTCATATCGGTTCGCAGATCTCAGTGCGAACCGTCAAATGGTACAAGAATCAGATCACACCCATGTGATCAGATTCCAATGAGAACCACTGCATAGGATTGCCACCGCCACTTGCCGACCACCCGCTGCAGTTTTCCTGCGGCAGGCTGGCTCAGCTGTGCGAAATAACATAGCTCTACGTTGGTCGTGTGTGTGGTGCTGGGGGGGCTAGCACGCGCTCACCACCCCCACTAGGCAGCTGGGATTCTGATGCACGGGGCCATCACTCCCCGCTGAGAGAGGACGGTCAGCTATTGTAAACACAGCTGACCGTTCTTCTCTCTGAAATGATCCTTCTATGTAGGGTCACAGGTCTCTGTGACCATTTCACAAGCCCATCCCCCATACAGTTAGAAAACACCCCCTAGGCTCACACTTAACCCTTTAAGCATCCCTGGGTTATCCCCTTCCCTGCCAGTGTCATTATTACAGTAAAAGTGCAAATTTTTAGCACTGATTACTGTAATAATGTCACTGGTCCCCACAAAAGCGTCAAAAATGTCAGTTAGGGGTCCGATCTGTCCACCGCAATGTCGCAGTCCCACAAAAAAAAAAAAAAAAAAACACAGATCGCCGCCTTTACTAGTAAAAAATGACAAATTAAACCTTTCCCATAGTTTGTAGACGCAATAACTTTTCCGCAAACCAATCAAAATACGCTTGTTGCGATTTTTTTTTTTACCAAAAATATGTAGCAGAATACAAATTGGCCTAAAAGGATGACATTTTTTGATTTTTAAATTCTTTTGGGGGGGGATGTTATATAGCAAAATGTGAAAAATGTATATATATATTTTTTTTCCCAGAATTGTCGCTATTTTTTGTTTATAGGGCCAAAAAAAAAAAAAGATAATTGCACATGTGTTTAAATACCACCGAAAGAAATCTCTATTTGTGGGGAAAAAAAGGACATCAATTTTATTTTGGTACAGTGTCGCGCGACCATGCAATTTTCCCTTAAAAGGAACGCAGTGTTGAATCACAAAAAATGGCCTGGTCATTAAGGGGACATAAATCCTTCCGGTCCAGAACTGGTTTATTACACGGGTTCTGTGGCTGATTAAGGTGGTAATTAAACTCACTTGGGTAATTCATACCTGTCCTGGAATAAAGGGATGAGGTGGCAACCTTAGGCCCCTTTCACACATACGGTCCGTTTGTCCGTTTTTCATCCATCCGTTGACGGATGAAAAACGGACATCAATGTATCTCTATGTAAAAAGGGATGACAACGGATGATCATCAATTAACATCCGTTTTCATCCACTTCCGTCAATGTCCGTTTTTTTGAACGTATGAATGCCCTATTTTTCATCCGTCAAAAAAACGGATCGGACGAAAAACGGATGACAACGGATGACAACGGACGAAAAACAGATAACTGATGAAAAACGGATGAAAAACGGATAACAACTGATGAAAAACGGATGACAACTGATGAAAAACGGATGACAACTGACGAAAAACGGATGAAAAACGGATAACAACTGATGAAAAACGGATGACAACTGATGAAAAACGGATGAAAAACGGATGACAACTGACGAAAAACGGATAACAACTGATGAAAAACGGATGACAACTGATGAAAAACGGATAACAACTGATGAAAAACGGATGACAACTGATGAAAAACGGATGAAAAACGGATGAAAAACGGATGAAAACCTGATACATTTTGACGCGACTGAACTGATGAACTGAAGGGACCGTATGTGTGAAAGGGGCCTTAGTCCTGCACCATTTTCCTGCGAATGTAATACAGTTTGTCTGGCTGAATTTGCATTGCACAGATATCGCCTGTGATCTGCACAGCAACGCGGTGCAAACTAAAGCCCCGTACACACGTACCGATTGTCGGCCGTAAATATTCGGCCGACGACCGATCCGCCGATTGTAGGCTTGTTAGTATGATGCTTCAGACAGCCGACAGCGCACTTTCGGCCGAAAAGAATCTGTCGTGTAGACATTAAAATTTTTGTTGGCCAACACCAGAATGGCCGATTGTTCGCCAGTCAGTACAGATTTCGGCCGACAGACAGCAGATTTGCAAGACTGGGCATGCTCAGAAAAAACACACGGAAAGTTAACCATCACATGACATCACTTCTGCAGTCGGCTGTTGTTGGCCGAGAAAATTCATGTGCAGTCTTTTGCAGTTTTCAACAGACACGACAGCCCTGGACAAAAGACGGCCGATCGTTCGGCCGACGATCGCTACGTGTGTACGGGGCATTACACGCAATTTCTGTGTTCGCTAGGGTTGCCACCTCATCCCTTCAAATCTGAACACATCTAAATTACACAGGTCCTGAGGCCAATTGAATGCAGATAAGGCACCAAGTGTGTTTAATTACCACCTTAATCAGCTACAGAACCAGTGTAATTAATATGCGTCCTGGATTAACCACTTCAATACAGGGCACTTTCACCCCCTTCCTGCCAAGGCCAATTTTCAGCTTTCAGCGCTGTCACACTTTGAATAAAAATTGTGTGGTTATGCAATGCTGTACACAAATGACATTTTTATCTTTTTTTTTTTGTTTACACAAATAGAGCTTTCTTTCGGTGGTATTTAATCACCGCTGGTGATTAAAAAAAAAAAAAAAGAGAAGTTTGAAAAAAAATACGTTTTTCTTTATTTCTGTAAGTAAATTTTGTAAAGAAGTAATTTTTCTCCTTCACTGATGTGCGCTGATGAGGCAGCACTAATAGGCTGCACTTATGGGCACTGATGAGGTGGCACTGATGAGGCACTACTATGCCACACTGATGGTCACTATAAGGTGGCACTGATGGGCAGCACAGATGAGCAGGCACTGACTGGCATCACTAATTGGGCACTGATTGAAGACATCAGTCAAATTGCAGCCAATTCCCAGCAACGGCACAGATTATAAGTGAGTGTCTTGTTATTTATCTCCAATAAATTTTCTGCTACACTAAGCTGGCGCCGCTTGTCCTCTTGTCATTGCTCCAGAGCTCCTCCTCGCTCCAGCAGGCAGCCGCAGAGTATAGCCTCTCCACCTCAGATTAGGCCTGGATTTTTGCATTTTTTGTCCTCTTGGAATTTAAATATTATGACTTGGCAAGAAAAAAAAAAAAAAAAAACAGATCTATACAGCAAGCATCTGGCTAGGAAAGAGTGGCACAATTATGAGAATGGAGGAGTGAGATACATTCATAGTATGGAGTGATAAGCTCTATGATAAATCTTCAGTATGGACTCTACTCAAGAGTTCCCACACCGCCTACTACCCTTAGCAATGCAAAAATGCATTATCCGTGTGGTTTCTCTAGTCATTCAAGTAACTGAGATGTCGGTATTTTACAGCAAGTAGAAAAAAAATTGTACACAGCGCTGAGGAGCTGCAGAAAAATTTGGAATTAACAGTGGAATGAGTGTTTTTCAAAAGGCAACAGTAGTGTGTTAAAGGAAAAGTAACACACATACAGTATTTTGCATCATCAGTGTAGTGGATGCCTAAGGGCCACCTAACACCTCTCATCGGTTTGTTCAGGTTAGGGGTGTTAGTACATTGTGGCACCAAATTGGCCTCTGACACCAGCACCGCAGCACACCACAAATATCTTGCATTGAGGTGCTTACATCGAACAAATGATACATGTCCACTTTGTATACGCCAAGTCTGTAGTCAAAACTGTAACAATTACAAAAGGATTTAATATAATATATTATATGCATTAGGACCTCATTCACATAGGCACTGAGGCCTGTAAATGGTGGAGGGATTGGTTAGGAGTCACTAGCTAGCAGGTGCCGCGGTTGCAGGCAACCTATTACATAGTTACATAGTTACATAGTAGGTGAGGTTGAATAAAGACAATAGTCCATCCAGTTCAACCTGTGTAGGTGTGTAGCTGTAATCATCTCACATACCCCTGAATGTTCTGATCCTTGAGATGTAAGTCTAAAGCCCCGTACACACACGCAGATCGTCGTCATACAAACGTCGGCGGACGAAAGATCTGCCGATTGTACGCGTGTTAGTATGGTGCCTCCGACAGATGTCTGCACACAATCCGCGGACAAGAGTCTTTCTTGCAAACATGAAAATTTTTGTCTGCAGACACCAGAACGGACGATTGTTCGCCTGTCAGTACAGAAATCAGCCGACAGACCGCAGATTTGCAAGACTGGGCATGCTCAGAAAATAAAAAACACAGGGAAAGTTAACCATTACATGACATCACTTCTGCAGTCAGCTGAAGTCTGCGGACAAAATTCTTGTGCTGTCCTTGTGCTGTCTTTGCACTTTTCAACAGACACCGACATCCCGGGGAGAAAAGACAAACATTTGTATGACGACGATCTGCGTGTGTGTACGGGGCTTAAGAGTCTTTTGAAAGCCACCATACTACCCGCAGAAACCACCTCTTGTGGTAGAGAATTCCACAATCTTGTAGCCCTAACAGTAAAGAACCCCCCCACGTTGCCTGAGGTTAAAACGCTTCTCCTCTAATCGCATTGTATGCCCTCGAGTCCTCATGCAATCCCTTTGACTGAACAGCTTATTTTCTAAGCTGAGATCCCCATTGAGATATTTAAAAATTGCTATCATGTCCCCCCTCAGTCGTCTCTTCTCCAGGGAGAATAAATCAAGCGATTGCAGACGCTCTTCATAACTAAGGTCCTCCAATCCCCTAATCAGTTTAGTTGCCCTTCTCTGGACTCTCTCCAGCTCCAACACATCCCTCCTGAGGACTGGCGACCAGAACTGGACAGAATACTCCAGATGCGGTCGGACCAGAGTTTTATAAAGTGGAAGGATTATAGTCTTATCTCTGGAATACATCCCTTTCTTTATGCATGCTAATATTCTGCTAGCCTTGGCAGCTGCCCCTTGACATTGCATGCTGTTGCCTAGTCTATCATCAACCAAGACTCCCAGATCCTTCTCCATTTTTGATTCCCCCAAGGGTTCCCCTCCTAACGTGTATTGTACTTTTAGGTTTCCAGTCCCCAAGTGTAAAACCTTACACTTCTCCACATTAAACCTCATTTGCCAAGTCGTTGCCCATTCTGTTATTTTGTCCAGGTCATTCTGTAGGATATCTGCTTCATGCTGTGCAGTTATTGCCCTTCCTAATTTTGTGTCATCTGCAAAAACTGATATCGAACTACTGACCCCGTCCTCAATGCCGTTTATATCCCGTCCTCAATGCTGTTTATGCCAATGAAGAAGCAGAGACTGCATGGACACATCTACTTGTCCTAATGGGGTTGATTCACTAAAACTGGAGAGCGCAAAATCTGGTGCAGCTGTGCAAGGTAGCCAATCAGCTTCTAACTTCAGCTTGTTCAATTAAAGCAAAGCTCTTCCCAAAAGGGGAAGTTCCGCTTTAAGGGACTCGTCCCTCTTTACCAATTGGCACTTTTGAGGAGCAGGTGCCAGATTTTGACAGGTACCCCCCTTCTACTTACGCTCAAACTGCCTTGGCGATCAAAGTGGAAGTTCTCCTCCTCCCCCCCCCCCCTGCAGTCTTCTGGGACATGTGACAGGCCCCAGAAGACTGCTTTCACCATTCACGATGCGCAGCGCTGCTCGTGGATGCGCAGTGAGCACCTGGCTGTGAAGCCGCAAGCTGTCAAAGCCGGGTGCCCATAGTGAAGATATCGGCGCGGAGGGACATCATAGGACAGGAGGAGTGGCTGCTTTTTAAAAGTCCGCAGCTCCGTTTTTGTAGCGGCGGACTTATTTTTTCCACAGGAGACTAGAACTTTGCTTAACGCTTTGACAAAAAAAAAAAAAAAAAAAAAAAAAGCTGGAAGCTGATTGGTTTCTTTGCAGAGCTGCACCAGATTTTTGCACTCTCCAGTTTTAGTAAATTAAGCTCAATGTGAAAATTGTATGGGTGCGCAGCCCCAAACAGTGTGCATTCAGGGCCGCTCGTCCACGCAGACGATCCATGCAGATGCTGAGCCTGGGCTTCAATTGACTGCCTGCATGCAGCATCTGCCGGCTAGGAACACGTTACCAACCGCTCAGTGTTGGGTTTTTCAGGGCCAATAACGATTTTTGGCTGCCTTTCAGGCCGATAGCCAATGACAAGTGCCGATATTCTGTACATTTAAAGTTTCCTGTTGTTCTTGCAGTTCCCCCGTCAAAGTTGAGGAAAGTAGCTCTAGTAATGGGTTAAGGCCCCTTTCACACATACAGTCCGTTTGTCCGTTTTTCATCCATCCATTGACGGATGAAAAACGGACATCAATGTATCTCTTTGTAAAAATGGATGACAACGGATGATCATCAGTTAACATCCGTTTTCATCCGCTTCTGTCAATGTCCGTTTTTTTGAACGGATGAATGCCCTAATTTTCATCCGTCAAAAAAAACGGATGGGACGAAAAACGGACGACAACGGATGAAAAACGGATAACAACTGACGAAAAACGGATGTAAAACGGATAACAACTGACGACAACTGATGAAAAACGGATGAAAAACGGATGAAAAATGGATGAAAAACGGATGGAAAACGGATGGAAAACGGATGGAAAACTGATGGAAAACTGATACATTTTGATGTGACTGAACTGAAGAACTGAACGGACCTTATGTGTGAAAGGGGCCTTAGGAAATTCTCGAGTATTAGTCGTCTTGTTAGCAATCAGTTTAAAGCGGTTGTATCCCGCTTTTTGACACTTTTACCTACAGGTAAGCCTATAATAAGGCTTACCTGTAGGTACAAATTATATCTCCTAAACCGGCACGGTTTAGGAGATATTTACAGCGCATGCAGCCGCTCGCGCGAGCGGCGCATGCGCTCTGAAGGTCCGGGGGGACCTTCAATTAACTTGCCGGGAGCTTGCCGGAAAAATCACTCCCGCGCGCATGCGCGGGAGTGACGTCATCGAGGCTCCGGCCAATCAGCGCGCTGGAGCCGTCTCTTTCGGCCAATCAGCGCGCCGGAGCCGCCGAACCCGGAAGAGACGACGAGGGATCATGGCAGCGCCCGCATCGATGTCCGGGGGTCCGTGTCGGGGCTTCGTTTTAAGGTAAGTTAAACATAAAGGGGCTAGTATGCGATGCATACTAGCTCATTATGCCTTTGTCTTGCAGGTTTTTTTTGTTTTTTTTTTTTTTTTTTTAATAGGGTTTACAACCGCTTTAAAGGGTAGGTTCACCTTACAGAAAATCTGTAAGGTGAACTTACACAAGACCCCCTCCCCACTGTACCGCAATCACCCACTGCGAGACATCGAGTTGCCACTTCACTGGTCCAGGGATTTTAAATCTCCATGGCTTAATCCCCTATACGTATCTCAGCGTGTACGGATAGGAGGCATTCAAATTGTAATGCCTAGCTTTGGAACCCACCTAGCCCACCCTGTCAGCGCTGGAGAAGGAGAGAAAAGCCGCAAAGATTTCAAATCCCCGGACCAGTAAATTGGCGACCCTAATTTTCTTACACTTTTCAGACAGATTGGCAGAGACTGCAGCGAGCGCGGGGACAGGGGGAGGTCTGACTAATATTGGTAAGTTTCTGACCGATACCGATTATTTGAAAATTCGCTAATAATCGGCAGCTCCAATAATCAGTCGACCCCTAGTTCAGTGCAAGGGCCTCAATGCCTGTGTGAATGAGACCCATAAATATAAGTCAACCAAGTCTGCCCACTAGCACCATATGCAGGATACAGTAACGGGGCTGAGAGTTCAGCCAAAACACGAGCATTAATGAATGTTTTGTGCTTTGAAACGCATTGCATTATAGCCATAGAAATCAAAAGCCAGCACACGATCGCTCCTTCTTATGAAATTTTATTTTGCACTGAAGCAGTTGCATCTTTGAAATACTAACGCGTTTCGGCCTAAGCCTTCCAACATTGCATTATAGCCATATCTTGGCACAGTTACCTACATCTATAGCCAAGACACTTTTTAGTTTAAAACAAAAGAGTGGGGAAGGACTAGAACCTTGTTTTACTGCTGTCTTGGATTTCACCTCACCTTACTTACTGTCCCGGACAGGAAGTGAAAGAAGCTCTGCAATTGCAACACAGACTGAATTGAAAATGTTTTTATATTAAATAGGGGAAAGCTAGAACCCCTGTCAGCTTCTTATTGTCCATTTCCCGGTTGCAGATTTTCCCTAATTTCCTGTCTGGTAACCATTGTCCCCAGAAAAGAAAAATAAGGTCTCTTATGCCTCGTTTCCACTGAGCGGAACGGTTCGGGTTGGTACAGTTTGGGAGGGTTGGAATGGTCCGGTCTATTCAGGTGAGCGTTTCCACTGCAAGTTGGGCCACCAGGGACCATGCGGGGTTTACACCAAATGAGGCGTTTGTTTTGCTCTTTCATTTGACGTGAGCATTTAAGTTTTCCTGTCCGCCAATCAGTGGAATCTATCGTGTGACACCAGTAGCTCCGCCCTAACCGTACCGTACCATTTCCTATGGCCCTACATCTGAAGCAGGACCAGGAATGGTGCGGTTTGGTTCGGTTGTATGGGCCACTTTCATAATGGAAACACTCAAATTAGCGTACCGTACCGAACCAACCCGAACCGATCCGCTCAGTGGAAACGAGGCATTAGATTGTAAGCTCTAACGAGCAGGGCCCCCTGATTCCTACTGTATTAAAGTGTATTGTAATTGTACCCTCAAGTTGTAAAGCGCTGCGTAAACTGTCCGTGCTAGATAAATCCTATATAATAATAATGGGAAAATCTCTCCAACTAAGCCATGGAAAGCAGTAAAGCCCAACAGGTGTTTCTAACCTACTCCTATGGGGCAGTAGGCAGGATTTCTCATTTTAATACTTATCTAAGGCTCCGTTCACATGTTAGCGTATGGATCACGGGCAGAACCGCCGCGGTTCCGCCCGCGATCCGGAGATTATTGAAAATCGCGGGACGCCTGTGCGTTGCCCGTTGATTTGCAATAGACCCCCAAACGCTGAGCGATGTTGCCGCGATTTCCGCCTGCCGAATCGCGGTAACATCGCGCAAAAAAAATCGCGGGACGCAATACGCTCCAAAGAAGCTCTTGTACTTTTTTGGTCATAATGCGTCCCGCGATTTTTCTTGTGCGATGTTACCGCGATTCGGCAGGCGGAACTCGAGGCAACATCGCTCGGCGTTTGGGGGGCTATTGCAAATCAACGGGCAATGCTAGGCGTCCCGCGATTTGCAATAAATCTCCGGATCGCGGGCGGAACCGCGGCAGTTCTGCCCGTGATCCATACGCTAACATGTGAACGGAGCCTAAAATAAAAAGCAGACACTTGTACTTTTGGAAAAATAATTGGCCGGCAATGGCCGCGGACGTTTATTATTGGTTTTAAAACTTTCAATAAATATATAATAAAAACATGAGCATGAGGCCTTAGAGTGTTGATGACGTCATCTGTGACACAAGGGGGCGTGGTCTCCCGATGACGTCATCTGGCGACCACGCCCCTAATGGCTATATAATAAGCTGCAGAGACCAGAGGCCGGCATAATCGCTGAAGACGTCGGAGGAGGAGGACCGGAGGAAGAAGGACAGCCGACAGCCGACAGCAAAAGAGCAGAAGACCGGAGAGGAGAAGACAAGAAGATTGGACAGCAGAAGGGCGGACAGCAAAAGACCCCCGGAGAGGAGAAGACAGCAGAAGACCCCCGGAGAGGAGAAGACAAGAAGGGCGGACAGCAAAAGAGCAGAAGACCCTCGTAGAGGAGAAGACCCCCGGAGAGGACAAGAGCCGGATGAAGATTTTTAATAAATTTTCCAAAACGTCTCCTGTCGTTATTTCCATACACTGCATTTTATGGGGTGAATGAGTAGGGGTACAGTGTACCCCATACCCATTCACATAGGGAGGGGGTCCGGGATCGGGGGGCCCCCTTGTTAAAGGGGGCTTCCAGATTCCGATGAGCCCCCTGCCCGCAGACCCCCACAACCACCGGCCAGGGTTGTGGGGATGAGGCCCTTGTCCTCATCAACATGGGGGCAAGGTGCTTTGAGGTGCGGGGTGCAGAGCCCCCCCTGCCCCAAAGCACCCACACCCCCCCCATGTTGAGGGCGTGTGGCCTGGTATGATCCAGGGGGGGTGGGGCCGCTCGCTCGTCCCCTCCCCTTTCCTGGCATGCCGGACTGCATGCTCGGATAAGGGTCTGGTATGGATTTTGGGGGGGACCCCACGCCGTTTTTTCGGCGTGGGGCTACCCTCAAATTCCATACCAGATCCGAAGGGCCTGGTTTGGAACCTGGGGGGGAACCCCACGCCGTTTTTTTCCCCATTTTGGCGTGGAGTTCCCCCTCAAGATTCTCACAGTGCAGGTCGCACCGCAAGTCGGATCACCCCGATCCGACCTGCGGTGTGACTTCCATTCAAATCAATAGGCTCCCATAGGGAACCATTGATTTTGAATGGAGGCAGAAAAAAACGCTGCTAACAGCTACTGTGGCCAAACGTGCAATAACGCTAGTAGAAAAAGCTACTGAAAGCACGTTTTTACAGCTGCTGTTTCCCGGCGTTATGTAAACAGCTTTGGAGCACGTTTTTATGACGCCCTGTGTGCATGGAGCCTTAACAGCCTAGCCACCACGGCTCAGGCTGCATAAATAAAATTTCAGGTAAAACCATAACTTCCACTCAAATATAAAAACCGTCCCCCTTTGCTACAGCAAAGGTGACCCACCACATAATAACAGCCGCGACAAATGAAGGGGAGGATGGGGAACTCACACACGAGTCTTCTGAGGCGAATGAGCCCCTCTGAGGCGAACCCCTCTTTATATAGGGGCCTCAGAGGGCTCTAGAAGCTTCTACGCTAAACCTATTCCTATAGGTGCTCTGACCCCCTGCAAAGTTACACCCACTCCAGCTGTTTCCCTCAGGATAGCCTCACCTCCCTCCCCGAGGAAAAAAGGAGGGAAATACTTCCACCTAAACCTATACTATTTTCCCGCCACTCTCCCATGAGGAAAAGGGGGCTTATTACAGCCTTCCCTTCAACTCTCATTATTTCTAACGAATAAAAGTCTTGGCTACAGATGCGATTTAAAAAAACTGGAGGACATGGAAGTTACTACTACTTCTAGAGAGTTTTCTGATCTGCCTGTAAAAACAAGAATATAATCTGTACAGCTGCTATGGGCAATAATGGAATTTTTTTTTCTAAAATTCATCAACCACTGTCCATCTGGACAAGTTCATTTACAAAAAAACTACAGAATTACAGACCTGTTCCCCTTAACCACTTGCCGACCGCCGCACGACTATCTACGGCGGCGGTCAGCCCCTCACAGGCAAAGTGACGTAGGTCTACGTCGCTCGCCTGTGAGGGTTTAGGGAGCGAGCGCGCGCCGCCGGAGGCGCGCTCCCGCTCCCGCGTGGTCACGGACCCCCCCGCGCGTGTGACCGGCGGACCCGATCGCCACCGGCCACTCTGCGATCGGCGGGGGAGAGGGAGAAAGTCAGGCAGCTTGTGTAAACAAGCTGCCTGTCATTCTCCTCTCTGTATGAGAGCTGATCACATGGATCTACTATGTAGATCCATTGATCACTCTGCATACAGTTGAAGCCACAGCCAATCACAGTTAGAATCACGCCCCTAGGGACACACACAGCCCCTCCCTCTCAAATAAAGTTAACCCCTTCACTACCAGTGTATTTTTACAGTAACAGTGCATATATATAGCACTGATTACTGTAGAAATGTCACTGGTAACCCCAAAAGTGTCAAAAATGTCAGTCAAGGGTCCGATCTTTCCGCCGCAATGTCGCAGTACCGCAAAAAAAAAAATCGCAGATCGCCGCCATTACGCGTTAAAAAAAAAAACAACAAAAATGACAAAAATCTTTCCCTTTGTTAGTAAACGCAATAACTTTTGCGCAAACCAATCGAAATACGCTTTTTGCGATTTTTTTTACCAAACATAGGTAGCATAAAACAAATTGGCCGAAAATATTAAAAAATTTTGATTTTTACATTTTTTTTGGGGGAATTTCATATAAAAAAAAGGGAAAAATATTGCTATTTTTGCAAAATTTACGCTCTTTTTTTGTTTATAGCGCGTGATCAAAAAAATCGCACAGGTGATCAAATACCGCCAAAAGAAAGCTCTGTTTGTGGGAAAAAAAGGACGCCAAATTCGTTTAGGTACAGCGTCGCACGACCGCGCAATTGTCCGTTAAAGTCACGCAGTGCCGAATCGCAAAATACCCTCTGGTCGTTTAGCAGCCAAATCCTCCGGGGCTTAAGTGGTTAATACCAGACTGTTGTCCCTGGTGGGACAGTGGGCACCAGTGGCTGAAATTGTGCATTAAGTAAATCCCATTCTACAACTAATACTATGTTATGCTATAATTACAGCCATCCAATCTCTTTTCATCATTTCACAGCTGCTTGAAAATCTTCATCTGGGTTTATATACTGTAAATACTCAGTAGTGTTGAATAGGAAATGGAAAGAAAAATGTAGGTGTTGCCCATGGAAATGAGTTTGCAGTTTTGTTTCTAAATATATTGTAAAGTGCCGTACAAACTGTTGGTGCTATATAAATCCTGAATAATAATAATAAACCAAATCAAGAAAAAAAAAAAAAAAAAGAAAAAAGGAAGAATAAATTCTCAATTTGGCAACATCTCTTCTGAAGATCAGCAGCTTTAAGCTCCAACACAGACAGACAATGATACATTTGTGCAATAGCTTCCAACAGACAATAAAAGGGGGTAATGCACAAGAAGAGTTGGGTTTGATGTGAAAGTGGTATTAAAGCACAATTTTGTATTATAAAATCAGACAAAAAACACACATGCATTGAAATTTTTTTTTTTATTTCTCCTTGAAGCTTCCCTTTTTTAATTGTCCCCTTCTCCATGCTGCTATATTGCCATTCTGTCTTTTGGCAGCAAAGGGGGCACAGAGAGAATGGAATTTAGCAGCAGTCGGGGGACAATTTAAAAAGGAAGCTTCCAGGAGGAAATAAAAAATAGTTTAAAATTAGAATGCATGCAATTTAAGTTATTTCATTATCATCAGGATGTGTGTGTGTGTTGCAAGCAGTTTAGCATAATAAACCGGTCTTCAAAGAAATGTATAAATAATTCACAGAGTCCTGACATTTGGGATGAATTAGAGTGGAGACCAGGCCTTCTTGTCCACATCAGACACACTCCTAAACCTAGCGGACCTCCTTCCCAGAAGAGTTGAAGCTGGTATAGCTGTAAAGGGTGGGCCAACTCGATTCGAATTTCGTACGATTTATCGTTCAATAAACGAAAGCGGCACTCGTGCACATCAGAGTGTACCATCAATGTGAGCCGAAAATCGGACGACAAAACACTATTTTTTGTGCCTTTTAACCACATCTCTACCGGACACACTCCCTACTGTTCTGTGTTTTGTTAGGCGAAATCATACAACTCCCCCACTAATGATACGAAATTCGGCCGATTTTCGCAAAAAAACCCAACATGTTGGATATGTGAATTTTTGCTGTCGTACGAAAATCAAACGTTTTACATACCACACTAATGATACGAAAATCGTTCGATAACACTGCCATAACACGTTCGATTTTCGTACAACAGCAAAAATTCACATATCCAACATGTTGGGTTTTTTTGCGAAAATCGGCAGAAATTTCGTATCATTGGTTGGGGAGTTGTATGATTTCGCCTAACAAAACACAAAACAGTAGGGAGTGTGTCCGGTAGAGATGTGGTTAAAAGGCACAAAAAAATAGTGTTTTGCCGTACGATTTTCGGCTCACATTGATGGTACACTCGATGATGTGCACGAGTGCCGCTTTCGTTTATCGAACGATAAATCGTACGAAATTCGAATCGTCTATGGCCTGCTTAAGACTGGGATCCCATTAAATTTATGTGCGTGTAAAGGCAGACATCCCAATACATTGGGTAATATAGTGTATAAATGCAAGCAGTTTAGCATAATAGATAAATAGCAAATAAATGTATAAATAATTCATATGTTAGTGCAAATAGCATTAAAAGTGACCAGTGCTACAAATTAGAAGTCATTTGGTGATTACAAATGAAAGTGACAAGTGCTATTCGTTATTGTCTCTTTAATATAGTGCTACAAAAATGAGTCAAAATATAAAGGAGTCCTTTGTATAGTGCTGCTGCAAAACACTTAATCTGGTGTTGCAAAAATAATTCCACGGAAGACCATGCGGTGTGCCCAATGTCTCAACACGTGCTCCCCCTCTTATTGCTCCACTCACTAGAAATCTCTCCCCCTTGTGTGGGTAGACAGCATTCACAGCACTATTTGGCTGTACATAGATAGCCAAGGACCACAGAAAGTGGTCTCTCCTTTTCCTTATTTCCACTGCCTCAGCAGTCTCATACATGTATGGAAATATCAAAAAACAGGCTCCGTAGTGTAACTATAAACCACTATTAAAAGTAAATAATATTGAACTTACATTTGATTAAAAGTCAAACCATATTAAAATACGGGAAGTACGGGACGTGATGCGTTCCACGAAGGAATGTGTGTGTTTTTGGGAATGTTTGACCATTCTTCCAGAAGCACATTTGTGAGTTCAGGCCCTGATGTGGATGAGAAGGCCTGGCTTACAGTCTCCACTCTAATTCATCCCAAAGGTGTTCTATTACAGTGGTTCTCAACTCCGGTCCTCGGGACCCACCAACAGGCCAGGTTTGCAAGATAACTAAATTACATCCCAGGTGATCTAATTTGCTGCTCAGTGATTGCAGTATTCTAGTCTGCATCCCCCAAGGTAATACTTAAAATCTGGCCTGTTAGTGGGTCCCGAGGACCGGAATTGAGAACCACTGTTCTATTGGGTCTAGGTCAGGACTCTGTGCAGACCAGTCAAGTTCCTCCACCCAAACTTGCTCGTCCATGTCTTTATGGACCTTGGTTTGTGCACTGGTGCGCAGTCGTGCTTGAACAGGAAGGGGTCATCCCCAAATTGTTCCCACTGTTGGGAGCATGAAACTGTCCAAAATGTCTTGGTATGCGGACATCTTAAGAGTTTCCTTTACTGGAACTAAGGTGCCAAGCCCAACCCCTGAAAAACAACCCTATACCAATCTGGCAGAACACCTTTGGGATGAATTAAAGCAGAGACTGCAAGCCAGGCTCTCTTGTCCACATCAGTGCCTGACCTAAAAAATGTGCCTCTAGAAGAATGGTCTAACATCCCCATAGACACACTCCTAAACCTTGTGGACAGCCTTCCCAGAAGAGTTGAAGCTGTTATAGCTGCAAAGGGTGGGCCAACTCAATATTGAACCCTACGGACTAAGACTGGGATGCCATTAAAGTTTATGTGCATGTAAAAGCAGGCGTCCCAATACGTTTGGTAACATAGTGTATGTGTACATTTTTGCATTGGTTTAAAACCAGATGTGCATTTATTATTTTTTGTAGAAAGGTGAACTTATCCTTTTAAGTTCAAGGGATGTACTTTCCTTTCCCCTCCGGTAAAAACACACAAATGCATTTTCCTTCACTCCCTTTCCTGCTTTATTCAGTCTCCAGAAGCAAAGAAAATATCCATTGCTTCTGGGGTTGGAGGAGCTAGTGATTCTTTACCAAGCCTCCGATAGCGCTGGTGAGTGGGAAATTATAAAATCAGTAGATCCAGAAAAAAAAAAAAAAAAGAAAGAAGAAGAAGGGTAGCTGAAGTTATATACACTTATCCTGTATAAAGGTCACACCTGGTCCCAAGCTTTGGTCAGGGAGACCGCCCATCATTTGGGTGAGTAATATACAGTTATACCTTGGTTTGCGAGCATAATTAGTTCCGGAAGCATGCTTGTAATCCAAAGCACTCATATCAAAGCGAAATTTTCCCATAAGAAATAATGGTAACTCAGACAACTCGTTACAGGAAAAAAAAAAAAAAAAATGACAGTACACTCACAATGTTAAGGAGTCTGGTGCAATTCCAAAGCCACTGGTGTATATGTACTGTATCGTAAAGCCGCTGGTGTGCAGTATACAGTTCTGTATATGGCCAGAGGTCCAGGGGTGCTGGTGGCTCCCAGCGCTTCCTGCAGAACTCTGAGACACTCGGGAACTATTAATGTCACTTCCAGGTGCTCCAAACGTGCGTTATGTCTGCCCACCCAGCTGGGAGTGTCTCCGAGTTCTGCAGGAAGCGCTGGGAGCCACCAGTGCTCCTGGACCTCTGGCCACATACAGTACTGTATACTGTACAGCAGGGGCTTTGGGATGGCACCAGACTCCTTAACATTGTGAGTGTAATTATTTTTATCAACATTAAAACTACTGCTCATATGTTGCTCGTGTATCAAGACAGTGCTTGCAAATCAAGCCAACATTTAAGAAAAATAAAAAACAAAAACTTTGCTCGCATTTCAAAATGCTCGTAAACTGCGCTACTCGTAAACCAAGGTTTTACTGTATAGGGAAAATGACCGTCTCCAGCTAGCTCCCTGTATAGGGAAAGTGATCATCTCCAGCTAGCTCCCTGTATAGGGAAAATGACCGTCTCCAGCTAGCTCCCTGTATAGGGAAAATGACCGTCTCCAGCTAGCTCCCTGTATAGGGAAAGTGACCGTCCCCAGCTAGCTCCCTGTATAGGGAAAATGACCGTCTCCAGCTAGCTCCCTGTATAGGGAAAGTGACCGTCCCCAGCTAGCTCCCTGTATAGGGAAAATGACCGTCTCCAGCTAGCTCCCTGTATAGGGAAAGTGATCATCTCCAGCTAGCTCCCTGTATAGGGAAAGTGACCGTCCCCAGCTAGCTCCCTGTATAGGGAAAGTGACCGTCCCCAGCTAGCTCCCTGTATAGGGAAAGTGATCATCTCCAGCTAGCTCCCTGTATAGGGAAAGTGATAGTCTCCAGCTAGATCTCTGTATAAGGAAAATCACCGTCTCCAGCTAGCTCCCTGTATAGGGAAAGTGAACGTCTCCAGCTAGCTCCCTGTATAGGGAGAGTGACCGTCTCCAGCTAGCTCCCTGTATAGGGAAAGTGAACGTCTCCAGCTAGCTCCCTGTATAGGGAAAATGACCGTCTCCAGCTAGCTCCCTGTATAGGGAAAGTGATCATCTCCAGCTAGCTCCCTGTATAGGGAAAGTGATCGTCTCCAGCTAGATCTCTGTATAAGTAAAATCACCGTCTCCAGCTAGCTCCCTGTTTAGGGAAAATGACCGTCTCCAGCTAGCTCCCTGTATAGGGAAAGTGACCGTCTCCAGCTAGCTCCCTGTATAGGGAAAGTGACCGTCTCCAGCTAGCTCCCTGTATAGGGAAAGTGACCGTCTCCAGCTAGCTCCCTGTATAGGGAAAGTGACCGTCTCCAGCTAGCTCCCTGTATAGGGAAAATTACCTTCTGGCTCCAGCTAGCTCCCTGTATAGGGAAAGTGACCATCTCCAACTAGCTCCCTGTATAGGGAAAGTGACCATCTCCAACTAGCTCCCTGTATAGGGAAAGTGACCGTCTCCAGCTAGCTCCCTGTATAGGGAAAGTGACCGTCCCCAGCTAGCTCCCTGTATAGGGAAAATGACCGTCCCCAGCTAGCTCCCTGTATAGGGAAAATGACCGTCTCCAGCTAGCTCCCTGTATAGGGAAAATGACCGTCTCCAGCTAGCTCCCTGTATAGGGAAAATTACCTTCTTCTGGCTCCACCTAGCTCCCTGTATAGGGAAAATTACCGTCTCCAGCTAGCTCCCTGTATAGGGAAAATGACCGTCTCCAGCTAGCTCCCTGTATAGGGAAAGTGACCGTCTCCAGCTAGCTCCCTGTATAGGGAAAGTGACCGTCTCCAGCTAGCTCCCTGTATAGGGAAAATTACCTTCTGGCTCCAGCTAGCTCCCTGTATAGGGAAAATGACCGTCTCCAGCTAGCTCCCTGTATAGGGAAAGTGATCATCTCCAGCTAGCTCCCTGTATAGGGAAAGTGACCGTCCCCAGCTAGCTCCCTGTATAGGGAAAGTGATCATCTCCAGCTAGCTCCCTGTATAGGGAAAGTGATAGTCTCCAGCTAGATCTCTGTATAAGGAAAATCACCGTCTCCAGCTAGCTCCCTGTATAGGGAAAGTGACCGTCTCCAGCTAGCTCCCTGTATAGGGAAAGTGATCATCTCCAGCTAGCTCCCTGTATAGGGAAAGTGATAGTCTCCAGCTAGATCTCTGTATAAGGAAAATCACCGTCTCCAGCTAGCTCCCTGTATAGGGAAAGTGACCGTCTCCAGCTAGCTCCCTGTATAGGGAAAGTGACCGTCTCCAGCTAGCTCCCTGTATAGGGAGAGTGACCGTCTCCAGCTAGCTCCCTGTATAGGGAAAATGACCGTCTCCAGCTAGCTCCCTGTATAGGGAAAGTGATCATCTCCAGCTAGCTCCCTGTATAGGGAAAGTGATCGTCTCCAGCTAGATCTCTGTATAAGGAAAATCACCGTCTCCAGCTAGCTCCCTGTTTAGGGAAAATGACCGTCTCCAGCTAGCTCCCTGTATAGGGAAAGTGACCGTCTCCAGCTAGCTCCCTGTATAGGGAAAGTGACCGTCTCCAGCTAGCTCCCTGTATAGGGAAAGTGACCGTCTCCAGCTAGCTCCCTGTATAGGGAAAGTGACCGTCTCCAGCTAGCTCCCTGTATAGGGAAAGTGACCGTCTCCAGCTAGCTCCCTGTATAGGGAAAATTACCTTCTGGCTCCAGCTAGCTCCCTGTATAGGGAAAGTGACCATCTCCAACTAGCTCCCTGTATAGGGAAAGTGACCGTCTCCAGCTAGCTCCCTGTATAGGGAAAGTGACCGTCCCCAGCTAGCTCCCTGTATAGGGAAAATGACCGTCCCCAGCTAGCTCCCTGTATAGGGAAAATGACCGTCTCCAGCTAGCTCCCTGTATAGGGAAAATGACCGTCTCCAGCTAGCTCCCTGTATAGGGAAAATTACCTTCTTCTGGCTCCACCTAGCTCCCTGTATAGGGAAAATTACCGTCTCCAGCTAGCTCCCTGTATAGGGAAAATGACCGTCTCCAGCTAGCTCCCTGTATAGGGAAAATTACCTTCTTCTGGCTCCAGCTAGCCAGAAGTTTGCTTCCAGTGGCAATGTTTGCACTAGACTTATAATAATTGGCAGCATTGTCTTTATATATTGTTCTTTGCAGATCTGTGAAATACAAATGTAAATGGCAATGTGTACTAAAATAGCGTTAAGCTTTAAAGGTAATCTTTGTATGACCTTTAATGCTTCACGGTCTCTAAAATGGTTTTGCATGCTTACACGCACAGTAATCAGCTGTTGCTACCTAAACGTTTCAGAAGTCAATAGTGACATGTTGGAAGATAGAAGCCGTATGAAGGCAGCAGGTGCATACTATGACCCAAGAGCTGCAAAGGACACATATACTTTCCTAAGTTGCTGCATATAGATTGCAGTGCAGTGGGGGGGGGGGGGGGGTTGACAGGGGTACTGAGGCATGTACTTATAAAATACATGCCTGCCTGGGGGTATAATAAACCTTCACAAAAATATGTAATTTATTTTTAATGAATGGAATACTGTAGACAAAAGGCATAAAATAGTTGCTAATTTATGCAATCTTAAAACCGAACTCTGGAAATGATCAATATTGCATACTTACAATATGAGATGTGAGATATGCATGTTTACATTGGTTCAGCTTAGACCAATGTAAGTATGTATATTTCTTATCTGAAGGACTGCTGGGGAAGCTGAAAATTACTATAGTAGTCAATGCTGCTACACTGATAGCCACTATCTTCCACAAACAGCTCAGGCTCTGTGCATCAAGCTTCCCCTCTACACACCTAATACAGAAATGCTCACTTGGCAAGGCTTCTATTCACAGATTGTATTCATTGAAAAAAAAAAAAAGGAAAAGGAGTTCTCCAACTGGATGAGGTGGAGAGAAGGGGTGCTCCTTTATCCTCTAAATTAAATTGGTAGGTATAGCTCATATGGCTTTTTATATATCCATCTCAATGATGTTATGTGAAACTATATGCTTGAGTTACCACCCATCATCATTCCTTATTCCTAGGTAGTTATCTTGTTGGCCTGTATCTTCTCCTATGGTCTACTAGAATCCCCGCGGAGTACCCTGTTGGTGCAAGATCCAATCTCTGTTTATTAGAATAACGAGTACCGCAGGTGAGAGCCTCCCAGGTGATTCCATAGGCATTTCTGTACATGCGTTTTGTCTAACCTAAAATGATAATAATGTATTTTTGTTGCATTGTTATATGTCCAGATTGGACCTTTAGGTTTCTTTAACTTATGTATTGTTTTCTAAATTTTAGTGATTTTGCATGCAGTAGTTCTAAAAACCTCCTGAAGAAGCCAGTGATTGGCGAAACATGTTGAGAATTGAAGCTGCTGCATATGCATTATAGCTGCATGGAGCCTCTGTTGATGGGGTTATATGAATTTGTCATTCTAAAATATGTATTTATAATAACATTTTGGATATTTTTTATAACAAGTGTGTTGGCACCTTTAAAATATTTTTTTTTATACATTATGTTATATTATATATTACGTTATGAAACTTTGGGGGTTTACAGATAGTAGGTGAGGTTGAATAAAGACAATAGTCCATCCAGTTCAACCTGTGTAGGTGTGTGTGGCTGTAATCATCTCACATACCCCTGAATTTTCTGATCCTTGAGATGTAAGTCTAAGAGTCTTTTGAAAGCCACCATACTACCTGCAGAAACCACCTCTTGTGGTAGAGAATTCCACAATCTTGTAGCCCTAACAGTAAAGAACCCCCCACGTTGCCTGAGGTTAAAACACTTCTCCTCTAATCGCATTGTATGCCCTCGAGTCCTCATGCAATCCCTTCGAATGAACAGCTTTTTTTCTAAGCTGGGATCCCCATTAAGATATTTATAAATTGCTATCATGTCCCCCCTCAGACGTCTCTTCTCCAGGGAGAATAAATCGAGCGATTGTAGACGCTCTTCATAGTCAAGGTCCTCCAATCCCCTAATTAGTTTAGTTGCCCTTCTCTGGACTCTCTCCAGCTCCAACACATGCTTGACTGTCACCTGGTGATATGGCCAGTAACAAACTTCCTATCTTAGGGTGTCTCCACTCCACTGGACGAGCAGCAGAGACACCTTCGGACTGTAGCATTGTCAATCAGGTGAGAGGGTAGTGCTAGATGCACTAGCAGGTTTAGATCAACTGGACCTAAAAATTAAAGCAGAACTCCAGCTAACACATTTCAAGCAGTTATTGTTACATTTTCCTTTTGGGGGTAAAGGTTGTATATAAATGAATAAAAGCTGGACTATTGGTTACAGTGTTAAATTGTTTGACTCTACGCTCTGACACTTTTGCTGGACAGTTCAATCGGTTATAGAAAGTTGAGAAGTAACAGACCTTCTGGTCAGATTACCAGGTTAAAAATCAGGGGAAAAGGAGGAAACCCCCCCCCCCCCCAAAAAAAAAAAGGAAACTAATGCAACCACCAAATCTAAAAAAACTTATAAGGGGGGCAATAGAATACTTTTTTGATTTTGGCTTGAACATTGCTTTAAGTGAAAGCACTACCATGTGTTTTGTTCAGTGAAGATACCAACATGTGTTTTGTTCAGTTCCTGGGCTGCAGATTTAACTTCCTCTATCAAAATGTAAATTTCCTGTAACATAAACCAATGTTCAGTAACAGTGGAAAGAATGACATAGCTTTACATGTTTATACTCACACACTACCTGAATATTACATTACACATTTATAACCAAATCTAGTTATATTTTACAATTAAACAAAACGCCTCCAAAGTTCATAGCAGTATTCAGATTTTAATAGGTGGGTCAAAATAAGGGGAAAAAATGAGATAATCCCTGGATCAACTTTACCTATAAATGCAAGTACCCAGTTATATTATCTACACCAGCCTTTTTTAACCAGGGTGCCGTGGCACCCTGGTGTGCCTCCTGGGTTATTCAGGGGTGCCTTGGCAAAATGCCTAAAAATGGCACAGGTTTTACTTAGCAGCATTACAACCCTTGGCACTGTGCAGGTCAAGCCACTGGCATCCTGGCAATCTTGGGCACTGTGCAGGTCAAGCCACTGGCACCCTGACAACCAATTACTGTACATTACTGGTTGATAAGGAGAAGGGCGGGTGCTTGCATAGCCTCCTTGTTTACTTTTCCCCTCTCCATTAGCACTGGGGTCACATTGGCAAGTAGAAGAAGAGAAGCTGAAGGAGAAAAGAAACACTAGAATACTAGTCAGTACCAGTTTACCAGGAATAAATTATTTCTAATGTTAGATGGCCCATATGTAAAACTATTATTTAGTTTTTTTTTTTTTTTTACATTTTAGAATGGGGTGCCTCGAGATTGTGCAGAATTTTAAAGGGTGCCGCAACTGAAAAAAGGCTGAGAAATACTGATCTACACCTAGGAAAGAATCCAGGCCTTTTTTTAAAGCAATCTACTGAGCTGGCCAGAACCACCTCTGGAGGGAATCTATTCCACATTTTCACAGCTCTTACTGTGAGGAAACCTTTCCGTATTTGGAGATGAAATCTCTTTGGGTCCTTTCACACAGGCATATGTCCGTTTTTCATCCCATTTTTGGTGGTCATCCGCTGACATCCAATTTGCGTCCTTTCCGATCAGTTCCGTTTTTGGAACGGAAGAGAACCCTATTTTTCTTCCGTTTAAAAAAAACGGAAAGGACGCAAAAACGGATGTCAGAGGTGTCATCAGCTGACAACCGCAATCCCATTGACATACATTATCTCCATTTATCATCCCCAAACGGATGGCAGGATACACGGACATACGAACCGGATGACACAAGTGTCATCCGTAAAAAAAAAGTGCCGGAGCAGATCAAAAAACGGTCCGCTCCGTGTCTCTAGATGTAAAGAGTGCCCCTTTGTCCTCTGTGATGACCTTAAAGTGAATAACTTAACACAGAACTAAGCAAGTGCCGTGTCCTGGTGATGCCACTGCACCCTATTCCCGTGGGCTGTGCAGAGCAGAGTGGGGATGGACAAGTGAAGTGATCATGTGACAAGAATCAATGGATGTTGTAAGCCGTAGACACTGCACTCGTTTTATGAAGTAACTGAGCACGAGCAATGTGGTGGAAGCTCTGCTAAACCCAAGATGAGCCTGCAGATTGTTGCCACCACTAAGCAGGATCAACAGATATTTTCAAGGGAAAAAAAAAATCTAAAATATATTGAAAAAAACCAAAGCAAAACTACTTTTCAAGTTTTTATTGGGAGGCTTTAATGTCCTTTTTTATTTTTGGGGGTAACAATCGTTTAAAAGGGTTAATTTAACTTTGAAAAACCTGCGGGTCACAGTACATGCATAGGGTTTAAAATGAGAACATTCGCTCCTGTGATGTTGGGGGAGAGTGTTCGGTGGTTAGAGCATCCTAGCTACATGATAGGACTAGGCAAAGATATCTATAGGAGTTTTCCGATCAGATTCAGGGAGGAGGGGTATGGTTGGGGGTCAAAATGGTCTGCAGGTATGGCAATTATTTGAATAAATATTTATTAAAGCTCACCTTTTTCGCTTTACCTACTGGTACCCCTGGGCAATTTAATTTCAAAAGGTGAACTAATCCTCCACATTTATTGCACTGAGAATGCCAAGCGAGTTATTTGAATATTCTTCTAAAGTAGTGGTTTCCAAACTGCAGCCAATCATGGGGCACTAGTCCTCCCGCTGACACCAATCATGGGGCACTAGTCCTCCCGCCGACACCAATCATGGGGCACTAGTCCTCCCGCCGACACCAATCATGGGGCACTAGTCCTCCCGCCGACACCAATCATGGGGCACTAGTCCTCCCGCCGACACCAATCATGGGGCACTTGTCCTCCCGCCGACACCAATCATGGGGCACTTGTCCTCCCGCCGAAACCAATCATGGGGCACTAGTCCTCCCGCCGACACCAATCATGGGGCACTAGTCCTCCCGCCGACACCAATCATGGGGCACTAGTCCTCCCGCTGACACCAATCATGGGGCACTAGTCCTCCCGCTGACACCAATCATGGGGCACTAGTCCTCCCACTGACACCAATCATGGGGCACTAGTCTTCACACTGACACCATTAAGGAGGCACTAGTCTTCACACTGACACCATTAAGGAGGCACTAGTCTTCACCATTAAGGAGGCACTAGTCTTCACACTGACACCATTAAGGAGGCACTAGTCTTCACCATTAAGGAGGCACTAGTCTTCACACTGACACCATTAAGGAGGCACTAGTCTTCACACTGACACCATTAAGGAGGCACTAGTCTTCACCATTAAGGAGGCACTAGTCTTCACACTGACACCATTAAGGAGGCACTAGTCTTCACCATTAAGGAGGCACTAGTCTTCACACTGACACCATTAAGGAGGCACTAGTCTTCACACTGACACCATTAAGGAGGCACTAGTCTTCACACTGACACCATTAAGGAGGCACTAGTCTTCACCATTAAGGAGGCACTAGTCTTCACACTGACACCATTAAGGAGGCACTAGTCTTCACACTGACACCATTAAGGAGGCACTAGTCTTCACACTGACACCATTAAGGAGGCACTAGTCTTCACCATTAAGGAGGCACTAGTCTTCACACTGACACCATTAAGGAGGCACTAGTCTTCACACTGACACCATTAAGGAGGCACTAGTCTTCACCATTAAGGAGGCACTAGTCTTCACACTGACACCATTAAGGAGGCACTAGTCTTCACACTGACACCATTAAGGAAGCACTAGTCTTCACACTGACACCATTAAGGAGGCACTAGTCTTCACACTGACACCATTAAGGAGGCACTAGTCTTCACCATTAAGGAGGCACTAGTCTTCACACCGGCCCCAATCATGAGGCATTGTTACTGAAGCCAGGCCATTTTCTACTCCTACTGGCCAGTCTGGCCCCTCTAAAGTCTGAAGGGTAATATAGTTGCCCTATGTTTAGAAAGTTCAGAGACTTCTGTTCTAAAGTGATGTCAGGGGTACATTAGGGGTAATGCTTTAAAAGATTACACCACAGTACCTTCAATTTCTTCAGAAAAGTAGTAAAGATTTACAATAAAATTGCTAAAATCCTTGCAGTATAAACGTTACTCTTAAGTGTATTTAGAGGGGTCTGCATTTATTTTTATCATTAAAGTTGACTATGCCATGGCTTTTAGAAACCTATCCAGCAGTAACTCTCTACTGTCCCCTCTCTCATGTCCCACCTCCCTTGCAATCCCTAGATAGCAGCTGTTAAAACTCAGACTGAAAATCAACCATTAAAAAAAGGTTCTTACACAGTCTGTCTGCGTACATTGGCAGATTTCTTCCTTTCTAGGTTGACTAGAAGTATTTTTATCCCCTTCTACCATTAGCTGACCTCAGCCAATAGAAAAAAATAATCCTAGCAGTTGTCTTTTTCCTCTACATCTAGGGAAAATAAAAAAAGTACATTCCCTTAAACAAATCTACGTTACACCGTAAAGCCGTTTATAGATTGGATTGATGGATTAATGTATGCAGCATAACAGATCTAAACGCATTCCACTGTCACTAAATGGACTAATGTGGTTTTAGAATGAAAATACCTCCAAAAAACACAAACCGTCACGTGACTGTCTATACGCAGATTTAAAATATTGATAGGTAGAATATTTTATTTTAGTAAACCAAGGTTATAGCTGGCTACTTTTTAAATTTTGCAATACTGTATCTAAATTTAGAGCAGTGTATTTGCAATGATCATTACATACTGCGTCTCGGTACTCAGCAAATGACACCACTGTCACTCAAATGCCTGAGTGTATCCAGCAGGGAGATAAAGACAGAGGCCACCGGCTGTGCATGCTGCGAGGAAAGACAGTCCACAAAAACGGCTTCAAGTAAGTGTGTGACCATTTAGAAGTCTTTCAATCATTGTTATACTGCGGAATACCTTTGTTATTAAAAAAGCATTGCAAGCAGAGATGCCAATGTGCAGTGAATGAGATGCCAATGTGCAGTGAAGACGCCCAGACCATCTTACAGGATGGTTTTACACCTTCTCTGACAAGAATTGGCTCCTACATAAGGGGTTTTTCATTACAAATACATGTTGCGTTTTTTGTTTTGTTATAATGTGATCTTTTTTTGGTGCCAATAGGAGCATCTTGTGCGGTGCTTTACCAGAAATTAGTGGCATTATATTTTATTTTCAAAGAAGATCATGGAAGAACAAAAACTATGTAATCCTTGAATATAAAATTATATATATATATTCTATTTTTTTTATTTATTCATATTACACTTTTATTTATATTCACACACACACACAAATATATTATATATATATATATATATATATATATATATATATATACACATACATACACACACATATACATATACTGTATATACACACACACATATACTGTATATACACACACACATATACTGTATATATACACACACACACACACACACACACATATACATACACACACTATTGTCAAAAGTATTGGGACGCCTGCCTTTACACGCACATGAACTTTAATGGCATCCCAGTCAGTCTGTAGGGTTTAATATTGAGTTGGCCCATCCTTTGCAGCTATAACAGCTTCAACTCTTCTGGGAAGGCCATCCTCAAGGTTTAGGAGTGTGTCTATGGGAATGTTTGACCATTCTTCCAGAAGCGCATTTGTGAGGTCAGGCACCGATGTTGGAGAGAAGGCCTGGCTCGCAGCCCAAAGGTGTTCTGTTGGGTTGAGGTCAGGACTCTGTGCAGGCCAGTCAAGTTCCTCCTCCCCAAACTCGCTCATCCATGTATTTATGGACCTTGCTTTGTGCACTGGTCCAAATCATTTGGTGGAGAGGGGATTATGGTGTGGGATGCATTTCAGGGGTTGGGCTTGGCCCCTTAGTTCCAGTGAAGGGAACTCTTAGGGCGTCAGCTTACCAAGACATTTTGGACAATTTCATGCTCCCAACTTTATGGGAACAGTTTGGGGATGGTTCTTTCCTATTCCAACATGACTGTGCACCAGTGCACAAAGCAAGGTCCATAAAGACATGGATGAGGGAGTTTGGCCAATTACTTTACACAGCCACTGTTCACAAATAAGTATGTGCTCCCCAGTTGTCTTCATATTTGCACATGCCTGTTCTGGGTCTGACCCCCCCCCCCCTCCCCCTCCCCCTCCAAGCAGGAGGATGAGAGTCTAGCAGCATACACAGTCAAACAAATCAAGTATTGAAGCTGCCATTATTTCCTCAGGTTCCATTTAAGAGTTCATGCACAAGCACATCTTTGCGCATTTTATGCGCCTAGCTTAAATTTCCTGAAGCTTTCCCTTGCCCAGGGAGGTGAAGGTGCTGCAAATAGCTGGTCAAACAACTAACTGGCTGTACACGGCTTTAAAAACAGCTTTCAAAACACCAAATCCAAGTTCTTCCTGGAATTCTTTTTTAAATTTCAGACGTGCACAATTCTACAAAAATACATTTAAAGTCTTACTAAACCCACAACAGTTAAATCAGTCTGTATATGCAGTAAAGCATGCTTGTTATACTCACTGTGGAACCTAAGGGATTAATCCTGTGCATTGTATAAAAAAAGCTGTTTGATCATGTCTTCTCTCACCCCCCCCCCCTTCTTCCACAGTCCCCAATCCAACTCCTGATCGTACAGAGCCTCAGGGGCACTCTGCACATGCTCAGTTTGGTGTGTATTGCTAGAGTGTTTTTTCTTTTGAGAGGGTACATGTGATCAGCACAGAGGGTCAGGAATCATGCAGCCTCATAGGACAGTCAGAGGAGAATTAAAACTTCTCTTCCAAGCTTTAACCACTTTAGCCCCGCTCACATGGAGGCTACTGCGGCAAAGTGCCGCGATCCCGTCCAGCGACGTAGACCTACGTCGCTGGACTCCGCCCCTTGTGGGCGGCACTCGCGCGCCGCCGGAGGCTCGCTCCCGCTGTGTTCATTCACAGCGGGAGTCGGGCCAGGGGAGGAGCAGCGGCGATTGCCGCTGCTCTGCCCCGATCGTCGGGGATCGAGTCTGGAGATCCGCCCGCTGTGTGTAAACACAACGGGCGGATCTCCATAGTGACAGGGACTGACAGATCGGAGTGTTCAGCATAGCTGGACATCCGATCTGTCCTTCTGTCACACAGTCACCTCCCCCCCCACACGTCAGTAAGCACCAGGCATACATTAACCCCTCCCTCTCCAATAAAATTAACCCCTTCCCTGCCAGTGTCATTTTTACAGTAACAGTGCATATATATATAGCACTGATTACTGTAGAAATGTCACTGGTACCCCCAAAAGTGTCAGTCAAGGGTCCAATCTGTCCGCCGCAATGTCGCAGTCCCGCAAAAAAAAAAAAAAAAAATCGCAGATCACCGCCATTACGCGTTAAAAAAAAAAAACACCAAAAATGACAGAAATCTTTCCCTTAGTTAGTAAACGCAATAACTTTTGCGCAAACCGATCAAAATACGCTTATTGCGATTATTTTTACTAAACATAGGTAGCAGAAAACAAATTGGCCAAAAATTTAAAAAAAATTTGATTTTTACATTTTTTTGGGGGGGAATTTCATATAAAAAAAATTTGAAAAATATTGTTATTTTTTCAAAATAAACGCTCTTTTTTTGTTTATAGCGCAAAAAGTAAAAATTGCACAGGTGATCAAATACCACCAAAAGAAAGCTCTGTTTGTGGGAAAAAAAGGACGTAAATTTCGTTTGGGTACGGCGTCGCACGACCGCGCAATTGTCAGTTAAAGTCGCACAGCGCCGAATCGCAAAAAGTGGCCTGGACGGAAGACAGCAAAATCCTCCGGTGGTAAAGTGGTTAACCAGTACTCAGCTGAACACTGATAGAAGTCACAAGACTGCTATACACTGCTGATGAGAAAATGTGTTTAGCAGTTTACATTTACTAAAATGATTGCATTTCCATGTTCTGTGGGAGACCAGATGTAGTGAATGCAGGGTCCTAGGTTTAGGTGGTTCGATAAACCTGTAACGCCCCCCCCAACCTATGCCCTTGCAGTAACTACACAAACACTGTGGCTTCCTGAAACTGCATTTCATTACCAGCTAGTCTGACAACATTCACAGGATGTCTGTATTTTAAGACGACTTTGTGAAGTTTCTGCTTAAACCGCTGACACCAGCAATTGACAGGTGTTTCTCCGCCATGTGACAGGAGCAGAACGCATCTGTGCCTGGCGACTAAACGAAGCCAAGATTAAACGCTGAACCATCTGAACATCTGGAGATGCCCCGCAAACAAAAAGCATAGAAATCTGCCAGTGTGAGGTTTCAGCATGCATTTTCAGTTTTCATCTCTTGAAATAAATACACACAAAGAGCAGATTTATCATGAGCAATAAATGTCATTGTTTTCCTCCTGAGTGGTTTCCATTGATGCAAACTTCAGCTAAATCTGGAGCAAGCAAGCTGAAATCACCTAACAAATGTGCATCTGGATGGATGGACAGTCATCAGGCTGACCGAGAATGTGTTCATTCATTTACTTTATACCAGGTCTTGTGTATCCGAAATAACAAAATATGGAAATATTACTGGCCTTTAAGGCTGAACTCCAGGGAAAGTAAAAACCTTACTTGTCTGCACTGCAAGGGTGAAATGCCAGGTTTATGTCTGGGGGGTAAATACTAGTTTTATGTCTGGGGGTTTTTCCAGTCCCCTAGACCAGTTGTCTCCAAACTGCAGCCCTTTGCTTGCCTTTAATTTGACCCCTGGGGCACTATTCCTTCCACTGATTCGGGACACTATTCTGCCAACCGATACCAACAATGGGGCACCATTTCTCCCACCGACATCAATAATGTGCCACTATTCCCCTCTAGGATGCCATGAATTTGCTTTGAATTAAGATCACGATTTTCTCAGGATTCTCGGGGTAACATCTTTTACATTCTACAAAAAAAAAAATTGGGCTAACTTTAAGGTTTAGTTTTTTTTAATTCATTAAAGTGTAAAGTGTGTATTTTCCCCAAAAAACTGTTTAAAAGACTTCTGCGCAACTACTGTGTGACATAAAAGATTGGGACGATTGCCATTGTGATCAACCGATATCGTTTTTTTAATGCAGATACCGATATTTTGGTCATCGGATATCGGTATCGGCCAATATTTTCGGACATGTAAAAAATGTTTTTTTTTTCCCACAGGTACTCATTGTGGAGGGATCTAGGGGTTTAAAAGACCCCAAACCCCTCTTTGGCACTGAAAAGCATTCAAAACGCCAAGTTTGGCTGTTTCAAACGCTGTCAGTTTTTTTAATTTGGCGCCATGTACCCAGGAAGTGATACGACATCACTTCCGGGTTTTTTACATGGAGACCTCATCAGAGACGAATGTGGCTTTGATCGGGTCTTCGTCGGCTGTGCAGGTAGGATGCCTGGGTCTCCCAGTGGGACGGAAGAACCGGGGCGAGCCGCGGAAGGTGGTGGGAGGGGGAGGGGGGACGTCCCCTCCCGCTCCTTGAAATAACAGCCTGTGATTTGACAGATCTATGTTTACGATCCCCTGCTGAGCAGCACGGATCTGCCTACGGAGGCAGACCATGTGAAAGAGCCCAAAGAATATTCATGGCCAAGAATATTCTTTTCTTTCCGGGAATTTTCTTTTCCTGCACTCATGCGCATTTCTTTTTTGATTATATTTCTCGCATGATTCTACCATCATCGATTAGAAAATCATTCATTTTTCAAAAAAATAAAAAATCGTCTGTTGCTGCAGACCACTAATGGGGTGGAATTCGAACGAAAATTTCTTAGTTAAAATTTTCTAAGGAAAATTATTTTGAAATTCAACCCATGTATGCCTTAGAAAGGTACAATGTAAAAAAGGTAGAGGAGATACCCAAAGCCTCCAGGTGAACCAAATCAAAATCAGGTTAGAAGGGGGATCTCACTCTTGGGAGCAATGTATAAAACCAGACCGCTAATGCTTGTTAGGCAGAAGTCGGTTATGAGATCGGCTTTTGGCAGAGAGGCAGCTGTCTACACACAGGCCCAAAGTCGGCTGGTTTACTGGACCGGCTAAACTGGCTTGTGTGTACGGGGCAATTACAAAATCTCACATTTCAGTAGATTGACCAAACAAGTGGTTTGACGGCTCGTTGAAATGTGTCACAAGTTTATGAAAACCTACCACTGGGATATTCTGCTGTGTGGTAATATATAGATTCCCTCGATGCAACTGCAATGTGGACATTATAGCAGATAGGGGAGTTTGCGAAAGCCAGAAAAAACAACAAGATCCTAATTAGAATTTCTAGTTCTATATTCAGAACACAGGAATTGAACAACAACTTGAATACAGTCAATAAGCAGATGTCTATTTTGCATATTCTACATAAAAGCTCACAATACATAAAAAAAATGTGATCATTGCTGTTATTTGCAAAAAAAAATACACAAGGCTGAAAAACAAGAACATGTTTTTTCCAAGTCCCATTTTAAATGCACATGGCTAAATGGCTATGAGAACAAATCAAAACAGTACTTCTAACAAATAATGCAATTTTGTCCAGCTACTTTTTAAAATTTACACATGCCACAACATACATTCAGCCTTTTCTGACAGGGCAGGAGACCCGATTTATTTATTTTTACTGCAGTTAAGAAATAATTAAAAGCAGAACTACAATGCACTACTGAGCACCACAAACCAAAAATGCAGATTCATTTTTAATATTCGAAGCAAATTACTCTATCCATTCATGTCTCCATAATTTATTTTGCTGAAAAAAAACACTATGAAAACACCCCCTAGCATTTCTGGCCATGGCCATCTTGAGTAAGGGCAGATGATTCATGTAGCATTTACTTCTGGGATTCATCTGCCCTTAAAATTAGGCATGCAGGTAGAAGGGTGTGCTTGGAGAAATCCTGGGATGTAGGATGTGACGAGACCCTTGCTCGCTCGCTTCCGCTCTCTCGACACTCCTCTGTTTCTAGTGAGTCAGCTTGCAGATCGCAACGTCTGATGGTTCGGTCAACCAAGGCTCCGGGATCCGAACTAAAGCTATGTGCCGTTCGGAATCCATTAGAACAAACACCAGGCAAGCTGTATGCAAGTTCAAACAGGAAGTACACAACACACTTTTATACAGAATTTGAAATATCCTGCCCCCAATAACCGCTTTCCCATTGGTCAATGGCAAAGTACATGCCGTTCTCCTTCAGGTCCTCCTTAGCCATGCAAATGAGGACTTGAAAAGGAGTCAGCAGGGATTGGTCCGATAGCTTGGTTAGAAGGACTGTTATGTGTAATGAGACAGAAGCCCCCAGGGGACAATCAATGTACACAATAGCCAGACACAGAACAATGGTTCCATAACGAGTGTCAATACATCCCTTAGCAGACAACAGGTGGGTTCATTAGCACACCCAACAATATGTGAATGGAAAGCCACCTCAGACAAAAGCAACATTGTTAGACAGTCAGTCTCCTCATTGAACTTCCTGGAATGACCATATTAGGAGTTGTACTTCCTGGTCAGAGACCTCATGGCAAATGGGAACAAATCTCAATATTTCTACATGGAGACCTTGCTGACAAATATGAAGCAATCCAAACCATCACCCATCTTCCCTTAAATTCCAGTGATGGTGAACACCGTCACATAGGACATCATTTGCCTAGGCCAGAAACGTAAAAAAAAAAAAACACAGGCAATATCAGATACACCAAGCAGTTGCAAGCATGTGTACTAGTTTATCAACACATGCCAATGTTGGAAAACTGGGTTGAGGTAAAAAGGTTGGTTTAACCTGCCATCTCAAAGGAGTTACGTACCCCTAAAGAGGTGCCACTGGACTTTAGACAACTGAAACCCTTTCCTCTGTGCACCACTGCAGAAGGAGGAGTTTTCTAGGAAAGCTCCTATATGTGTACAGTATATATGTTCTGCACACATTTTCAGATAAAAATTTATCAGAATATTTTCTCTGCTCAGCTAAACAGACAAGTGCTTTCAGCCTACTCTCATTTGCTTCCACAAGCTAAGCAAGACATAAACCATGCCAGATGACATTTTCCTTGGAAACAAATGGGGAGGAGGGACAATAGCTGCTTCATCTGACGTAAAACATTCTTCCTACAAGAACTTATCAACATTTTAGCTCCTTGCTATGTTATATTTAGTTGCACGGTGTAATCAGTCAATACAGCCATCAGACAACTTCCACCGCTAGAGTGAAAACAAACCGGCAAATAAAATGAGTTGTGATCACAAGGTCTACTCATTATCTCCCAGATGAATCTCTTGGAAGCTCTTGCATTTCATCCAGTGTGTTTAAGTATGAACATTCAGAACAAAACGAACCCAAGAACTTCCTTGGGTCAAGGTCAGACGTTACCCAAGACCCACAGTTAAGTCACGGAAACAAAATTAAATAGGTTAAAGCCATATAAGGAACTGAACACCACATGAAAAAAAATGGAGTGGCTCGTGCCTTCTCACCGGAGCAGCGTCAGAGTATGATCAACCTTGTCCATAAATCCTCTATATGTACTAAATATAAAGAAACACATTTTAAAATATTGACAAGGTGGTATTACACTCCATATAAAATTACACAAAATCTCGATTAATAACTCAGATCGATGCTAGCGCTGCTCGGTAGAAGAGGGCAAGTTAATCCATACTTTTTGGTCTTGCCCCAAATTGACGGACTTTTTGAAAAAGGTTAGAGTGATCATGCAAAAGTTTACAGAAGTTGAGATTCCGGAAGATCCGGCTTTTTTTCTTCTACAACTAAATAACTCATCAATGAGGAAATATAGAGAATCGGTAATATGTCATCTTGCAAATGCGGCCAGACTTTGTATACCCCTTAACTGGAAAAAACAAACATCTCCAACAATAGCAGGTTGGGTTAGGAAAATAGAAGAAATAAACAAATGGCACTTTTCCACTGCAAGTACCGGCTAGTACCGGCTCGGCTCTACTCGGCCCTGCTTGCTTTTCCACTGCGGTACCGCATGGTATAGTGTCGGAACGGTTCGGTACGGTACGGTATAGGTTTGCTTTTCCACTAAAGTAGTACTAAAGTTAAGTGGGTGGGATAACAACGGGGTGGGTGTGATTCTCTGACCAATCAGTGGCTAGTAGTGACTGCATGCAAAGGATTGTGGGATATGGTACCAGTTTGGTACCTGTTGGAACCACAATCGAGTAGGTACTGTTTTTTCAGAGCCGTACCGTACCATACCGTTCGGTTCCATGCAGTGGAAAAGCAAACCTATACCATACCGTACCGAACCGTTCCGACCCTTTACCATGCGGTACCGCAGTGGAAAAGCACAAAAGCGTGCCGAGCCGGTACGGTTCTATGCAGTGGAAAAGCGCCAATGATGGAGGATTTAGTAATGACAGCTCAACATAAGAGGGGAAAATATATAGAGACGTGAGGGAGCATGGAATCTATTTATCTTATCGAGAGAAGGTATAGCACTACTAGATTGAAAAATTGAATGGAAGTATGATGTAATGTCTCGAACACACGCAACGATTATCGGCCGTCTTTTGACCAGTGTTGTTGTGTTGGTTGAAATGTGCTCTAGACTGCACACAAATTTTCTCGGCCAACAAAAATCTACTTCAGAAGTGATGTCATGTGATGGTTTACTTTCCGTGTGTTTTTTCTTCTCTGAGCATGCCCAGTCTTGCTCATCAGATTTCTGTCTGCCGAAATCTGTACTGACTGATGGAAAATCGGCCGTTGTGTTGATGGCCAACACAAATTTTATAGCCTGCACACCAGATTTTTTTCGGCCGAAAAGTCGGAGTCGGTTGTCGAAAGCATCATACTAACAAGCCGAAAATCGGCCGATCGGACGTTGGCCGAAAATTCACGGCCAATAATCGATGCGTGTGTACGGGGCATAAGCGTTGAGTATTTTTCTTTGGGTAGAGGTAACATTTGCCCACCAGGAAATGGAAGGGACCAATATCCCCCCCCCCTTTTTTCTTTTTTTTTCCCTTTCCCCCCCTTTCCTTCCCCTCTGTTTTTTTTTGGGGGGGGGGGGGGTTTTGAGGGTTGTTTATGTAGGTATAAAAGAAGGGAAATTGGGGTGGGAAGAGACTGTACTATGTGTAGCTTTATCATGAAGACAAGTTGGCTGTAAAGGAATAGAAATGGGGTACTGCAGATAAATTGGGATAAGAGATTGTGATTGTTATATATATTTGTATTAAAAATGATGTAAGAACCCTACTTTTTCCTACATTGTTAAATTGCATGATTATAATGTATACTTTTGTTGTACAGACTTATCTCAAACCCTTAATAAAAAATGTATAAGTGCAAAAAAAAAAAAAAAATGGAGTGGAGCTTTGGTCTGCGTGCACTGACCAGACTGGGGTGACCACTGGATCTAGATTATCCAGGCTGTCGCCTAGTCCAGCAGTTGATTGTAAATCTCTCACAGGAAAAAACAGGAGAAAGATTTCTAAAAAGAAAAAATTGCCGGGACCACAGATCCCAGCAAGGAACTAGGGCCTTACTCCTGACTAGGCGGAAAAAAAAAAAACTGAGTACCTATAGCAGAGAGGGAGTATATCCCCTGGGACTGCCCATAGGCGTAGCCAGATTCTTTTTCTGCCTAGTGTCCTACTGCTGTAGGGGGAAGTAGAACTCTATGGTTATGAAGATTAGGAGCTGTATCGGTCAATAAACGAAAGAGAAATACCCGTTGATCGTTCCAGTGACTTAACTTCCTGGCTTACGGTGACAACAGTCTGCAGGCTCATCAGGCCTCTGCAGCATGGCTGCCGCAGTTGGGCAAGCTGCAGTTCTTTTAGGGAAAAAAAAAAAAGTTGAGTCCACCACACTTGTCTTACTATGTTCCCCATAGCTCCTAACTGCCCAGTAGCATCTGCCAGGGGGGGAGGGGGGAGGGAATGCAAATAGGTGGCCAAGAAATATAGTAAGTGCTGCGTACACAAAAGCTTTTTACTCTCAAGTATTGGAAAATGAACATTGGTGGCAAAACTGCAGAGGTTACCTGGGCCTGCAGATCCTTACCATAGATGGGTGCATGCTTTGGTTCTTTAGCATAGCTCACTATGCCTGGTAGGTGTAGTTTCTTTCTGGCGCTTTGTTCTTCTGTTATCAGCACGAGTCACTGAGAAGTTTACCCTATATGAGATAAAATTGTGGCGAGAGGGAGGGGAAGAGAGCTCAGCAGGCAGCTTGTTTATTCTTCTGCTGTGTGTGAGGGGGGTGCACGCAATCACATGTGCGCGCCTTTCCTTCTATCAGCTCTCACACACTAAGGCTCGGTTCACATATATGCGATGCGGGAAGGCTGCGAATTCGCAGCCTGTTCCCGCATCGCACATGCACCCCCGACAGTTCACACTGCCATATGCGATACGCTGGGGGTGTCAATGTAATCTTAACGACACCCCCAGTTTGATCACATATCGCAGTGCGATCGTGCAGCTTGCACAGGATCGGATCGCACAAGTGTGAACCGCTGTGCGATCCGATCCTGATGCGGCTAGAAAAAAGGGTCCTGTGCGTGTTTGGTGCGGCTGCGGTGCGAATTTAGCCATACAAACTGTATGGCTAAACTCGCACCGCACAGCCGATCGCATGTAATGTCGGAGCAGTGCGCTCCGATATTACATGCGAACCCCGCACACGCACAAGTGTGAACCGGGGCTTACTGCTGCCTCTCCGCCCCCTCTTCTGTGCTCCTGACAGGTGAAGAAAGATTTTAACACTTTTCGCCCTTTTGAAGGGGTGTAGGGAAGAGAAAACTGCAGATAAACAAGTATAACTTATGTAGGAGGATTTGTTTAATCTTTGTGTATCATCTGGGGTTGTTCACTTCACTGAGTATATGTGAGGGTTTACAACCACTCACAAGCTGAATTCCAGGAATTAATTTTTTTTCTATAGTTCATTGATCCAACTTGGACCAAAGTAATTATGTATTTTCCACTGCTATGGGATTTCATTATTGTAAAAAAACAGGATCTGTTTGGCTAGACCTGTTAATAGAAATTGGGTGCATATCATTCTATTACTTTTCCATAAAATGAGATCATTGGAAAAAAGAAGTGTATTAAAAGATTTGTCTTTAAATTCGAATTGCTAAGAACTTGTTGACACCAACGAGCCAGATGCAGGATGTACAGGTGCATCAGATCACACACTACAGTAGTACTTTACAAACAGCAAGCTCAGCAAACCAATGACTGCAGAGAGAGAACAGGGAGACATTCTAGATATTTAGACTGCAGGAAATTGGACACGAGGAAAAACATGCATTTCCCTTAGGAATTCTGCATAGGAACATAGCAGTCTGGTAGTCCCTGGATGCTGTAGTCAGGTCCTTCGACGATGGAAGCAACCAAAGAAACACTGTTACATATATGAGTCACACAAATCAGTGGCATAATGTCATTTGTAAACTGCAACAAATAGTTTATTTTGTATTCTTGGCGAACTGTGGGGCTCAAGGCTTCATTCACGCTGGCATTGACAAATCTGAAAGTACCGTATTTACATTTATAAGAAATTTCAAAATGTGTATCTTGATTTTTAAGGCTCGGTTCACACTACGGCGCTCCGACTTAGGGGGCGACCTGTGAAGTCGCGTGCACCGCGACTTCGGCACAACTTGCACGGACTTCATAACATGAATGTCTATGCAAGTCGCTCCAGGTCGCCCCAAAGTAGTACAGGACCCTTTTTCTAAGTCGCAGCGACTTGTGTCACTCCTATTAGAACGGTTCCTGTACCGAACAATGGGAGCGCGACGGACCGCGACTTGTCAGGCTGACAAGTCGCGGTCCAAGTCGGACGAGTGTGAACCGGCACTAAAGCCCCTATTCAGGATAAAAAATAAAATAAATCAACTCTCCCATCCACAGTAAGGTGGCATCACTGACTTGAGCCCCCTCCTTTGTTTGCTTCCTTGCCAGGTATCCATTACATGCACCAGAACCGGGCGGTGGGAGGGGCATATTGCCGAGTATTTGTGGCTTTACTAGGTAAGGAGGGGAAAAAAAAATGCCTGTCAAAATGGGTTAGAAGAGAGGTGTGGGGGGTGGGAATAGTTCTGTGTCTGTTCCGTTTAGCAGTGTTTAGAGAAAATAGGATTCCATGCGTCCAGGGTTAGCTTAGAAACTCTGAATGCACCTAAACGCATGTACAGCCAAATACATCTAAAAGCTGGAGAACTTGATCTGAAAAGCATAAGCTTTATTCATACTCCCCAGATTCTCCTGCATTTAAAAACGTATTAGGATGCTGGTGTGAATGTAGCCTAAAGGGTTTGTTACCCCAACATTTCATATTCCTGATATGTGCCAGCTGTACCACATCCTTGTATGAGAAAGGATCCTGTTCTCTTTGTATTGTTTCCTTCAAGTGAAATCCCTGCTGTTCCTGTGAGTCACTCTGCTTTCCTATTAAAAACTGACCACACTAAAGGAGGAGAGCACACCATGGTCAGTTCTCTAGCTATGGTGGGAACTCAGTCTGCTCTCCTCCAATGACCAGACTTGTCCTGACATGCCCCCACCGCACAGCCTTTCACACTGGCAAGCTCAGTGTACTGCTGCTTCTCCTCCCTCCAGCTCTTATGCAGCTGAGAACAGAGGGAATGTTTTAACTTGTAAAACAAATAAAAATGTAGAATGTGCTTTTTTTTTTACATGAAAGCAAGGTTAATCATATAACTTGGATTACAAAATCTTTTATTTTTACTCAAAATTAGTTGATGCAAAAATGAATATACCCCACAACAAAAACGACCACATCTAGTACTTTGTATGACCTCCATGATTTGTAAGGACAGCACCAAGTCTTCTAGGCATGGAATGAACAATTTGGCGACAAATCGCAACATCTATCTTTTTCCGTTCTTCAATAAAACCTCTCTTAGAGCCTGGATGCTGGGTAGAGTGATGCTCAACTTGTCTCGTCAGAATTCCCCATAGGTGTATGAGTGGGTTCAGATCAGGAGACATACTTGGTCACTGTATCACTTTCACCCTGTTCTTCAGAAATGCAACAGTGGCCTTAGATGTGTGGTTTGGCTCATTGTCATGTTGGAAAAGTGCAGGAACGACCAAGGGCAAGGAGTGATGGTAGCATGTTCTCTTTCAATGTAGAGCAGTACATCTGTGAATTCATGATACCATCAATGAAATGCAGCTCCCCGACACCAGTAGCAGCCCCACAGCACACTGCCACCAACATGTATCACTGTAGACACCATGCATTTTTCACCTTTGCGACACCATACAGTTTTGAAATCTTCAGTTCCTAACACTTATCTTGGTCTTGTCACTCTAGAGTACAGAGTCCCAGTAGTCTTTTTTTCAGCACGGGTCCTGGGAAATTCTAAGAGGGCTTTTTTGTGCGTGGGCTTTAGGAGAGGCTTTCTTCGTGGACGACACCATTGCATGCAATTTCTCTGCAGTGTACGCTGTATTGTGTCATGGGAAACAATCACCCCAGTTTGCCTTTCTACTTCTTTAGCCAACTGCAGTGAACTTGCATAGCTGATTCCTACTATATTAAAGTGTATTGTAGTTGTGCTGTCTACCCTCACATTGTAAAGCGCTGCATAAACTGTCGGCGCTATATAAATCCTGCACAAAAAAAATAATGTTGATTTTCTTTAACTCTTCTCACCAGAAGACGCTCCTGTCGAGGTGTTACACTTCTGTGGACGGCCTGGATGTCCCTGTGAGATGGTTGCAGTTCCATCAATTTTTGTATCACTTTTGCTACAGTATTCTGAGTGATAATTAAAGCTTTGCTGATCTTCTTGTAGCCTTTACCTTTCTTGTTTAAAGAAATTATTTTCTTAGGCCTTGTGACATTTCTCTTCCATGTGGCGCCATTGCTGACAGCATGAAATGGAAAGGAGTTTTCTTTGTTAAGCAACGCCCTTTTATAAATCAACTGTCTGCTGGACACCTGTTTAATGAATAAGTAGACTCACCTGTAGTTGAATTCCTGTGAATTAGATGATATTGTCCTCTAAAATTTAGCTTTGCTCTGAAGACTTATTGGGGTGTATTCATTTTTGCAACATGGTCCTCAATACATTTGTTAGGAAAAATCCTTTGTGTGTGCGTGCAAATTAACAAATCTTGGTTGCAATCAATGGCCCACATTTGTAGAGTATTTTGTAGTATAGTGTACCATAGAAAATGTTGATTCTGAAAGGAGAGAAAGTAAAGGTTTTCTGACAAATCTGTTGGGGTGCACTCATTTATGCTGAGCACTGTGTACATATGTATGTATGTACGTACACACTGTATATTACCAAAAGTATTGGGACGCCTGCCTTTACACACACATGAACTTTAATGGTATCCCAGTCTTAGTCTGTAGGGTTCAATATTGAGTTGGTCCACCCTTTGCAGCTATAACAGCTTCAACTCTTCTGGGAAAGCTGTCCACAAGGTTTAGGAGTGTGTCTTTGGGAATGTTTGACTATTCTTCCAGAAGCACATACTTAGTTTTGGTAGGTGTGTGTGTGTGTGTGTGTGTGTGTATATATCAGCCATGATTGATTCAACTGACAGACAATCTACATTGATAAAGAGGATAGTCCATCTAGTCTACAGTATATCCAATGTACCTCTACACAGGCTATAACCCTTTATGAATGCTGCTGCCAGATTCATTCACCTTACCAATCGCTCAGTGTCCACTACTCCACTCGGTCAAGCCCTCCACTGGCTTCTGCTCATCCAGCGAATTAAATTCAAAATACTAACAACTTACAAAGCCATCCACAGCTTAGCCCCCAGCTACATCACTAGTCTAGTCTCAAAATACCAACCTAATCGTTCTCTTCATTCCTCTCAAAACCTCCTGCCCTCTAGCTCCCTCGTCACCTCATCCCATGCTCGCCTCCAGGACTTTTCCAGAGCCTCTCCAATCCTATGGAAATCCTTACCCCAATCTGTCCAATTATCTCCTACTCTATTAGCTTTTAGGCAATCTCTGAAAACCCTCCTCTTCAGAGAAGCCTATCCTACCCACACCTAACAAATGTACTTCCATTTTCTCCATCAGCCCATCCCCCACGGTTATTGCCTTTTGTTTTACTTGACCATCCCTTCTAGATTGTAAGCACTAACAAGTAGGGCCCTCTAAGAGCCGGTTCACATTAGCGCGACCATTGAGTAGTACAGGACCCGTTCTAATAGGAGCGACACAAGTCGCTCCGACTTACAAAAAGGGTCTTGTACTACTTCGGGGCGACCTCGGAGCGACTTGCATAGTTCCATTATGTGAAGTCCCTGCAAGTCATCCGAAGTCGTGGTGCAATGTAATGCACAAGTCGCCCCCGAAGTAGTAAGGAGTCGTGTCGCCTCATTGTGAACCGGCTATAATTACTTCTGTATTGAATTGAAACTGTATTGCCTTCCCTCATATTGTGAAGCACTGCGCAAACTGTTGGCGCTATATAAATCCTATATAATAATAATACTACTACTACAATGATATCTCTACGCCTGTTCCATTTGTGTAAACCTTCAAGCTTTAATTTGTGTGTATAATCAACAAGAATAGCGTTTTCTAAGCAAGTGAATGTTACATTAAAACAGTCCATTTATTGCAATTTTCCATGCTAAATTTAGCAAAGCTCTATCTTCAAATGTTTCTGTGCGCACAAGGATTTGTTTATGATCTCCGTAGTGATGGGTTCACAGTGAGGTTGAAGAAGTGTTTGCATAAGAGTTGACTGGTACTGCACGTGGTAAAGTCATAAACCTTCTCAGCATTCTTGGATGTTCTCCGTATGCACATAATGCCTTTTTATCACTGTATAACTCAATAGTGGCCTTTTTGAAGGCTTGTTTCAAAGCGCATTTCAGAAGTTTCACACGATTACTTTGTAGTTTGACAGACGGCCATCATGCTCATGTAGTAAAGTATGATCTTCACCAAGCTCTGGATACCCCCATCACAACTGCACAAATGGTAAAAGCATAGGACAATTTATATAAAAGCTGGGCATACATGGTTAAAACTAACAGATTTCTCCAGCCACACAGAGTGAATGGAGGAATCCCCCCAGCCAGGACTTTGTATTCCGAAGGTGACACTGGCCAGCAGGTACAGCTAATTTGCTGCAGGCGCTGATCAAGGAAATTTTCTAAAATGTCCCTTTAACAGAAGTTAGTCAAAACTATTGACTTCTATTGAGCAGGGGTAGGGACGGACAGACAGACAGACACACACACACACACACACACACACACACACACACACACACACACACACACAGAAATTCGGTTGGACTCTGCTAAACTGACCAAATTTCAATCAGTGTAGGACAAAGCATAAAGTGGTAGTAAAGTTCCTTCTCTTCATTGTACCTGTAGGATAAACATTTTAAGAGATATTCACATCGGCAATAGCCTATGACGTCATTAATGCATGCAAACACTGTATGCCGTTGGATGTAGAGCGCTGTGTCGTGGCTGCTCTGATGTCATCACAGCTCCAAACATTCCAACGCCCGGAGCCCACAAACTCGGAAAGGAAGACCGATGTAACGTTAAAAAATCCTACCCCGTGAAAATTCCCTACCCTCATCACTTCCAGTACACGTACGTCATGCATCAGCTGAGCCGCTTCCCAGTGCGCATGCTCAGGCAGTAAATAATCGGCTCACACCGGAAGTGACGAGGGTAGGGAATTTTCACGGGGTAGGGTTTTTTAACGTTACAAGTGCTTAAAGCGTTGGGTTAGCAAATTATGTCGGCTTCCCGTGAAAATACCCTAAACTCGTTCCCCGGCGGGCCGAGGAAAACGTAAAAGTGTCTCCTAAAGGAGGAAAATTTAAAATGATATATTTTATTATTCCATTTCGATTGTGTATAATTATATATATATATACACACACACACACACACACACACACACACACACACACACACACACACACACACACACACACTTTCTTCCATTAGGAGGCACTTTTACATTTTTCTGGACCCGCGGGGGAACGAGGGTAGGGTATTTTGACAGGAAGCCGCCACTTTAAGGACTGGGAAGGAGGGTAGGGTTTTTTCACGAAAGCCGAGATCATTTACTGGGCACGCAGGCGCACAGGGAAGCGGCTCAGCTGATGATGACGTACCCTAACAGGAAGTGACAAGGGTAGGGAATTTTTGCGGGTAGGGTTTTTTTAAACTGAACACCGGGTTACGATGGAAAAGCCTGGGGATCTGTGACAGTGTTGCTCTGGAGGACTCAGCATGCCAATGGGCTAGTACTGTATGTTATGCATACTAGCACAATATGGTTTAGACCTGCAGGGGACACAACTTTTTTTTGGTGGTTTATTACTGCTTTAGGAGAGCTAGAAGTTTTTCTTTCCTTTTAAAAGAGACGTTATTGTTCAATACAAGTGGGAAGTTTTGGTTACAGTTGGGGTACTGGTGATTTAAGATTGCTCCAGACACACATTCAGAATAAGGCTCCATGTACACGGGACGCTGGAAATGGCCGTTTAGGAGCAGTTGGGCGTTTTTTTCAGAAGCCCCTGAACGCATCTACATGTTATCTTATCTGTCCATGTACACCGGGTCGTTTACAGTCATTTGCAGGCAGTTGCGTTCAGGCACTGTTTTTAGAACGCAATTATTTGCGTTCAAACGTGTGTTTCCCGGCGTTTCAAACGCACAAACACGTCTGAACGCGATGACCCGCGTTTAGCGTTCGCGTTTTTCCATTTTAAAGGGGAATAATTTTTTGGACCTCTAGGAACGCTTCTAAACGCAAACGCCCGCAAACGCCGCTAAACGCGGGTACAAACGCGACCGAACGGACGTTTCAAACGTCCTAAAAATTCCAGCATTCAAAAGGGACTTTTAACAACGTCCCGTGTACATGGAGCCTAAATCCACTGATAAGGAAAGACCATTAGGAAAATTGGAACTAATTTGATAGATCGTTGAAAGATTCCCTGGATAGGGTCAGAATTACAGGAGTGTCTACAGTGCATATAAAACATGCACAACCGTAGAATAAATTTGTCCAAGATTGTGCTCCTGTCCAGAAGGTTTAGGAACACAGCTAATGTTTAAAAACCCAAGAGCTCAAGCAGAGCTGACACGTCTTCTACCCCACTTTTCTACAATTGCGGACATTGCCTAAAACTAGGTTCACACTACTGCAATCCAGTTTTTTTTTTTTATAAATTTAATAAGTTCACATATATTTAGGATGTAACATGTTCCAGCAGATGCAGCCTCTCCCCCTCTCAACTTCTCTGGGTACCTGCTGTCACTGGTCTGTGAACGGAAAACTACAAGTACGGACAGCCTTTGCAGTGGTCAGTTTGTAGTGCTCAATGAGCTACCATAGGGCTGTTGAGCATTCTAGGTTGTTAATGGTCTCTTCCGGTTAGTGTGTATCTGCCTACCCGTACAAGGTATGACCAAATGACCAATGCTTTGCAGGTTTGAAGTAAAAATACCTGCAAAGAGATGTGCATTTATTATTTTTTTAAAAAGGTGAAATTATCCTTTAAGAAAAACTGCTGTACCCAATGGCGAACGTACAGAATATCATTATGTACTAAATGAATGAAACTTTAAGTATTAGTAGTAGCAAGAAAACTTTAAGTAGTAGTCTCATAGCAAGAAAACCACTGGGGCAGATAGTGCTTAACGTACGTGTAAGGGAACCACGACCCACACTTGTGGGCTTCCATCAGTATACGGCTTCCTCCAGTCTTGAACATATTGGGAAGCCAGAGGCAGGGATGGTAAAAGGGGTAGACCAGAGGGGTGGCTGCCCTGGGTGCATTGGTTTATTGCAGGGATGGGGGCACTTTGACCCTAACCCTAAAGGGAAATGGGGGGGGGGGGGGGAAGCACAGTTTGACATCTTTGCAGTGGCCACGGGTGCCTGGTCTTTGTAGAAGAAATATGGTGTGCAGGTTTGCCTGCAATCTGATTTTTAGTTAGCGCAACTTGGATGTAGTTTGCATATTCTATGGGGCCAGCAATTAGATTTAATATTTTACTCTCCAATAGTCATTTTCCATAGATTAAAAATCAAAAACCACCAATTATAAAAGTGTGTCTTCCATTTCCTACTAACTTTCATTCTGATGAATTATTTTTACCATTTTATAAACTGCTCCAGAAAAGGTTAAAAAAAAATAAAAGAAGGCTTATGCCAGCAGCATTTCCGAGGAGCTATTCCTGTGCTTGGTGATCTCTCAGGGGAAATATTTCTCCAAAGGTCCAGTTCCTTCTCAGGAAAGCCACAGACAGGATCTTGTTCAGAATATGAATTCACAGAAAAAAACAGCACTCCAAACATCTGCTCTGAACTATGGAAACTCACAGTGGAAAATGAACTAAAGTCAATAGAAAGACATATGCAAGACAACTCGCCCTCTTCTTTACTAACAGGTGTACAAGCCAAGTTATTCATATGAACATATATTCAAAGTGTTATTAAAGCGGAGTTCCAGCCATTTACTCACCGGTCCAGCGATGCGGCCGCCGGAAGCCTCGATCCTCTCCCTCGGCATCACTGCTGTGGGCACCCGGCTGTTACAGTTTGCGGCTTCACAGCCGGGTACCCACTGCGCATGCGCGAGTCGCGCTGCGCGCCGTGATTGGCCGGCAATCTTCTGGGACCTCTGACGTGTCCCAGAAGATTGCAGGGAGGGAGGGGGAGAGGAGAACTTCCGCTCAGGGCGCCGCGGCGCTCCGAGCGGAAGTGGGAGCGGGTACCTGTCAAAACTAGGTACCCGCTCCCCCCCCCCCATAAAAAAATGACATGCCAAATGTGGCATGTCGGGGGGTCAGGACTCCCTAAAGCGGAAGTTCCACTTTTGGGTGGAACTCCGCTTTAAGTGATCAGCACAGTCTACGTTGCACATTGAGTGCTTACAAAAAGGTCTCAAATGAAGGTTGCAGGATGAAGTACATTTAGAAACAAGTCATACAGACTGTGTTACAGATGAACTCTAAAAGACACTAATTAACGTACCGTAGATATAATTTCATTGATATAATATAAGCAGTGAAAAAAATACCTGAACCACCTCCTGCAGTCCCTGTACAGCAGGGCTGAAGTCTGAGTGAAAGAAGCAGTACAAAGCCCTTCAGTTCAAGTCCTGACAAGAAACATACAGATAAGAGGGGAAACCAGAGTGAATGTGCTGCTTCATCTTTCACTGTCCAGTTAAAGGCTGGGGCAGATCAAGGATGACCTGGGCTCAGAGAAGGTGGGTTAAATGGTGCAGTGACCCACAACAAAAAATGACATGTGCCGCTCAAGGCTCCGCCAGGTCCTCTTGCATGAAAAACGGTGACACAGCTCAAAACATCTAGTAGGGAAAGGACTAGGGATAGACCAATATGGTTTTTTCAGGGCCGATACCGATATTTTGGTCACAACGTATCGGCCGATATTTTGTACATTTAAAGTTTTGAAAAACAAAGACAATTTTTGACACAAATCTGGTACTGAACATGTTAATTTTTGTTTAAAGCGGTAGTATCCCGCTTTTTGACACTTTTACCTACAGGTAAGCCTATAATAAGGCTTACCTGTAGGTACAAATAATATCTCCTAAACCGGCACGGTTTAGGAGATATTTTACAGCGCGAGCGGCGCATGCGCTGTGAAGGTCCGGGGGGTCCTTCAATTATGTTGCCGGGAGCTTGCCGGAAAAATCACTCCTGCGCGCATGCGCGGGAGTGACGTCATCGCGGCTCCGGCCAATCATCGCGCCGGAGCTGTCTCTTCCGGCCAATCAGCGCGCCGGAGCCGCCGAACCCGGAAGAGATGACGAGGGATCATGGCAGCGCCCGCAGCGATGTCCGGGGGTCCGTGTCGGGGCTTCGTTCTAAGGTAAGTTACACATAATGGGCTAGTATGCGATGCATACTAGCTCATTATGCCTTTGTCTTGCAGGTTTTTTTTTTTTATAGGGTTTACAACCACTTTAATGCTTAATGGCTGGCTTGCTGGCACCCTGTGGTGGGTGGCTGGCTGGCTGGCACAGGGCCTGTGGGTGGCTGGCTGGCACAGGGCCTGTGGATGTGGGTAGCTGGCTGGCACCGGGCTGCTATGGGTGGGTGTATGGCTGTGATACACTCCCGCGAGACTAGTCCTGACTCCAGACGAGGCTGTCCAAGGCGAGGGAGGTGGCCTAAGAAGGCAGACTGACGTCACAAAAATATTGGCAATAATCGGCCAGTTACGGGGCAGATACCGATATATCGGGGAAAGTGCATATCGGCCCCCGATAATCGGTCTATCCCTAGAAAGGACCTCCTAAAAGTCATACATCATAGCAAAACCCTGCAAGGAGGTTTATGACAGCCTCAGCCCGACTCCAACCAGGCCACGGAAGCAATGGGTTACACTACACCACCCCCCCCCCCCCCATGATTAAGCTCTAGAGTGGAAAAAAGGTGTCGGGGTGTGGCCTGGTTGGAGTGTGGGCTTTTATAGGACTATCTTTCCCAACTTGAATGGTGCTGTCCTGTAGACTGCTTACATCTGGTGGAAGAAAAGAAAAAAAAGAAGAAAAGAGAAGAACTGCAAGGTATCAATATCTGTATTGATGTTGGATATTGCAGCAAAATATGGTTTTGTTTTTTTTAGCTTTTGATAGGCTATTCATTTAGATCTTGATATTTTTAGTTCTGATGTACTGTACCTTTCAAACATATTTCTGGAGACATACGAACTTCCAGCTTGTTTAAAGCCCCACTCAGGGATAGAACTATATTTTTCCATTACCCTTCAGTCCCACCCACCCACTATCCATTCCTACTATTCACTTTCCCCACGCACTTTTTCCAGCCAGATACACTCATACAAAAGTCACCTTCCAGGCCCCATGCCACTACTGGTTCTGGGTGCAGGGGACTGCAAATCCAGCGATGCAAATGGAGCCCAAGAAAGCCGATCCCCGTAAAGATGTCCTCTTCTAGATCCCTATGGGACCCTGCCACTGGACAGCCAATATCCAGGCATTGATGATATGGACACCCCAAGAAGGACCCAAGGAAATAAACAGAAGATAGGAAGACTCGGGCTGCAGTGTCCTGTGACCACAGCTTAAAGAAAATCTATGGTCACAGCATACACTTTCACTGTATAACATCACCATTGTATTAGGAAGACAAACAATAGTTATTTTTGACAACCCAGATAGAGAAACCTCCTTTCACACTGTGGGTGCTGCCTGTCTGCTGGCCATATTATTCCACAACTTCCAGGATTCCTTGCATGCTTTGCAGAGTCTCCTCTGCAGTTTACTTTTGATTTGAAGGACTACATATCCCATGGTACTTTGCTGCGTGCAAGCTGCAATTCCTGTACCGCCTCCTGAAAAATCCTCCTCGGTAGCTTTGTAGTTCAGAAGGCAGGCTCTGTGAAAGGAGACAGAGAGGTGCCTACTCACAGGGTATAGTGAATACAAGTCACAGAATCCAAGGTAGTAAATGTGTGGGGATCTTCACAAAAGCAACCTTACAAACTTAAAGATCATTCAGTTTAATAAAAGTAGGACAGAAAAAAACTGAAATACAATGTGGAGATTAGTATACGATTTTACATTTTGACCATAGACATGCTGTAAGAAAAAAAAAAAAAATTGGAGTTTCTTTGATCCAGCAATCCGATATAAGGGGGGGGGGGTAAAAAGGATTTGGGAGTGGGGGTTTAAATTGATTCTAAACCCCCACATATACCCAGTGAATTGAACAGCCTCAGATGATACACATCCTCCTACATAAGTTTTACTTGTTTATCTGCAGCCTCCTCCTCTGTACACCACTTCAAAAGTGCAGTTTTTTTTTTTGTCAGGAGCACAGAGGAGGGAGCGAAGAGACTGCAGTTACAGTGTGAGAGCTGATTGGAGGAAAGGGACACACACACACACACACACACACACACACACACACAACGGTGTACTGAATAGACAAGCTGGAATGGAAATGGTTGCTTTTCTATATTTTGCAGCTTTGATTGATCAAATCGCACTTCAATCGCAAAAAAAAATAAATAAGGCTGGCCATACACTATACAATTTTCTTATTCAATTTCCTTTAGATTTACCTTAAACTATGTAGTGTAAGGGCCTGCCTGACTGCATACAAATTGAAAGTGTTTAGGTTTGACCCTATATTACATGGTTTTGGTAAATCTAAAGGAAAGTTGAACAAGAAAATTGTATAGTGTATGGCCAGCCTTAGAATCAAAGTCCATATGGCCACCATTAGACAGTACTCCAAGATACAAAGGGAAGAGAAGGTTTTGATTGCTCAACTGGACTTGAAAAGACACAGAACAGTGATCAGTTACACGTAGCGATCAGGAAGCAGGCCAATGCTGCCCCTTGATCTACAGGTCTGAGACTTCCACTTTCCTAGTTTCAATAAAGGATTTGCTTAATCTTTAGGAAACTAATCCCCATATACAAAGTGACTCAAAGCAAAAGGTGGGTCAGCAATCTGACAGACAGCAAACTCAGAGTTCCCAGCCACCCCGCGCACTTCAAAGCCACAAGTTAAGCACTGATTAGGTAATACAGACACTCTCTCCCTACTGATCCCCGTGGATCTGCAGTTTTTGCCTGTATGTTGCTTTTTCATAAACCAGCAGATTAAATAGAGCTTCATATGGCTCAGACAGGTTTTTCACATTGTTCTTAATTAAGGCACAGAAAAAAATATAAATATATATAACATATATACCCCACTTTTCTTAGAAAGCATAGCACACCATTAAAGAAGCCATCCGTCTTAGGCCTCCTTCACACAGCGACTGAGGAAGGCCGTAAAGTAGTTTTAACCAACCTCTGGCTGCCTACCTAAAGACCTCATTTACACAGTGCGATTACATGCATGCCCCGTGCAGGGCCGTATCTTGCCGTCACAGGGATATATAGGTGTTGCTTGCATCCCTGTGCCACCAGCTCCATTGCTGTCTATCGGGACACAGCAGCTGTGTCCCAATATGAGATCCGTGTGGGTGCAGGTCCCTAAATGCACACAGGGTGAGTTCAGGGACCTGCACCCACACGGATGTCATATGGTGTTCAGTGTGAAAGATGCCAAAGTGTAAAATACAGCTGGAGGAGGCTGTTCACATGCAGCAGTCGCAAAGTTTTGTGCCACATCCACTGCAAATATGGAGCGACGCGCCAAGTTGACACGTGGTACCGCCTGTCAAACTTGTCCCATTTGAGTCAACAAGTCAATGGAGCCACGTCTGACACTTAGCCCATTATAAAATGTAATTTGGTAAAAAAAAAAAAAAACAAAACAAACAAACAAACAAACACACACACAGGATCCCCTTCTGTACACTTGACAGCCTGGTCGTCTTGACAATTGGCGCTTTTCAACTGCATGGAACTGAACGGTTCGGCTCGCTTTTGTGCTTTTCCACTGCTGGTACCGCATGGTACGCGGTGTAGGAACGGTTCGGTACAGTACGGTGGCACTTTTCCACTGCATGGAACCGAACGGTACGGCTTTCTAAAACAGTACCACGAGGTACCATATCCCACAATCCTTTGCATGCAGTCACTACTAGCCACTGATTGGTCAGAGAATCGTTGTTATCCCACCCACTTAACTTTAGTACTACTTTAGTGGAAAAGCAAACCATACCAAACCGTTCCAACACCGTACCATGCGGTACCAGCAGTGGAAAGCAAACCGGGCCAAGCAGGGCCGAGTAAAGCCGAGCCGGTACTTGCAGTGGAAAAGTGCCAAATGATCCACCATGGATAGCTTTTCAGAGCACTGGCTAGTAGGAACCTAGACTTACAGGGGTTGGACAAAAATTATGGAAACCAGTATGATAAAAGAACAAAATTGTTCCCCAATATGGTGTTGGACCACCTTTGCCATCCAAGACGGCCTGAATTTCCCTGGGAATTGACCAATACAAGTCTTGGATGGTGGAAATTGGAATTAGATACCGCTCATTATGCAAAACTTTGGGTCACAACCCTGTGCAATGTCCTTTTGTCTTTTTTCGGTCAGTTGAACGCACTTATGCTCATCAGACAACGTTTTCCCGGCAACAGTATATGCCATCATAACCTTTGATACTGTACCTCACAACATCCCAAATAAATTGGCAACTTCAGTCACAGAGGCACCAGCTAAGCAGACACCAACAATTTGCCCTCTTTGAAACTCCGTAAGCTCTGATATGACTCTGTATTAGCGAATGGCTTCCCACCTTTTAGCTCAGTGTCTCATCACACAGCGGAAGCAAAAGACTTACATCACGAAACAGGTTGTCACTTTCACACCAGCAAATCATGTAGCGTTTCCATATTTTTGTCCAACGTCTGTACTATAAAAGTTATTCTTAGGGTTTTTGCTCACATGTGGCAACCTTTGCAGTTGGCAGGCGATAGGTCGCCTCCTCATGGCCCATTTTAACCCTCATGGCCCATTTTAACCCTCAAAAGGCCGTATCACCGCACTACAATCATATGCATTGTACAGCGGTCCCAAGTTGATGAAGGGTAATGCCTCGTACACACGCAACGATTATCGGCCGACCGATCATCCGACTTTTGTCCAGAGTGGTGTTTTGTTGGTTGGAATGTGCCTATACTGCACACGAATTTTCTCGGCCAATAAAAATCTACTTCAGAAGTGATGTCATGTGCTGGTTTACTTTCCGTGTGTTTTTTCTTCTCTGAGCATGCCCAGACTTGCTCATCAGATTTTTGTCTGCCGAAATCTGTACTGACTGACGGAAAATCGGCCGCTGTGTTGACGGCCAACAAAAATTTTATAGCCTGCACACCAGATTTTTTTCGGCTGAAAAGTCGGAGTCGGAAGCATCATACAAACAAGCCGAAAATTGGCCGATCGGACCTTGGCCGAAAATTCCCGGCCAATAATCGATGCGTGTGTACGGGGCTTAAGTCCCTGAAATGCACCCCTAACAATAGTATAACATCAATGGTGCACTAGTAGGCGGAAAAAAAAAAAGATGACATCACGGAAGAATTTGCAAAAGGAGAGGTTAGGGTGCTTCTATTGCCCCATCTGAAGTTTTAACCTCACTTGATTTGATGCCAGTGGCCATGAGCAGCAGGAGGAAGGGTAAACATTTAATGCTATATTTGGATAAAAGTTCTACACTTTGTGATATGCTTTGCTTTTTCCTTTATATTTCCAGTAAACAGAGTGCTGGACTCTTGTAAAAGCTATTCTATAAGGCTGGAACCCTTTGAACTTTCTATGGTGACCTGAAGATGAATTACAGTACATAACTTTTGACTTTACAACCTGGTTGTGATTATATCAGATTTATAGTTATACTGTATTTATTTTAGTCATTCTGGTTTAACAAATAAATTCCACATTGTTTTTCATTATAATCAGCATGATCAGGTCAGATTAAGGCAATTTCTTTAGAATATCAATACCGTACACCCACCCCCAAGTGCTGCATTGTACAACGTATACACCACACTCTTCCACTGTGCACAGTGATGTAAAGGAGACACTTCATACTGCCAATCATACAGTTGGCAAGATTTGTGTGAACTTTGGAATTCAGGCCAATGTATAGCTGGTCTTTTTTAAACGTGGTCTGTTCAAATCACTAGCGCTGACCCGGAGCTGGTTGGCAGACCTTTTGCGGTCATGCCCCTTCGACAGAAGCCAGCGGAAAGGCCAGCGGACTGGCTGCAGTACACACAGGCTGAATGTCAGCCAGTTTCTATTGAACCAGCTGATGCTGTTCCACGTTCCAATAATGTGCCCCGCTCTAGCCGTATAACAATATTATAAAGGCTGACGGCGAATGTCATAGCCAGAGATAGGATATCGTAAGTTGTAATTTACATAGAAAAAAATAAATAAATAAAACAAATGTACATAAAATAAAAGGGCATAATTCATCAAATCCAGAGCTGCGCTAGAATGAAGAAGCACTCTGGAACTATATAACATAAACAGAACAAAGAAAATCCTAAGTCTTAAAGCGGAGTTCCGGGCACAAAATCGATGTTTTTTTTTTGTGCCCGTCCGCTAGTTCTGGATAACCTGAAAAGGAATTGGATAGTTAGGTTTTTTTTTTTTTTTTTTTTTTTAAAACTCACCTTGTAATTGAAGATCGTAAATACTCACCTCAGGGTACTTCCTCCCTCGGAGCCGTGGCTCACCCAGTCACTTCCTGCCTCTCACAATGATTCCTGGGAGCTGAACGTCATAGCTGCCAGGAATCAATGCGACGGCACCGGTCCCGCACGTCATTTCCGGGCGACGCCGCATTCCCCTGCTAAACAGCTTCTGGGCATGCCCAGAAGCTGTTTAGGAATGCGGCGCCGCACCGGAAGTGACGAGAGGGGCCGCATTCTAGGAAAAGAAGACGCAGAAGAGGACCGCGCCGGCTTCAGCTGCCCACAAGAGAGATGGAAACGCTGTGGAAGAAATTTTATAAGTAAGTATTTCTTCTAAAAGGTAAGTGCAAACCGGGACAGATCAGAGGCTAGCCATTGTGGAATGTACTAGCCCTGACTGTCCCGGGGGTATGATTATTAAAAAAATGACATCTGTGCCCGGAACTCCGCTTTAAAGTCTTTGTGAGAGAAGAAGAGAATCTCAAAGACTTTTTATGGACTTATGATTTTCTTTGTTGTTTATTTATATGGTACATAGAATCTCACAAAAGTGAGTACACCCCTTACATTTTTTTAAATATTTTATTATATCTTTGTAGCAAAGTAATTTCTTCAGTGTTGTCGCATGAAAAGATCTAATAAAATATTTACAAACATGTAAGGGGTGTACTCACTTTTGTGAGATTCTATGTACCATATAAATAAACAAAGAAAATCATAAGTCCATAAAAAGTCTGTGTGAGATTCTCTTCTCCTCTCACAAAGACTTTAAGACTTAGGATTTTCTTTGTTGTTTATTTATATGGTACATAGAATCTCACAAAAGTGAGTACACCCCTTACATTTTTGTAAATATTTTATTAGATCTTTTCATGCGACAACACTGAAGAAAGTAGTGAGTGTACAGCTTGTATAATAGTGTAAATTTTTTGTCCCCTCAAAATAACTCACACAGCCATTAATGTCTAAACCGCTGGCAACAGAAATGAGTGAACCCCTAAGACAATGTCCAAATTGGGCCCAAAAAAGTAAAAAAAAAAAAAAAAAAAAAAAAAAGTGGCCACCATTAATTTTTCAGCACTGCCTTAACCCTCTTGGGCATGGAGTTAATCAGAGCTTCACAGGTTGCCACTGGAGTCCTCTTCCACTCCTAAATGACGACATCACAGGGCTGGTGGATGTTAGATACCTTGCACTCCTCAACATTCCATTTGAGGATGCCCCACAGAGTTGACATGCTTGGCCAGTCCATCACCTTTACCCTCAGCTTCTTTTGCAAGGCAGTGGTCGCCTTGGAGGTGTGTTTGGGGTCGTTATGTTGGAATACTGCCCTGAAGCCCAGTCTCCAAAGGGGGGGGGGGGGGATCATGCTCTGCTTCAGTATGTCACATCACATGTTGACATTCATGGTTCCCTCAATGAACTGTAGCTCCCCAGTACTGGCAGCACTCATGTAGCCCCAGGCCTTGAAACTCCCACCACCATGCCTGACTGTAGGCAAGACACACTTGTCTTTTGAGGGGGCAGCAGATTTACACATACATGTGTTATACAAGCTGTACAATACTCAAGGCTAAAAAAAAAAACACCCAAGTAGCCAACCAAGCCAACAGGGGCTCAACCCACTGGAGCCCACCTGAAAAAAAAAACAACAATACATGCTCAAGAGGACGAGTCCTCCAAACAGCAGCCTACAAAACCTCACTGATGCTTGATAACAGAAGGCCCAGAGTCTTGTCCCATTTGATCAGAATCTCCCTTGCAGGGACCTCGTATGGAACTACGCAAACAGGACCGCCTCGAAGGTAGACACCATCAGGACCAGCACTCACATGCAAGTTTGGAGGAATGACCATCTGCTGGACAGCAGGAGGCGAATTGCAGCCTGCAGTTTCTAGAGTTTGTCCAGAGGAAGGAATACTCTGGCTAAGGCCAAGCCCAGAGTCAGACCCAGATAGTATAGTTTTGTGGAAGGAACCAAGGAGGATTCAGAATCCAGCCAAATTTCCTCAGGGTCCGTATGGAGATCTCCAGGTTTTCCGCTAGCGCAGTAGAAGACTCTGCTTGCAGAAGAAGGTCGTCCAAGTAGCCTAGGACCGCAATCCCCTGCTGACGTAACAATGCTTGCACCAGGGCCAAACATTTTCGTGAAGGCCCAAGGACCAGGAGGCAAGACCAAAGGGTAACGCCACAAACTGATAATGCTCCTCTGCTACAGCAAAGTGAAGGACGCGCTGGTGACCGACACATATTGGAATGTGAAGGTAAGCGTCTTTTGATGTCGATGGAGGCAAGAAAATCCCTCTGATGCAGGAAAGCCACCACCGTGTGAACAGACTCCATTCTGAACTTATGCACCTGCACAAGCAGTTCAGCACCTTAGAGGTCCAGGATCGGATGCACCTTGCCCTCCTTTCTGGGGACTGTAAACAGGTTTGAGTAAAATCAGATACGGGTAAGGGCACACCTTCGACCTGAAGGGGCCTTGTCCTCGGGTCTGGAGAAGCCCGCTCTTGACTTGCCAGACCAAGCTCGCTTGGATCCTCCGGAGGAGGCTCTTAAGGGCTTCAATCCCTTGTCAGTCAACCCTGAGGGACAAAAAAAAAAAAACCCACACCTTTTGAGCAGATGAGGGCCCACATCAACAAGGGATCTGCCCTTAGTAGCCTGTGTAAGAAAGGTCCCCCCCCCTGTGAGACCTTTAATGAGGTCACCCAGGGTAGCTCCAAATAGGGGATCTCCTTAAACGGGACAAGCATTTGAGCAAAAAGACACACCGAAGGACCACTGTCGAAACAGAGCCAAGCCACTAGTGCAGCCGCATCCAAAAGAGATTATTATCGTACGATGACTTTGAAAGCTGTATTAGGGGGTTAATCCTCTGAAAGGCTGTTCGATCCCGTCTTCTCTGTTCCTCCCCTTCTTCCAACGTCCACATCTACTGATAGAACAGAGGCTTGAGGACAAGCTGCACATTCTCAGTTTGGTGTGTATTGCTTAAAAGGTTTTGTTTTTCAAGGGAGAGTGCATGTGATCAGCACAAGGCCAATCAGCACTGTCCAGACAGAGGGTCAGGGGTCCTGCAGCCTCATTGGAAAGTCAAAGGAGAATAAAAAATCCTCCTACAGGCTTTAAACAGACACTGACAGAAGTCACAAGAGTTTATAGTTACTAAAACTATTGCATTTCAATGTTCTGTGTGCCACGGGAGACCAGATCTAGTGAATGAAGGGTCCTGGGTTCAGTAACACTTTAAAACAGTGCCAGGTAGTAGGCCAGAGTGCCTGGGGTTTTGGGACTCATATGATACAAAAAAAAAAAAGTCAGCCATCATATCTGCCTATTACCACCAACAATTGTGAAAAAGGGATCATATCTGCCTATTACCACCAACAATTGTGAAAAAGGGAACACAAGAGAAAAAAATAAAAAGGAAGGTGAGTGGGCTAGCACTTGAGAGAGGGGGTGCACAAGCACCATAAAGAGGGAGCAAAAAAATTGAAAAAAGTACAAGAGCGCATTGGAGAAATAGTGACATGGGGGGGGGGGTCGGGGGGGAGAGATATTTTTAAAAAAATAACCAAACATGAAAGCACAGTAAAGAGAGCGAAACAGTGAGAAAAATTTGAATGCAAGCGCCTTCTGTAAATGTACATTGTTCGGTGCTCACTGAAAAGCATGGTCGAATACGAAGACACTTTAAAATGAAAATAGAGTGCTAAGGTAGACATGAACCATGATAAAATGTATATTATCAAAAACACAGTTGATCTTTTATTTCTTAAAGCAAATGTCATTAAACAAGCAGGTAATCCTTCTAATGCATTTTAAAAGTCAGTAACAATATCCTAAAATGCCCAACAAACACTGTAATCCCAATCCACAGAAGATGATCCTTCTTAACTTCTTTGTGACCTTATTTTAGACATAAAAATTGTCCGGTAGTTAAACAAGGCCATGTGCGATCCCATACCTAAGCTCACATCATGTAGCTTCCACAGATACGTTTACTCTTACATGGTGGTCGCTACATTAAAGAGGAACTCCAGGTGGATACAAAAAGGCAAAAAATCAGTGTAGCTCTAATCATAATGAATCATTAAGAGCGGTGCAAAATGCTCCATGTTGAAGTAAAATCAGAATATAGTATTACACCACTGCCAATTTAGTACAATTTAAAAGCAACTTTCAAATCCTAGCCTTTGGGGTCTTAAATCCTGTCCCAGCACACCTCCCATACAGGCTCCTTTCCAGTCCCAGCACACCTCCCATACAGGCTCCTTTCCAGTCCCAGCACACCTCCCATACAGGCTCCTTTCCAGTCCCAGCACACCTCCCATACAGGCTCCTTTCCAGTCCCAGCACACCTCCCATACAGGCTCCTTTCCAGTCCCAGCACACCTCCCATACAGGCTCCTTTCCAGTCCCAGCACACCTCCCATACAGGCTCCTTTCCAGTCCCAGCACACCTCCCATACAGGCTCCTTTCCAGTCCCAGCACCCCTCCCATACAGGCTCCTTTCCAGTCCCAGCACCCCTCCCATACAGGCTCCTTTCCAGTCCCAGCACACCTCCCATACAGGCTCCTTTCCAGTCCCAGCACACCTCCCATACAGGCTCCTTTCCAGTCCCAGCACACCTCCCATACAGGCTCCTTTCCAGTCCCAGCACACCTCCCATACAGGCTCCTTTCCAGTCCCAGCACACCTCCCATACAGGCTCCTTTCCAGTCCCAGCACCCCTCCCATACAGGCTCCTTTCCAGTCCCAGCACCCCTCCCATACAGGCTCCTTTCCAGTCCCAGCACACCTCCCATACAGGCTCCTTTCCAGTCCCAGCACACCTCCCATACAGGCTCCTTTCCAGTCCCAGCACACCTCCCATACAGGCTCCTTTCCAGTCCCAGCACACCTCCCATACAGGCTCCTTTCCAGTCCCAGCACCCCTCCCATACAGGCTCCTTTCCAGTCCCAGCACCCCTCCCATACAGGCTCCTTTCCAGTCCCAGCACACCTCCCATACAGGCTCCTTTCCAGTCCCAGCACACCTCCCATACAGGCTCCTTTCCAGTCCCAGCACACCTCCCATACAGGCTCCTTTCCAGTCCCAGCACACCTCCCATACAGGCTCCTTTCCAGTCCCAGCACACCTCCCATACAGGCTCCTTTCCAGTCCCAGCACACCTCCCATACAGGCTCCTTTCCAGTCCCAGCACACCTCCCATACAGGCTCCTTTCCAGTCCCAGCACACCTCCCATACAGGCTCCTTTCCAGTCCCAGCACACCCCCCATACAGGCTCCTTTCCAGTCCCAGCACACCTCCCATACAGGCTCCTTTCCAGTCCCAGCACACCTCCCATACAGGCTCCTTTCCAGTCCCAGCACACCTCCCATACAGGCTCCTTTCCAGTCCCAGCACACCCCCCATACAGACTCCTTTCCAGTCCCAGCACACCTCCCATACAGGCTCCTTTCCATTCTGTTGGGGTGAATAATGTGCATATAAAAGCAATGATCCTATATACCACTTTCTCCAAACTACGAATCCCAGCTAGCTTTGCGCCTGCTCATTCTGTGATGCATTCTCTTTAGTTTGAGATCGCATGACAAATCGCACAAGTGTGAATGGAGCCTAAATGCACATACATTTCCCATGAAAGGATTGAAGTTTGCTGTTAAAAATAAGTAAATATCAATGCGTCTCAATCAACTATTCAGATTAGGAAACATTGCTAGGCGGTGAGATTTGAAGGTTTGGAAGGTTAAGACTCGCTACGCCACATAATTGCTAGAAGTTAGCGTCTGCCTTGTTTCAAACAAATAAGCCTTGAAAGTTTGCAATTTAACACCATTCAAAGCAAACAAACTATCGGTTACCATATCATATGTTATTAGAAAACAATACGGCTGTGTTATGCCAAGCTTCTACAAAATACTTCACAAGGAGAGAATTCATACACTATATCACCAAAAGTATTGGGACGCCTGCCTTTACACACAAACTTTAATGGCATCCCAGTCTTATGCCTCGTACACACGCAACGATTATCGGCCGACCGATCGTCCGACTTTTGTCCACAGTGGTGTTTTGTTGATTGAAATGTGCTCTAGACTGCACACAAATTTTCTCAGCCAACAAAAATCTACTTCAGAAGTGATGTCATGTGCTGGTTTACTTTCCGTGTGTTTTTTCTTCTCTGAGCATGCCCAGTCTTGCTCATCAGATTTTTGTCTTCTGAAATCTGTACTGACTGACGGAAAATTGGCCGTTGTGTTGACGGACAACAAAAATTTTATAGCCTGCACACCAGATTTTAGTCGGCCGAAAAGTCGGAGTCGGTTGTCGAAAGCATCATACTAACAAGCCGAAAATCGGCCGATCGGACGTTGGCCGAAAATTTACGGCCAACATTTGGTGCGTGTGTACGAGGCTTTAGTCCGTAGGGTTCAATATTAAGTTGGAAGGCTGTCCACAAGGTTTAGGAGTGCGTCTATGGGAACGTTTGACCATTCTTCCAGTGGCATGCTCAGAGCCCTGACCTCAACCCGATAGAACACCTTTGGGATAAATTAGAGCGGAGACTGTAAGCTAGTCCTTCTCGTCCAACATCAGTGCCTGACCTCACTAATGCATCTCTGGAAGAATGGTCAAACCTTGAATCCTTCGGACTAAAGCTGGATACACACTATCCAACTTTTGTGGTTAGATTTCCTTCAGATTTACCTTTTCTATGTAGTGCAAGGGCCTGCCGGATTGCATACAAATTGAAAGTGTTTAGGTTTGACCTCATATTATATGGTTTTGGTAAGTCTAAAGGAAAAAAAAAAGTCTTCAGAAAATCTTATAGTGTGTATGGCCCTTAAGGCTGGGATGCCATTAAAGTTCATGTGCGTTTAAAGGCAGGCGACCCAATACTTTTGGTAATATAGTGTATACATACAGGGGAAAAGGGGGGGGGGGGGAAATCACATTTAGGGTAGGGCCTAAAAGAAAAAAAATTTGATCAGAACTGCTTGGGTACAGTCAAAAATAAGGTTGAGATTAATCCCTTGCCATCTTCCGGGCCATTAAGAGCTTTTAAAAATGGCAGGAGACGGAGGCAGGCATTCGGGTCATGTGACCCCTGTAATTGGCTGTCACAGCAGTCACATGATCGGAAAGCTCCAGATTGAAAGTATGCATCGGGAGCTTTCTGATCCCCGCCAGTGACTGGGCTGGGAGTGCACACTCAGCACTGAAAACTGTTTACATAAAACCCCATGTAGATATGCAGCCTCTCTGCCTTAAAGCGGTTGAAAACCCCGCTTTGTGATTTTTACCTGTAGGTAAAAAACGCATAGTTCCTAAACGTGCACGGTTTCAAAGATTTTCACCCTGGATGCAGCCGGGGACGTCACCGGCACACTACGTCAGAGCTTCGTCCCGAGACCCAGGGCTCATCGCAGCTCCAGCCACTCCACAGCATTGGAGGCCACCAACCCGGTAGAAAGACCAGGGGAAGATGTCGGCCCTCTCAGAAGTAACAACGTGCCGCTGGAGGGCTGCTTTCTTATGCAAGTATGCGATGCAGGCAATTTTCTTTTTGAAAAAAAAAGGAAATGTATTATATATAAATTTATTATTTTTTTTTTTTTAACTCTGCCACGGTTTACTACTACTGCTTTAAAGGCCACCTGCTGAGAGGCCTCATATATGCCCTACATCTGCGGAAGTGGTTAACCGCTTGCCGACTGCGCACAGTATATTTATTGCGGCAGTCAGCCCCGGCCAGGCAGAGTGACGTAGGTCTACGTCGCTCGCCTGTCACCGGGTTTTGAGCCAATAGCGGGCGAGCGCGCGCCCGCCCCGGCTTGTTCACAGAGGAGTCCGCGCGTGTGACCGGCGGACCCGATGTCCGCCGGTCACACTACGATCATCTGTAGAGCGGGAGAAAGGCGGGTGGCTTATGTAAACAAGCCACCTGTCATTCTCCCCTGTGTAAAAATGGAGATCAGACGGTTCTACTATATAGAACCATTGAGCTCTGTTTTTACAATAGTAGACATGTCCCATCACAGTTAGAAACACACCCCTAGGACACACTTAACCCCTCCCTCTCCAATACAGTTAACCCCTTCCCGTGTCATTTTTATCTCCCTCTCCAATACAGTTAACCCCTTCCCGTGTCATTTTTACAGTAACAGTGCATATGTATAGCACTGATTACTGCAATAATGTCACTGGTACCCCCAAAAGTGTCAAAAATGTCAGTCAAGGGTCCGATCTGTCCGCCGCAATACCGCAAAAAAAAAAAAAAAAAAAAACACCAAAATTGAAAAATCTTTCCCCTTTGTTAGTAAACGCAATACATTTTGCGCAAACCAATCAAAATACGCTTTTTGCGATTTTTTTTTACCAAACATATGTAGCATAAAACAAATTGGCCGAAAATGTTAAAAAAATTTTGATTTTTACATCTTTTTTGGGGGGGAATTTCATATAAAAAAAAAAAGTGAAAAATAGTTATTTTTGCAAAATTTACGCTCTTTTTTTGTTTATAGCGCATGATCAAAAATCGCACAGGTGATCAAATACCACCAAAAGAAAGCTCTGTTTGTGGGAAAAAAAGAAAGTGAAATTAGTTTAGGTATAGCGTCACACGACCGCGCAATTGTCCGTTAAAAGTCACGAAGGAAAAAAAAAAAAAAAAAAACCGCAAAAAACCCCCTGGTCAGGAAGGGGGTAAAATCTTCCGGGGCTTAAGTGGTTAAAGTCTAATTTCACTTTTGCGGCCCAACTGGGATAGCACATTGTTATGTTTGGGGGAGTGTGGGCTACCAGCAGCCAGAGTTGGTAAAACCAAAAGCAGTCTTTTTTTTTTTTTTTACCTTTTTGAAAAAAAAAAAAAAAAAAAAAAAAAAAAAAAAAGCTTCAGCGTAAAGATAAATCAGTCCCTATTCCTAATGCACAAAATAAAGATTCTGCTCACCGCCAGCATATGCCTGTCCCACAGCAGGGTTTTAAAGTTCCTGCCTGCTTCTGGGGTCCAGTAAAATCACAAACAGCTCTTTCTCACAGGTGTGTTGTGCTTCAGGGGCACCAGCTGACTGCTTCCTTCCCTTTTCTGCCCTCTTTTGCAGGTGGGTTAACCCTTTCAGGTTCAAAGTACAGGGTTGGAGGCTCTGGGTCCAAGATCAGGACTTGAATGGCCTGGTTTGACAGGCAGTCTCGTTGAGATTTCTGCATCTGCGTACAGGTAGTTTTTCCCCATTGTTCTTGAGCAAACTTGGCCAGACTACATATTCCAACTTTTTCCAGAGCTTTAATAGGAATAGTCCATTGTTCTGCTTTTAGACGTTCTTGGGTGCTTAGAACTGCTTTTTGGGTCATTCTCCAGCTGGGAGAACCCATGACCAAAGTCTGAGAAAGAGCTGACACCGGTAAGTAGGTTTGGCCTCAAAATTCTTTGGTAGTGTTGAGATTTCATTGTGTCTGTCACAAATTTAAAGCACCCTGTACCAGATGCAACAAGGCAGCCCCAAAACAAAACCAAGCCTCTGCTAGGTGTCACATTAGGTACTTTTTTCTTTGAAAGCTTAATTTTTTTCCCCCTCACCTGTCAACAAAGAGCTGATGCCGCTTGCCAAAAAAGCTTCAGTTTCACCTCATCTGTTCAAGGTACATTCACTCAGAAGCATTGGGACGTGTCAGTATGCATTTTAGCAAATTATAAGGTTTTTCTCAACAGTGGATCTTCTTCCTCTGAGCCTATTTTCACTTAAAAAAGCATTGGATGGTGCAATCAGACACTGATGTACCTTGACTTTGGAGTTCAGCTTGTGTACTGTTGGTTACACTGCTCAAAAAAATTAAAGGAACACTTTGAAAACACATCAGATCTCAATGTGAAAAAAATATGGACTAATATGGACTGGTTAATGTGTTAGGTACAAAAAGGATGCCACATCGTTTAATGGAAATGATCAATCTACAGATGATCAAAGTAAAATAAATGATGCAACAGGTTAGTCAATTTTGCTAAAAATGTCATTGCAGCAACTCAAAAAAATGGTACCATGGTAGTTTGTATAGCCCCCCACATGCTTGTATGCATGCCTGACAGCGCTTCTAATGAGACAACGGATGGTGTCCTGGAGTATTTCCTCCTAGATCTGGATCAGGGCATCCCTGAGCTCCTGAACAGACAGAGGTGCAACCTGGCAGCTTCAGATGAACAGAAAAAGTCCCAGAGGCGTTCTATTGGATTTAGGTTAGGCGAGCGTGGGGGCCAATCAATGGTATCAATTCCTTCATCCTCCATGAACTGGCTGCATACTCTCACCATATGAAGCCAGGGGCATTGTCCTGCACCAGGAGGAAACCAGGACTCACTGCACCAGTGTTGGATCTCACAATGGGTCCAAGGTTATTATCCTGGTGCCTAATGGCAGTCAGAGTGCCATGGCCTAGCCTGTAGAGGTCTGTGCGTCCCTCCATCGATATGCTTCCCCAGGCCATCCCTGCCCCACCACCAAACCGGTCATGCTGAATGATGTTACAGGCAGCATAATGTTCTTCACGGCTTCTCCAGACCCTTGCATGTCTGTCACATGTGCTCAGGGTGAACCTGCTCTCATCTGTGAAAAGCACAGGGCGCCAGTGGCAGACCTGCCAATTCAGGTGTTCAATGGAAAATGCCAATCAAGCTCCACAGTGCCAGGCAGGGAGCACAGGGCCCACTAGAGGACGTCAGGCCCTCTGGTGACCCTCAAGAAATCGGTTTCGGATTGTTTGGTCAGAGACATTCACACCAGTGGCCTGCTGGAGGTCATTTTGCAGGGCTCTGGCAGTGTTCTTCCTGTTCCTCCTTGCACAAAGAAACAGATACCGGTCCTGCTGAAGGGTGAAGGGCCTTCTTTGGCCCTGTCCAGCTCTCCTAGAGTAACTGCCTGTCTTCTGGAATCTCCTCCATGCTCTTGAGACTGTGCTGGGAGATACAGCAAACCTTCTGCCAATGGCACATATTGATAGGTCATCCTAGAGGAATTGGACTGCCTGTGCAACCTCTATAGAGTGCAGATATCGCCTCATGCTACCAGTACTGACATTGACCCTAGCCAAATGCAAAATTAGTGAAAAACAGTCAGAAAAGATGAGTAAAGAAAAAAATGCCAAAGGCCTCCACCTGTAAAACCATTCCTGTTTTGGAGGTAGTCTCATGGTTGCCCATCTAGTGCACCTGTTATTTGCATTAACACCAAAGCAGCTGAAACTGATTACCAACCCCCTCTGCCATTTACTGACCAGATCAATATCCCAGGAGTTTAACTTGATGCTATGCTCTGATTAAAAAGTGTCCCTTTATTTTTTTTTGAGCAGCGTCCAATATATATTATATATATTTTTTTGTTTTTTAGGTTGAGGCCCTGGAGAATAAATTGGTGGGTTTTGCAATTTTATTTTATGTCGCACGGTATTTGCGCAGCAGTTATTTTAAATGCAATTTTGGAAAATAAACGCTTAATGCCGATGCAAACACACAATACAGAACATAATTTTGTTGTAAAATAGAACAGGTGATGTTACGCCAAATAAATAGATACTAAACCTGTTACTATTTTAAACTTCCACGTCTGTGCAATGGCAACAATGTGAATTTTACTATCCATAGGCAATGCTTTAAAAGCCTTTGCAGGCTACCATTTTAAATGTATATAGTAGGTCTGGTGCTAGAATTCCTGCCCATGATCGGACGTTGGAGATCTCACATGTGTGGGACAATCACTGTTTGCGTGCGTGCAGGACTGATTCGTGCGTTCGTGGCACGCGAGCATGGGGCACTTTCAATTTATTTTTTTTAATCACTTTTATTGCTGTCACAAGAAATGTAAACATCCCTTGTGACAGCAATAGGCATGTGACAGGTACTCTTGCCGGAAAGATCTGGGGGGGTCTAAAAAATTTGCAAAGTCCAGGTTAGAATATTTTCTTAATAATTTATTGGATTTACACTTATTTTGCTTACGGTGTGCCATACCAAAGACCATTGTTTTTCACTCCATTTTTTTTTTTAGGAGAAATGAAGACTTGTTTCAATTAGCTGCTGGGGTACCAACAAATGTGTCCATGCTGTACATGCATCTGTACCATACAAAACTATTCTGAACAGATCTCTCATGCCTATAAGGTGTGAACAAACAAGATGTTCCTGCATGCACAGCAGTGTACCCGGGTCCTTTCTGCTCTTCTCACAATATATAAGCCCACAAATCAGCCAAATACTTGCAAACAATGAACTTTCAAATATTGCCAATATATATCCTCAGCAGTGGTTAGGATATAAGATAACCGCCCTCAGAGCTGCCCAAACGCTGTGCGAATGTCAGCCAGTTCCGCAAGAACTTTACTCTGATGTAAGGGTTGACCCTGATGTAAAAGGGGGCGGGGGGTTCTAATGGGGACCCTGATATGAGGGGGGCACTCTGATGTAAATGTAATGGGGACCTTGCTGGGGATCTTGATGTAAGGAGATAGGAGATGGGGATAAGGGGGAGGGGACTGTTGGAGATCCTGATGTAAGGGGGGATTCCAATGGGGACCCGGATGCAAGGGTGGACCCTCAGAAGGGCACCCTGTTTGAAGGTGGGGGCCTGATGAGGTGAAGGGGGATTCTGATGGGGACCCTGATGTAAGGGGAGGGAGTCTTCATGTGTAAAGCAGTGACTCTAATAGGGACCCTGATGTAAAGGGGGGCACTGATCGGGCTGTGATGTAAAGGATAACCCTGATGTGAGGGGGGGGGGGACTTTGATGTGAGGGGGTATTCTGATGATGTGAAGTGGGGGGGGGACAACTCTGATGTTTTGGGAAGATGGAGAGGGGGGGGGGGGGACTCTGATGGGGAACCTGATGTAAGGGGAGGGGGGTCTTCATGTATACGGTGGTGACTCTAATGGGGACCCTGATGTAAAAGGGGGGCACTGATTGGGCTGTGATGTAAAGGGTAACTCTGATGTGAGGTGAGGGGGGGACGTTGATGTAAGGGGGAATTCTGATGGGGACCCTGATGTGAAGTGGGGGGTGGGCGTGGACAACTCTGATGTTTTGGGAAGGGGGACTCTGATGGGAAACCTGATGTAAGGGGAGGGGGTCTTCATGTATAAGGTGGTGACTCTAATGGGGTCCCTGATGTAAAAGGGGGACACTGATTGGGCTGTCATGTAAATGGTAACCCTGATGTGAGGTGAGGGGGGGACGTTGATGTAAGGGGGAATTCTGATATGAAGTGGGGGTGGACAACTCTGATCTTTTAGGAAGGGGGACTCTGATGGGAAACCTGATGTAAGGGGAGGGGGGACAATGATGTAAGGGGGAATTCTGATGGGGAGACAACTCTGATGTTTTGGGAAGGGGGGTCTTCAACTATAAGGTGGTGACTCTAATGGGGACCCTGATGTAAAAAGGGGACACTGATTGGGCTGTGATGTAAAGGGTAACCTTGATGTGAGGTGAGGGGAACATTGATGTAAGGGGGAATTCTGATGGGGACCCTGATATGAAGTGGGGGGATTCTGATGGGGAACCTGGTGTAAGGGGAGAGGGTCTTCATGTGTTAAGAAGTGACTCTAATGGGGACCCTGATGTAAAGGGGGACACTGATTGGGCCATGATGTGGAGGGGGGGGGGGCTTAGATGTAAGTGGGAATTCTGATGTATGGGGGGGGGGTGCACTCTGACAGGGACAATGATAGAAGGTTGTGATGGGCTATAGTGATTTTGAATGTCTTTGTATTCCGATCACTATGAAGCTGCCAGTACTTGTCATGTGAATGGTGAGTCCAGTCCTCTATAGAGGGGACAGAGATTAGACGATCACAGGCAGACAAAGCTGTGCGGAGTACAATGCCGGCCGGCTGCCATGTGCACATCCAGCACCGTCCTGTACACAGATCGGAGGACGCCACTTCCGTCTGACTCATTTCCACCAACTAGGAGGAAATCCGTCCCGTGTGTCCCCGGTACCCCGGCCATGTGTGTCCCGGGACATCACAGCATCTCCCTGCCGATCGTCTGTAACCCATGGCAACCTCGGCTGGGTACCACCGGACAGAGGGCCGTATTGTCACCCAGGTGACAGTTCTCCAATAAGACGTGTACACGGCGGTCACATGAACCTCATCATCAGCCCGATCTCCTGATTTACGTGGCATCTGCATGCAACAGCTGCCCTGTGCTGTGTGCCCCCTCTACCCAGACAACTTTATACATCACTGTGCCATGGCAGACACCCCTTCCCCCCCATTGTACCCCACATTCCATACCGTAGTCAGCAGAGGTCTCATCTGTTCCCCGACACGATCCTCGTCCATGGCCCCCCACTGATCGGCAGACAGGAGATCTGGGGTACTACAGATGAACAACCCCCCTCCCTGAGATCGGCAGATCTGATCACAAGGAGCACACCATCCGATCCACTCACAGACGATCGCACGGCCGCTTCTTTATCGGAAAGGAGAGCGGTGTCGTTGCTCGCTCCGCCCCTCCCCTCCTCTCCTCCTCCTTGTGTAGAGCTCACTCTTTCTTTTTGCATGGCCTCTTCTATCTCTTCTATTGGCCGGGCCCTCCCCTTCCCTCTGTCTGCCTCCCATCCCCCTCCGTGCTTTGTGCTCGATCCCTGGAGGTAGAGTGATGGCTCTGGGCTCTCTGTGTGCTCAGCATGGCTCACTCATCTCTGAGTGGCATTGTGTGTCATCTCTAGAGTCCATGTCTCATGGCTGGCCTCTGATCACTGACATTGCAAAATCAATTCTTCTTCTCATCAGTGCCTTCTTCTTATATATGGAAAACCTTCCAGGGGCTCTATCCATGTGCATAAACACAGCAAACTTTCTCACTTCTTTCCCTGGGGCCCAACCTGTGGCCCCTATGTGGCACTTAGGGCACATTCACACCGTGCCCATAGAGCTGTGCTGATCTGTATTGATCAGTGCAAGGACACACAGAAATCCGATCGCTCCATAACGCTCTGTGAAAGTGGTTGGCAGTGCGTTGCTTAAAAATGCAGAAGTGTTATTTTGTGACACTTTATTAACGCTAATAAAAACAAATTGTTACAACTGTACAGGACGTCAGGGATGGATCCTAGACTGTAGCTCCCAAATGTCCCTGATTCCGAGGGACTGTCCTTGATTTCGAGGGACTGTCCCTGATTTCGAGGGACTGTCCCTGATTTGGATCAAAGTCCCTCTCTCCCTCTTTCCTCCTCATTTGTCCCTCATTTTGGTCTGATCCAGAGGCGTAACTAGAACCTTCAGGGCCCCGATGCAAGAAACCATGAAGGGCCCCCCAGACCCCTGGCCGGGGCCCTTCCCTTCAAGCCCGGGGCTCTTCCCACTGATCCTGGGGCTCTTTACTCTCGTTGCATGGCCTTTTATTATGGTCCCGCAGCAGGATCCTTTCACAAGGTCTGCAACGGGCCCCCTTCCTGCAATCTTGGGGCCTCCCCACAGTGGTGCAATGCCAGGGCCTGGTCGCAAGTGTGACCTTTGAGATCCTGGAAGTTCACCCACTGGTTTGCTACCGGGCCCCCTGGAGCATGGGGCCCGGTAGCAATTGCAACCCCTGCAACCCCTGTAGTTACGCCCCTGGTCTGATCTATATAGTTTGTATATAAAACACACATTTCATCTTTCAAAAAGCGTTTCCCAGTGCCAAACCTTTCCTCCAATTGTATAAATTGCTGCATTTGTAAATTTCAATGCCAGTATAAAGGAATAGTAGAGGTGAAAAAAAAAAAACTCACTTGTGAGTTGATTTACATTTTTTTTTTAATTCTCCTTGGGGGCATGGCAGGGGGTGTGTCATATACCTACCAGTGTCATCTTAAAGTGGAGTTCCACCCTCATTTTATACTTACCTCCATCTTCTCGCTCCGGGTCACCTGAAAAAGAAATGGATAATCGCATATTTTTTTTTTTTTTTACTTACCTCGTAGCGAAGAAAATATACTTACCTTACTTCCTTCTTCCTCCTTCCTCGGCCGCGGCCCGTCGTCACTTCCTGGCTCTGCAATGATTCCTGGGAGCTGGACGTCATAGCTCCCAGGAATCATTGCGCCTGCACCGGCCCCGACGTCAGTTCCGGGTCGCGCGCGTCATCCCCTTCTAAACAGCTTCTGGGCATGCCCAGAAGCTGTGGAGGGGTGACGCGCGCGACCCGGAAGTGACGTCGGGGCCGGCGCAGAGCATCGTGGGACCACAGAAGGCGGAAGAAGACGCCGAAGAGGACGCGCTGGCTTCAAGCTGCCCACATCTGAGATGGCAGCGCTGGACAAGACGTTTGCAAGGTAAGTATTTCGTCTTGCAGGTAAGTGCAACCCGGGACAGATCAGAGGCTAGCCATTGTGGAATGCACTAGCCCTGACTGTCCCGGGGGTATTAAAAAAAAAAAAAAAAAATCCAGGGTGGAACTCCGCTTTAAGAGCATTAAAGGCCCCCGGGCAATGCAGTGCACTGGGGCCCCGCCTACACAATCACCCACAAATGAAAATGCAAATTATCGATAAGGCTATATTTATAGGTACAGCAATGCCAGGCTAATGACAGCTTCCAAGTTCCGCGGCTGGGTCCAGTGAGCACACACACGGACGGGAGTCAGACTCGACTGTCCTGTGTGTGCCTGTTACAGTGGAGGCAGACAGGCATTCCTGCAGTTGTGGGGTCCCCCTCCACAGCCCAAGTGGCCTGACAGTAGCACAGGGCCGACAGGTGCTTGCCACCTGCTAAGTTTGGTGGCGGGATACACACGGGAATCGGACCTAATGCTTGGCTGGGGCTGGGTCAATGGGCAGGTGGGGCCCCCCAAGCAAGTGGGGCCCCCGGGAACTGCCCAGCGTGCCCATTCGGTAAGATGGCCCTGATACCTACATACCTTTGCTTATAGGTGTCCCTCATTCCCATCTTAAAAAGTTGGGAGGTATAAGTAATGTGGACACCTGAAGAAGGGTCCCAGGAAGTAAAGGGGAGAAGAAAGAAGGATCCTCATGTGACCATGGCTGTCTTTACACGCACATGAACTTTAATGGCATCCCAGTCATAGTCCTTGGGGTTCAATATTGAGATGGCCCACCCTATGCAGCTATAACAGCTTCAACTCTTCTGGGAAGGCTGTCCACAAGGTTTAGGTGTGTGTCTATGGGAATGTTTGACCATTCTTCCAGAAGGGCATTTGTGAGGTCAGGCACTGATGTTGGATGAGATGGCCTGGTCTCCGCTCTAATTTATCCCAAAGGTGTTCTATCGGGTTGAAGTCAGGACTCTGTGCAGGCCAATCAAGTTCCTCCATGTGTTTGTGGACCTTGCTTTGTTCACTGGTGTGCAGTCATGTTGGAACAGGAATGGACCTTGCTTTGTGCACTGATCCAAATCATATGATGGAGGGGGGGGGGGATTATGGTGTGGGGTTGTTTTTTTAGGGATTGGGCTTGGCATCTTAGATACAGTGAAGGGAACTCTTAAGGCATCAGCATCCCATACATTTTGGACAATATCATGCTCCCAACGTTGTGGGAACCGTTTGGTGATGGCCCCTTCCTGTTCCAACATGACTGTGCACCAGTGAACAAAGCAAGGTTTATAAAGACATGGATAAGCGACTTACCCACCCATCCGTCCATGTCTCCGCACTTTTTTTTGCTGAGAAATCATTTGGAAAAACCCTGCCAGACATTGCTGGCCGTGACCATCTTGAGTAAGGGCAGATGATTCATGTAGGGCACAGGTGTCAAATACAAGGCCCGCGGGCCAAATGCGGCCCCCCCAGGCCATTGCATGTGGCCCTCGCACCTCTCATGCAGCTGTGGCAGCCCCCTTATCTCTGCCCCCACCATTTTTCTGTAGTCGGCAGCAGAGAGGACAGAACTCCTTTGCCAGATCCTGCAGTACTCTGTGCAGCTGCAGAAAGGCTCGTCTTTGCTCCCCTGCTCTTCAGCAGTCCGCATCAGAGAGGAGGGCAGAACTCCTCCTACAGATCCTGCACCTCTCTGTGCAGCCTCAACACCACCTTGTCTCTGCCTCCCCAGGTCTCAGCATTCAGAAGACTCTGGAAGCTGACTCCAGCCCTTCTCTGGTTCTCCTCCAGACCCTGCACTTCTTCCCAGATCCACCCTCTGGTAAGGGGGTGCATTGTGATGTAAGGGGGCGTGGGGTGCTCTGGACATCTAATCTTACAGATATAACCGGCCCTTTGAGGGAAACCATAATGCTGATGCGACCCGCGATGGAAGTGGAGTTTGACACCCCTGATGTAGGGTTTACTTCCTGGAATCCATCTGCCCTCAGCTCATGCAGACAGAAGGGGGTGCTTTGCTGAGAAAATGCCTCCTTCCCTCCTGAAGACGCCTAGGATGTGTGCCATCATTTGCCTATGCATAGAAACCAAGAAGTAACTGCAGAAATACAGAAAATATGTTTAAAAACAAGTAAATATGATGTACTTTTCTATCTGGTTACTAGCGCTAGCATTCAAAATAGTCAATGATGATTGAGAGAGTAAAGTTCCAATTTAACCCACCTGCAGAGGAGGCCTAAAAGGAGCAGGAAGGAGTCAGCACTTGTCTGTGAGGTGGAGTGGAGCAGTTGACAGTTGTGAGAAAGTGTGGGCTGTCTGGAGGCTGAAACTTTGTTTGCTTAACTCTTGTGGGTTTTTCAGTACCCCAAATTAGACAGGAAATTCACATCACAGAGCAGCCAGAGCGATTCACCAGCTGCGCTAGGGGGCGCCAGAGCGCTTCACACAGCTCCTTTTTTTAGTTTTGTTTTGTACAAGCTTTATTTAAACTGTACAAAACGTACACTTTATTCACTGCAATGTTGGGCAGCGTGATGCACTGCGATGCCTGACATTGAAGTGCAATTCGGGCTGGTGGCTGTGATAAAATGCAACATGTCTGCATTTTATCGTAGCAAGCTGCAGCACAGTGCTAGGCTGCCTTGCAGTGTGAATGGGTCACAGAGGAAACAGTTGTTTTCTCTGTGACCCTGCGGTGACAGATGTTTTACCATTCGGTAAAACGCCTGTCACCAGATACAGTGCCTTGCGAAAGTATTCGGCCCCCTTGAACTTTGCGACCTTTTGCCACATTTCAGGCTTCAAACATAAAGATATAAAACTGCAATTTTTTGTGAAGAATCAACAACAAGTGGGACACAATCATGAAGTGGAACGAAATTTATTGGATATTTCAAACTTTGTTAACAAATAAAAAACTGAAAAATTGTCCCACTTGTTGTTGATTCTTCACAAAAAATTACAGTTTTATATCTTTATGTTTGAAGCCTGAAATGTGGCAAAAGGTTGCAAAGTTCAAGTTCAATATACTTTTGCAAGGCACTGTATAGTGGGAACTGGCTCTTAGTGTTGGGTCATTCATTCATGGGGAGCCCCCTATGATGGACTAACTTGTGGAGATGGCGTGGCACTATACTGTTGTCGAGGATCTGCTTGGACCTGCCAAGTTCTGAGGACCCCTGTCACCATGGAGAGCAATTGCAACTGGAAACCAGCATTTAAGAGAGTCAGGGAGTGTTCCAAAATTCTGCACAGATAACAGACCAGTTCCATGGGCCTAGAATTATTGTTTAGGTGAAAAGATATTGTAATTCATATCCCACTTGTCAGCTAACTGTTCCAGTTTCTCATTTTAGGAACCCCTTTGTACCTCTGCCTATTCTTGAGGTACCATTTGAGTGTACTGCAATGAATCAGGTGGGCCCCATGGTCAAATTGGCTTGGAGAAACCAGTACATACTGGTGGTATTCAAATATGCAATGAGGTATCTAGAATCAGACTCAGATGAAAAACTACTTCAAAGCGAGTGCTTGAGAGTTGTTTACCATGTTCTCAAGGACTGGGTTCCCTAAAGAGATCTTGGTGGACCAGGGCATATTGTTTATGTCAAAAGTGATAACAGACCTATGGAAGCTGTTCCAAATTAGATAATTGCGTAGCTCCGCCTGTCACCCACAGACGAATGGGCTGGTCGAAAGGTTCAATAAAACCTTTAAATCTATGCTCCAGAGGGTGGTGCGAAAAGATTAGGACTGCTTACACCCAGCACTTATGTTTGCCATCAGAGAGATACCTCAGGCATCCACTGGGTTTTCCCCATTTGAGTTGGTGTACAAGCAGAGACCTTGTGGGTTGTGAAAGCCTTACCAAATCTAGGCCACACTGTAGGGCAGGGGTCTTCAAACTATGGCCCTCCAGTTGTCTAGGAACTACAATTCCCATCATGCCTAGTCATATCTGTGAACATCAGAGTTTTAAAATGCCTCATGGGGCGTGTAGTTCTGCAACAGCTGGAGGGCCATAGTTTGGAGATCCCTGCTGAAGGGTGTCACACAGTGCTTCTGACAGCCCCGTCTTGCTGGAGATGGTTCCTAGATGGCAAATATATTTCTGCTGTTTGGGCTGTGGTCCCTGTAAGGGGGATGATTTGAGAGACATTTTTAGTATTCAGGGGTCCTCAATCATGCTGGGTTTGGCCCGGGGTTCTGGGGATAGTCTAGTTGGAGAAGACTGAATTACAGTTCTCTCAGGATTGGCAAAGTCCTCATTTATGACCCAGAATTCGGAGGCTTGAGGAGAGTTTGGGTGGGAATGAGCCTACAATCCTTATTATAGGGACTCTGGTCATAAAAGGGTTAACAGGAGGAGACCTGAAAAGGAGCAAGAAGCACCTGTCTATGAGGTGGAGTGAAGCAGTTGACAGCTGTGAGAAAGTGTGGAGTGTCTGGAGACTGAGACATTGCTTGCTGAACTCCTGAAAGTTTTGTGGCTCCCTTAAGCAGACAAGAGCCCTAAAAATCCTGGTGTGGGACTGGAATATTGGCAGTGAGCCATTGTGTTTTCAGTTGTGCTGAAGGAAGGAGTTAGCACCTGTCTGTGAGGTGGAGTGGAGCAGGGAGTCGGGCCAGGGGAGGAGAGGCAGTGATCACCGCCGCTCTTCCCCGATCGTCTGGGATCGAGTGAGGAAATCCGCCCGCTTGTGACAGACAGTGATAGATTACAGGATTCAGCATAGCTGAACCTTTGATCTGTGTCACACAATCCCCTCCCCCCACACACGTCAGTAAGCATCAGGCAACATTTTCGCTCTTTTTTTATTAATATCGAAAAAATGAAAAGCGCAGAGATAATCAAATACCACCAAAAGGAAGCTCTGTTTGTGGGGAAAAAAGGACTTAAATTTCGTTTGGGTACAGGGTTGCATGACCGCGCAATTGTCAGTTAAAATCGCGCAGTGCCAAATTGCAAAAAGTGGCCTGGACGTAAAGCAGGAAAATCCTCCGGTGGTAAAGTGGTTAAAGCCCAACTCCAGGATATTAGGAAAATCCACCCCCCTTCTTTCTCTCTCTAACTATCCATTGGTATATAAATAGGAAAGTCCACCCCCCTTCTTTCTCTCTCTAACGATCCATTGGTATATAAATAGGAAAGTCCACCCCGCTTCTTTCGCTCTCTAACGATCCATTGGTATATAAATAGGAAAGTCCACCCCGCTTCTTTCTCTCTCTAACTATCCATTGGTATATAAATAGGAAAGTCCACCCCCTTCTTTCTCTCTCTAACTATCCATTGGTATATAAATAGGAAAGTCCACCCCGCTTCATTCTCTCTCTAACTATCCATTGGTATATAAATAGGAAAGTCCACCCCGCTTCTTTCTCTCTCTAACGATCCATTGGTATATAAATAGGAAAGTCCACCCTGCTTCATTCTCTCTCTAACCATCCATTGGTATATAAATAGGAAAGTCCACCCCGCTTCTTTCTCTCTCTAACTATCCATTGGTATATAAATAGGAAAGTCCACCCCGCTTCTTTCTCTCTCTAACTATACATTGGTATATAAAAAAAAATAAACTATCCAAATGCCCATTTTCCTTACCTAAAGCCATGTTCACCTGAGGATCCTTTCCTTACTTCCTGGGGCCCTTCTTCAGGTGTCCACATTACTGCCTGCTTGATATGCACACCTCCTATTGGTGTAGGCACCCCTTACAGTGGCTGGGGCCTTTCTCATAGGCTCCCATAACAGGACAACTCAGAGGGGTGGTGAGAGGACCAGTGCCCCAAAAAATACAGAGCAGGGACAGTGCCCGGTCTTCAGGGCAGGAAATTAGCTTCTACCATAGAGGAGAGTGTGACTTTGCAGGATACACTGCAGGGTGGCTTAGGAAGGGAGGCCTTTGGAGTCAAGACTGAGGAGTAATGGATGTACAATGCACTTTACATTTCATTTGTTCCTGGATTGGACTTTTTACTTTTAGAACAATATTAAAAGCTTCTCTAGAGGAAGAGGGGTGACCCATGAATGCTGCACATCTAGGTGTCCTATGAGGTTAAAAGAGTGGCAACCTCAGCCTGGACTCCGACCAGGCCACGCCTCCAATGCCGTACGCTCTGCCCCCCAAGGCTTAGTCAATTTAGGTTTAGAGTTTATGTCCACCTAAAACTTTTTGTTATGATTTCAGGTAAGGGTTAGAAAAGCTATTTCTAATATTTAGACTTCTGGTATGGTGGCTAAACACGTTTTGATTGATCATCTATTTCTTTTTCGATTGATCTCTTCTATAGTCAACAACCCATTCGGTGGATATGCCGCACACTGAGAAGTGGATTTCAATCATTAGTGAAATTACAATCATAGCTTACAAATGTAAGACCCATATATCGGGGCAGATTCAGTTTTGATCAGCAAGGGATCTGTCCGCTGATCCGCTTCTGATCAAAGCAGAGCGGGGGGATGACAGCTTCTGCAGAGTAAACACAGACAGAGCTCTATGGGCAGCTGACCGCCCTCTGATCCAATCCGATTAAACGGAAGGGGACGGATCTCCTTCTGGGTTTTTTTGGCAGTTCGGAGGTAGGTGCGTGTAAACGGACACAAACAAGTCTGTTTACATTTGCCAGTCCATAAGGGTGAAAGGACTGATCGGGTCCACCTAAAAAAACTGACAGGTGGATCTGATCGGACTTCATGTAAAAGGGGCCTAATGCTGGCCATACACTAGTTGAAAAATCATTTGAAAATCTGTCATTTGGACCGTTTGTTCATTTTTTGTCCAGTTAATGGGCACAAATAGAAAATCGTTTTTTTAACTTTTCAGAGCCGAAAAATCAAAGAAACAGGTTGGAAAATTCTGCTGAACAAACAATAAATTGAAAGGTTGTATTTCTTGCCCAAACTGTTTGCACTAGGCATAAAGTCCAAAAAGACATGGATGAGCGAGTTTGGGGTGGAGAAACTTGACTGGCCTGCACAGAGTCCTGACCTCAGCCGGAAAAGAACACCTTTGGGATGAATTAAAGTGCAAACTGTGAACCAGGCCTTCTCATCCACATCAATGCCTGACCTCACTAATGCGCTTCTGGATGAATGGTCAAACATTCCCATAGACACACTCCTAAACCTTGTGGACAGCCTTCCCAGAAAAGCTGAAGCTGTTATAGCTGCAAAGGATGGGCCAACTCAATATTCAACCCTACCGACTAAGACTGGGATGTAGAGCTGCACGATTCTGGATAAAATGAGAATCACAATTTTTTTTGCTTAGAATAAAGACCATGATTCTTGGCGTAACATCATCTTTTACATTATACAAAAAAACAGGGCTAACTTTACTGTTGAGGTTTTTTTAAGTTCATTAAAGTATATTTTTTTCCCAAAACACTGCGTTTGAAAGACTTAGGCGCAAATACAGTGTGACATAAAAGATTGCAACGATCGCCATTTTATTCTCTGGGGTTTTTCCTAAAAAAAAAAAAAATATATATATATATATATAAATATATAATGTTTGGAGGTTCTAAGTAATTTTCTAGCAAAAAATACTGATTTTAACTTGTAAGCAACAAGTGTCAGAAAAAGGCTTAGTCTTTAAAGCGGAGTTCCGGCCTGAAAAAAAAGTTTAGATAAAAATACCCCCGGAACAGTCAGGGCAAGTGCATCTGAACTGTCCCTGGTTTCACATACCTTTTAGCAGTGGCGGCCTGTGCATATGGGGCGCCAGGGCGCCGCCCCCCCAGATAAAAAGGAAAGAAAAAAAGATTACAAAAAGAACAAATAAAGTTAAAAAAAAAAAAATCCAGGTCGGCGGTCTATGTGGTGGCTATGGGGGGGGGGGGGTGGGGTTTACGACCCAGCAGAGGCGCCGATTGGCTGCCTTCTGGGGCGTAACCTGGGCGCAGGACAGCCCCACTTTCGTGATATCCTGGCTGTGATTGGTCCAGTCTCCAGCCTGGACCAATCATCATCCAGGACATCCGATTGCTGACCCCGCCGACTTCGCAATGGGGGCGGTGCCGGTGCGTGCGTCAGTCAGATCAGAGGACAGAAGAGGCAAGAGGAGCAGCGCCGTGGACGGTTCCCGCCGGACCGGTTCCGCGAATCCCGCCGCCGTCAGAAGAAGAGGACTCGAGGAGAGGAGCAGCGTCGTGGACGTCTCGCAGGCAGCCCAGCAGAGCAGGTAAGTGATTGAAGCCGACCTGTGACCTGACCTTACCATGACCTGTGCCATGCATATACCATCACCTGTGCCATGCCTGTGCCATGCATATACCATCACCTGTGCCATGCCTATACCGTCACCTGTGCCATGGCTGTGCCATGCATATACCATCACCTGTGCCATGCCTGTACCATCCCCTGTGCCATGCCTATACCGTCACCTGTGCCATGCCTATACCATCACCTGTGCCATGCCTGTACCATCCCCTGTGCCATGCCTGTACCATCACCTGTGCCATGCCTATACCATGCCTATACCATCACCTGTGCCATGCCTGTACCATCACCTGTGCCATGCCTATACCATGCCTGTACCATCACATGTGCCATGCTTGTATCATCACCTGTGCCATGCCTATACCATCACCTGTGCCATGCCTGTACCAATCACCTGTGCCATGCCTATACCATCACCTGTGCCATGCCTATACCATGCCTGAACCATCACCTGTGCCATGCCTGTACCATCACCTGTGCCATGCCTATACCATGCCTGTACCATCACCTGTGCCATGCCTATACCATGCCTGTACCATCACCTGTGCCATGCCTATACCATCACCTGTGCCATGCCTGTACCATCACCTGTGCCATGCCTGTACCATCACCTGTGCCATGCCTATACCATGCCTATACCATCACCTGTGCCATGCCTGTACCATCACCTGTGCCATGCCTATACCTTCACCTGTGCCATGCCTGTACCATCACCTGTGCCATTCCTGTACCATCACCTGTGCCATGCCTATACCATCACCTGTGCCATGCCTGTGCCATGCTTATACCATCACCTGTGCCATGCCTGTACCATCACCTGTGCCATGCCTGTACCATCACCTGTGCCATGCCTATACTATGCCTATACCATCACCTGTGCCATGCCTGTACCATCACCTGTGCCATGCCTATACCTTCACCTGTGCCATGCCTATACCATCACCTGTGCCATGCCTATACCATCACCTGTGCCATGCCTATACCATGCCTATACCATCACCTGTGCCATGCCTGTGCCATGCCTATACCATCACCTGTGCCATGCCTGTACCATCACCTGTGCCATGCCTATACCATCACCTGTGCCATGCCTGTACCATCACCTGTGCCATGCCTATACCATGCCTATACCATCACCTGTGCCATGCCTGTACCATCACCTGTGCCATGCCTATACCATCACCTGTGCCATGCATATACCATCACCTGTGCCATGCCTGTACCATCACCTGTGCCATGCCTATACCATCACCTGTGCCATGCCTATACCATCACCTGTGCCTTGCCTATACCATCACATGTGCCATGCCTATACCATCACCTGTGCCATGCCTGTACCATCACCTGTGCCATGCCTATACCATCACCTGTGCCATGCATATACCATCACCTGTGCCATGCCTGTACCATCACCTGTGCCATGCCTGTGCCATGCCTATACCATCACCTGTGCCATGCCTATACCATCACCTGTGCCTTGCCTATACCATCACATGTGCCATGCCTGTACCATCACCTGTGCCATGCCTGTACCATGACCTCAAAGTCACGCAATTTTTTTACTGCGTTTTTTGCCGCGAAGAAATACCTTCTTGCGCCCCCCCCCCCCCTAAAAATTTTGAGCACCAGCCACCACTGCTTTTAGAAGAAATACTTACCTTGAAAATGTCTTGTCCAGCGCTGCCATCTCAGGTGTGGGCAGCTGAAGCCGAAGCGTCCTCTTCAGTGCCTTCTTCGGTGAGGTCGGAGTCCCCAGAATGCCCTGCTCGTCACTTCCAGGGCAGGCGCATCATCCCTGCACAGCTTCTGGGCATGCCCAGAAGCTGTTTAGCAGGGAATGACATGCCAGCCCCCGGAAGTGACGAGCAGGGACGGTGCAGCCGCATTGACTCCTGGGTGCGATGACGCTCAGCTCCCAGGAGTCAATGCAAGCAGGAAAGAGGAAGTGGAAGGAAGGTAAGTATATTTTCTTTAAAAACAAGGTAAGTAAACCCCCAAAAAAATTGGGATTATCCAGGTTACTAAGAGCAAGCGGATGGCAAAATTTTGTTTTGAGGCTGGAACTCCGCTTTAAGAGGGGAAACTGCCCTCACTTACAGACGGAAGTTCATTCCTTTGATCTAAAAGAAGGAAATGATACATTGTAAAACGTGTTTATAGTTACCTAGCAGCCTTAACAATGTTGATAAACATTTGCGGAGGCCTTTTTTTTTATAGCTGTGAGTGAGCAGAGAACAGCTCTGTAAGAATCAAGGAAAAGCCGTTTTAAGATTGGGGGGGGGGGGGGGGTGGATCGAGATTGAGCTCGCAATCACATTTTTTAACGATTAATCATGCAACTCTACTGGGATGCCATTAAAGTTTATGTGCATTTACAGGCAGGCGTCCCAATACTTATGTGAATATGGTGTATTTGTTTCTACACTGATGGAATGTTGTATTCATCAAACTCGTCAAGTCATACTGGGCCCGTTTATAAGAGCTAGCTGAAGACACAAGATTTCTACCTCAAAAGACTGGGGTCAAAGACTCTAGAAGTTGCTTGTTGAATTGCATTTAGTGCTTGTGTTATTATTGGGGCTGTGGCGTCAGGAGGTTCGAGGGAGTAGTCTGACTCAAGCTTGGTCATTCTCCTACCCTTATCCGGCCTGTAGCCATAAACCCTGGTTGGTTAAAGCGGAGTTCCACTGAAAAGTGGAACTCCGAATATCTGTCTAGGGTGCAGCTATTGGCACCTTTCGGGGTGGGGGGGGGGGGGGCGGCTACCTGTTTTTGACAGGTACCCTGTCCCCACTTCCATCGGACCTCGTTGCAGTGAGGTAAGTCAGAAGTTCAGCCCCCTCCTCCCTCTGCTTCCAGGCCAGTTACCAAGTGCAGCACGCTTCGCGCATGCGCAGTAGGGACCCGGCCTTGAAGCCACAAGGCTTCACTGCCAGGTTTCCTTACCGCTGATGGTGGCAGCAGCACCCGACTGCCAATTGAAACATCGGCTGCGGTGCCGACATCCAGAACAGGTAAGTGTCCTAATATTAAAAGTCAGCAGCTACAGTATGTGTAGCTGCTGACTTTAAATTTTTGGAGGAGGGCGGAACTCCACTTTAAACTCTGCTGGTTACATACCACTAAGGGATTTTTAGTTGACCATCCATTTACTTGTTCTTAACAAAGTGTAACAATAACTATAACTCTTTTACCTGCTGCATTTTTTGTTGTTGACCTTATTTACTGCAAAACTTTAAGTAAACAAATCTAACTGGTTTACTGTGAATTATTTTGTGTTTGCATTCAAGTTTCTTTGCCTACAAAATGTCTGAACCCAAAGTGTCAAAGGTGTCGTGAGACTTGCAAGGTCAAGGCAACCATTGCGGTGCAGCATCTTTAAGCGGCCCTCACAGGGGTAGAGCTACAGAAGAATGATGGGTATTTTTGTTAAAGCGGTTGTAAACCCTATTAAAAAAAAAAAACCTGCAAGACAAAGGCATAATGAGCTAGTATGCATCGCATACTAGACCATTATGTTTAACTTACCTTAAAACGAAGCCCCGACACGGACCCCCGGACATCGATGCGGGCGCTGCCATGATCCCTCGTCGTCTCTTCCGGGTTCGGCGGCTCCGGCGCGCTGATTGGCCGGAAGAGACGGCTCCAGTGCGCTGATTGGCCGGAGCCGCGATGACGTCACTCCCGCGCATGCGCGCGGGAGTGATTTTTCCGGCAAGCTCCCGGCAAGTTAATTGAAGGTCCCCCCGGACCTTCAGAGCGCATGCGCCGCTCGCGCGACAGGCTGCATGCACTGTAAATATCTCCTAAACCGTGCCGGTTTAGGAGATATTATTTGTACCTACAGGTAAGCCTTATTATAGGCTTACCTGTAGGTAAAAGTGTCAAAAAGCGGGATACAACCGCTTTAAAGCTGAACAGTTTCTAGATTGTGCAAAAACTGTACATTTACCACTGGCTCCATCTTGTGGTCAAATCTGATGTTGCAGGCAAAAAAATTAATTAAAATTCTGCCGTAGGACCCAGGTGGTCCCTTCTGTCATACACCCCCTCCCGCCTATCAGCTGTAATGTGGTTTGAGTCTCACATGTGCAGCTTATATCACATTTACAGCTCCTTTGCTGTGTCTTGATGTGACTCCCATGCACATGCGCCAGAGTCACGTCACCGCAGTCCAGCCATTTAACCAACTGAAGAGAAGGAAACCAGATGGGAGACCAGACAAAGATAGAAGTGCTGGGGACCAGGGGGAGCAATGACAGCGCAGCCCTGGAGGGCTGCATTTGACAGGTAAGGCTGGGTACACACTGGGCGAATATCGACTGTTTCAACAGGAACTGGACGACATTCAGGCAAAAAGACATGCAGGAAAACTAGCATCTGATCAGCGCCACAGCCAATGCCTTTTCCAATGTCTTTCTGCCCTTGCTAGTTTGTTCCCCTCTCCCATAATGTCATAAAAACGAAGTATTTACAACACAAAAATATTTAATATATGATAATATAGATATAGAATGTAGCCAGGTGGTTAACAGCTATAGCAGCAAGAAGAGGGAGCAGGATTTGGAGTGCTGAATTTAGGGGTGCCAACAGTCAAAGTTGCCTGCGTACAGAGCAGAAAGTGGACTAATCGCTGTGTGTGATTGGATGGTGAGCTGCAGTATCACTGGAACTGGCGAGCTGCTGCTGTGGAGATTTACTATCTGATGCTAGAGAGATTGAGCCTTTTAGGAACTGACCATACAGCCATCTAGCAGTCTTATTGTTGCCTGCAGACTTGACTGGGATTATTCTCAGGTGCACCAAAGGTACAAGTGGGCCCCAGTGCTAACCGGCTGAAGAGTTAGGACTAAACACTGTCCCTTTGCAGCTACTACACAGAGACCTTCACCTATTACTTATGCTAAGAGGTACCTCTCAGGAGACATTACACCATATCCTAGCTATTCTTCTAGAGTGCATTTTAGACTAGTTAATAGTATTAATATTCACATTGCAGTTAAAAGAGAAATTTGGGAATACAAACAAACATTCATACTCAACTAAATGGCTGCAGAGCCGATCCAAGCTGCAGCTGCCTCCCATCGGCTCTACACAAAGTGATCAAATACCACTGATCACTCAGTTCTCTGTATTCAGTCTGCAGAGAGTACCTGTCAGTCACCGCTTCTCTGCTCTACTCCTCCAGCTCTCACTGGAACATTGGGCTGTGCAGAGGGCAGGAGCAGCTGGCTTAGTCTCCCAATAGTTAACCAAGAAGTTGAGCCACCTGCCGTTCCAGGCATCTTCACAGTTGGGATCTTTCTAGATCCGGAACTTGCTGAGTGACGTCAGCCGGCTGCCGGCTTTAGCTCTCCAGTTCTTCATATGAGGCCATACTTCTCCTTTAATGTTTATATCCTCTGTTTATTACGGAGTTTGCAGATTCATGAGTTAATCCCGCTATAGTGGTACAGAACTCTATTCTAAGTTACCTTGGCATAGTAAATATACTGTCTAGCGGACTGTGTCTGCACCTGCCTTCTGTGTGTTTATGCTCAAACTGCCATAGTGGCTAAGTGGTTAGCACTTCTGCCTGCCAGCACTAGAGTTGTTGGTTCAAATCCCAACCATGGCTCTACCTGCCTGGAATTTTCATGTTACCTGCCAGATTTTCATCTGGGTACTCCAGTTTCCTCCCACACTTCAAAGACATGCTGGCAGGCTAACTGGCTCCTGCCTAAATTGGACCTAGCATGTGCATGTATGTATTTGAGTTAGGGACCTTGAGTTGTAAGTGCCTTGATGGCAGGGACTGATGTGAATGTGCAATATATATGAAAAGTACTGTGTAAAATAGTTGGTGCTATATAAATACCTGTAAATCTTACCAATACATTGAGTCAATTTACCACTAAATGGTCTTGTGTCTCTTTTCTGGTGCTAATTAAAGATATATATATTTGTGTTCTTAAAAGTGCTTGCAGTAACTTTCATTCAACCAGGTTTGTCAGAGGGGCTAAGCGTGTTCTTAGAGGAGCAGAACAGAACCCAAATTACCAAGCGGTTCCTACGGGGGTAGCACTACAACAATACAGTGGGTGTGGGGCTGCCAAAGAGTGATGGACAGTCTACAAATGAGTGTACTAGCTACTGAGTGGGGAGTGGGGACCACCCACATATAGAACTAAAGCTGGCCATACACAAGTCATTTTCTTTTCCTACCCGGTGGCTAAACAAAAGAAAATGACTTGATTCCCACAACCACACACTCAATGTGGATGGGGGAATCCCTTTGTATTTTGACCCTGGAGAGATTTCCCCACCATCAGAATACAGTCATCAGCACCACCACTTATAGCCGGCAGCGCTGATCAAGGAAACATTTTCCAACAGGCTGGTTGTACACAAGTCGATAAATAGATTTTGAGGGACTGTCCCAGAATTGGAACAATGTCCCTCTGTCCCTCTATCCTCCACATTTGTCCCTCATTTTGGTCTGATCTATATAGCTGTATATAAAATGCACTATTTATCTTTTAAACAGTGTTTCACAGTTTCTAAACTTTTCATCAAGTTTCTAAATTGCTGCATTTGTAAACTTCAAAAGCCAATATAAAGGAATAGTAGTGGTAAAAAAAAAAGCATTTGTGGGTTTAACCACTTTAAGACCGGAGGATTTTCCTGCTTAATGACCAGGCCCTATTTTGCGATTCAGCAATGCGTGACTTTAACGGACAATTGGGCGGTTGTGTGACACTGTACCCAAATAAGATTGACGTCCTTTTTTTCCCCACAAATAGAGCATTTTTGGGGGTATTTGATCACCTGTGCGATTTTTTATTTTTTGCGCTATAAACAAAAAAAGAGCGACAATTTTGAAAAAAAAAACAATATTTTTCACATTCTGCTATATAACATTCCCCCCCCAAAAAAGTAAAAATCAACATTTTTTAACATTTTAGGCCAATTTGTTTTCTGCAACATATTTTTGGTAAAAAAAAAATCGCAATAAGCGTATTTTGATTGGTTTGCGCAAAAGTTATTGCGTCTACTAACTACGGGAAAGTATTATGTAATTTTTATTGTTTTTTTTTTTTTTTTTTTACTAGTAATGACGGCGATCTGCGATTTTTTGCAGGACTTTTTTTTTTTTTACTAGTAATGGCGGCGATCTGCGATTTTTTGCAGGACTGTGACATTGCGGTGGACAGATCGGACCCCTAACTGACATTTTTGACACTTTTGGGGGTACCAGTGACATTACTACAGTAATCAGTGCTAAAAATATGCACTGTTACTGTAATAATGACACTGGCAGGGAAGGGGTTAACAGTATAGGTGATCAAGGGGTTAAATGTAAGCCTAGGGGAGTGATTCTAACTGTATGGGGGTTAAACTTGTGAAGTGACCATAGAGACATGCGATCCTACATAGCAGGATCACATGGGCTCTGTGATTACTTCAGGGAGAAGGACGGATGGTTGTGTTTACATCAGCCGACCGTCCTTCTCTGTCAGCGGGGAGAGATTGCCGGTGTCAGGCGGCAATCAGAGCCGCCTGACACACGCACAGGCTTCCCCGCTGACGAGCGGGGGTGGGAGCGTGCCACCGGCGGCGCACGCTTGCCTCCTGAGAGTGAGCGACGTAGAGCTACTTCGGTTTGCCCAGGAGCGGCTGCCTGCCGCAGTAAATCTGCGGCGGGCGGTCGTCAAGTGGTTAACTAATCATTTTTTATGTTTAATTCTCCTTTAAAGGGGCATGACAGGGGTTGTGTCCTATGCCTACATACATTTGCTAATAGATGTCCCTCGTTCCCATCTCAAACAGTTGGGGGGTATGCTTGTGTACAACCAGTCTGCCCATTCATGGATCAATATTAGGCTGGTCTGTGCTGCTGAACTGGCAAATTTTAAAATCGTGTTTGGCCGACTTAACAAAATTAAATAATAAGCGAAACGTTCATCTGCCCATAGATGGCATATGTCCATATGTCATATATGTCCATAGTTTTGGCAGATTAATGTTAAATCGTCTGAAATGCAGTCAGAGGAAGCCTCTGCAAGAACCACCAGGCTTGACAAATGCTGACAAAAAAAAAATGAGCGGGGTAATAAATTATCATGCAAACAGTGACTGCATCCTATTAGATGAAGCTGCTGTTCATCAGCGAAGTTGTATTCTGGCCAGGGCCGGCCCTGCCATGGGTCCCGGTGGGACTATGGGACCCAGGCGGCACTTAGAGAGGGGCGGCCACCGGCCGCCTCTTCTCTTCGGCTATGCTAAAAAAAAAAAAAGGTCTGCGGCCAGCCTGACATGCACACTGCGCACAGCCCTGCATTCTCATGCACCATGCCCGCAGCCCCGCATTCTCCTGCATCATGCCCGCAGCCCCGCATTCTCCTGCACTATGCCCTCAGCCCCGCATTCTCCTGCACCATGCCTGCAGCCCTGCATTCTCATGCACCATGCCCGCACCCTGCATTCTCCTGTACCATGCCCACAGCCCCGCATTCTCCTGCACCATGCCCACAGCCCTGCATTCTCCTGTACCATGCCCACAGCCCCGCATTCTCCTGAACCATGCCCACAGCCCCGCATTCTCCTGCACCATGCCCGCAGCCCCACATTCTCCTGCACCATGCCCGCAGCCCCACATTCTCCTGTACCATGCCCGCAGCCCTGCATTCTCCTGTACCATGCCCGCAGCCCCGCATTCTCCTGTACCATGCCCGCAGCCCCGCATTCTCCTGCACCATGCCCGCAGCCCTGCATTCTCCTGTACCATGCCCGCAGCCCTGCATTCTCCTGTACCATGTCCACCACCCTGCGTTCTTCTGTACCATGCCCACAGCCCTGCAGGGCACTGTGGCACTATAGACAGTAGAAAGAATGGTGCGCACATCTGCCCAGTGTCTACTGTTCTGTCCTGCTCCGTAAACACTCACACTCCTCTGACTGCTTTCATAGTCCTATAGAATGTGGGGGCCTATTGGAGGGCGTGAATTTTTTTTTTTGGGGGGGGGCAGCATTTCATTCTCGGACCCAGGCAGCACAATGTCTTGGGCCAGCCCTGATTCTGGCAGACACGTTAGGGAAATTCACTCATTCTATTTGCCTTTTTTTTTTTTTACTGATATCAGCAAGACTAAAAGTGAAAGAAAATCACAAATTCTTGGCTGTCAGAAGAACAGGAACAGAAGGATAATCTTCTAGATGGGGACTCTAGCTCTGGTGGCAACCAGGAATTTCTTGCTTTGGAGGGATTTCCTCTTTCTTCCTCTTTTGTCTATGGGACAGGAAGTTAAGGGAAAAGGGAAATCCCAATGGGACAGAGATGGTAAAAAAATAAACAAATCGGGCGGATTATAAGCCCATTTTACTGTATCCCATCAGAGAGGCAGGGAAAGATTGTGTGATTCAGCTAAGCTAAGCTGAATCACAGATCATTCTCTGCCTCTGTTAAATCCACCAGCTCCACAGTTAGAAAACACATATAGGGAACACATTTAACCCCTTGATCACCCCCAGTGTTAACCCCTTCCCTGCCAGTGTCATTGTAACAGTGCATATTATTTAACACTGATCACTGTATTAATGTCACTGGTCCCCAATAGTGTCAGATTTGTCTGCCACAATGTCGCAGTCCCCATAAAAATCGCTGATAGCCCCCATTACTAATAAAAAAAATAAAATAAAAAATAAGCCCAAAAATCTATCCCGTAGTTTGTAAATGCTATAACTTTTGCGCAAACCAATTATTATACGCTTTTTGGGATTTCTTTTTACCAAAAATGTGTAGCAGAATACAAATTGGCCTAAACTGATAAAAAATTAGATTTTTTACATTTTTTATTGAGATTGTTTTATAGCAGAATGTAGAAAATATTTGTGTTTTTTTTTTTTAAATTGACGCTCTTTTTTTGTTTATAGAGCAAAAACGAAAAACCCCAGAGGTGATCAAATGCCACCAAAAGAAAGCTCAATCTGTGGGAATAAAAGGACATCAATTGTATTTGGGTACGGCGTCGCACGGCCGCGCAATTGTCAGTTAACGCAAAGCATTGCCGAATCGCAAAAAATGGCCTGGTCATTAAGGGGGTAAAACCTTTCCGGGGCTGGAGTGGTTAAAATGACTGATCAGCTAAGAAAAAAAAATTTACATCAGTGACACCCAGAATGCGTTGCCACAACGTATCAATGTTTTACAGCTAAATCAAAGACAGACATTTTGTTATCATTGTGTGTGTGTGTTATCATTGTGTGTGTGTTATCATTGTGTTGCTGTGTACTATAATAGTCAGCCAGGAAGCCAATGGAAGTCTGTTTCCCATCAGCACACATATATGTTACTCTTGATATACTGTACAGTTTATTATGCAAATAATTGGCCTTTACAAATGAAACAGAAAGAGGACTTGTGATCATTTTACAAAGTTTGCTGCAGCTGAATTTATAGTTTTTTCTACATAAGCAGTAATGCCCCTTGTACACTGGGCCATAGGCACTGTGTCCCTGCCAGCTTTCTGCTCTGCCCAGGAGGGACAGGTTCAGCATTCAGTTCTATTGCCTGCAGCCTTTCAAAGTCTATGGCAAACTGCAGCTGGACAGCGCTGTACACTGTACCGAGTGCTACCCCTGTTTACAGCCCTGTGCATTGAGGAATGAAGGTTCACAAGTGGCAGCAACAAGAACTTCACTAGTAAAGATGTCCTTCACAATAAACACTAAAGTGGTACCTGTGATAACAATAATGTCCCCATAGAGACCCTAAATTCCAGGCTTATGCATATAGTGTTAGCATTTCTGTCCAAATCCTGCCTATGGCCTCTTTATAGGCGTGCAATCCTCATATAATACAGTAGTGCATAGGATGCTGGCTCTAATTACACTACTACTAATAATTATTATTGTTACTATGACCCAATGAATTAAAGTGTTACTAAACCCACAACAGTAAAATCATTGTGTGTATGCAGTAAAGCATGCTTGTTATACTCACGGTGGAACCCAAGGGGTTAATCCTCTGCATTGTGTCTTCTCTGATCTTCCCTTTCTTTTTACTGTCCCTAATATCTGCTGATAGAACAGAGCCCTAAGAGGCAGTCTACACATGCTCAGTTATGTGTGTATTTTTTTCTTTTTTGTGGGGGTCCAAACAGAGGGTCGAGGGTCATGCAGCTTCATAGGACAGTCAGAGGAGAATGAAAACTCCTCCTAAAAGCTTCAACCAGACACTGATAGGAATCATGCTACTGCTAGATACTGAACCCACAACAGAAAAATTAGTCTGTATATGCAGTAAATCATGCTTGTTATACTCACTGTGGAACCTAAGAGGTTAATCCTATGCATTGTGTAAAAAGGCTGTTTGATCCTGTCTTCTCTGATCTTCCCCTTCTTTTACTGTCCTCAATCCATATGTTGATTGAACAGAGCCCTAGGAGGCAGTCTACACATGCTCAGTTATGTGTGTATTTTTTTGGGGGGAGGGGGGGGGGAGGGTGCATGTGATCAGCACAGGGCCAATCAGCACTGTCTAGACAGAGGGTAAGGAGTCGCGCTGCCTCATAGGACAGTCAGAGGAGAATGAAAACTCCTCCTAAAAGCTTCAACCAGACACTAGTGGTAGGAGTCACAAGACTGCTATATACTGAACCTACAACAGTAAAATCAGTCTGTATATGCAGTAAAGCATGCTAGTTATACTCACTGTGGAACCTAAGGGGTTAATCCTTTGCATTATGTAAAAAGGCTGTTTGATCCTGTCTTCTCTGATCCTACCTTCCACTGTCCGCTGATAATTTACTGATAACAGTCTATGAAGTCAGGCTGCACATGCTCAGTTTGGTGTGTATTGCTAGAGAGTTTTTTTTTTTCTTGGGAGAGTGCATGTGATCAGCACAGGGCCAATCAGCGATGTCCAGACAGAGGGTCAGGGGTCCTGCAGCCTCATAGGACAGTCAGATTAGAATGAGAACTCCTCTTACAAGTTTTTACCAGACACTGATAGGAGTCACAAGACTGCTATATACTGCTGATGAGAAAAGATATTTATCAGTTTATATTTACTAAAATAATTGCATTTCTATGTTCTGTATACTGTGGGACCAGAGGCGGCCGGTATATTGAGGGCGCAGGGGCGCCGCCCCCCCCCTCCATGGGTCTTGCCCCCTAATCTGCATGTAGGGCACCAGACGCATGGAGCTTAATGTTTTTTTTTTTTTCAATAACCTGATTAGAGCCAGAGGCTCTAATAGGGTGATGCAAAGGGTGGTCCCGGGGCGCAGAGCAGTGCGCCCAGAGCCCACCCATTTTGTGACAATAGCGAATGAATCCTATCTAATACCGGCTTCCTGATTGGCCGCATGGCAAACCCCATGCCATTGGCCGAGGAGGAGGCGGGAGCGGAAGGAGGACTCGAGAAGACGCACGCTGAAGCCGTCGCCGAGTGAGGAGAAGCCGCCCGCCAGGACAGAAGCCATCGCCGAGTGAGGAGAAGCCGCCCGCCGGGACAGAAGACAGAAGCTGTCGCCAAGTGAGGAGAAGCCGCCTGCCGGGACAGAAGACAGAAGCCGTCGCCGCTGGGCTGCTCCAGGTAAGTGCACTTGTCTGGGGGGGGCCCACACTGCCATTGAAGGGGGCACGCACGCTGGTCTCTGCATTGATGGGGGCAGGCAAGCTGGCACAGAAGGGGGCACCCGGCACGGCAAGCTGGTCACTGGATTGATGGGGGCAGGCAAGCTGGCATTGAAGGGGGCACCCGGCACGGCAAGCTGGTCACTGGATTGATGGGGGCAGGCAAGCTGGCATTGAAGGGGGCACGGCATGCTGGTCACTGCATTGAATGGTGGCACGCTGTGGTAAATCTGCATTGATGGTGGCATGCTGTGGTAACTCTGCATTGATGGTGGCATGCTGTGGTAAATCTGCATTGATGGTGGCATGCTGTGGTAACTCTGCATTGATGGGGGCACGCGGTAGTAACTCTGCATTGATGGTGGCATGCTGTGGTAACTCTGCATTGAAAGGGGGCACACTATACTTTCACACTTTTGTGACCTCAAAGTCATGCAATTTTTTTGCCACAAAGCAATGCCTATTAGATTTTTTCTGTTTGCACCCCCCCAAAAATTTTGAGCACCAGCCGCCACTGTGTGGGACACCAGATATAGTGAACCCAGGGTTCCAGGATTAGTAACACTTTAAATTCAACATATTAACAAGCCATCCACAACTCAGCCCCCAGCTACATTACTAACCTAGTCTCAAAATACCAACCAAATTGTAAAAAAAAAAATAAGAAACAAAAAAATTGTACATTTCATTCCTCCCAAGACCTCCTACTCTCTAGTTCCCTCGTCACCTCCGCCCATACTGGCCACCAGGACTTCTCCTGAGCCTCTCCCATCCTATGGAATTCCCTACCCCAATCTGTCCAACTATCTCCTTCTCTGTCCACGTTTAGGCAATCCCTGAAACCTTTTCTCTTCAGAGAAGCCTATCCGGCCTCCACCTAACAACTGTACTTTTATCTTCTCCATCAGCTCATCCCCACAGTTATCACCTTTTGTTTCACTTGACCTTCCCTTTTAAATCGGAAGCTCAAGGAAGGAACTACAAGCCGGGTCCTCTGATTCCTCTTGTATTGAATTGTATTGTAACCGTACTGTCCTCCCTCATGTTGTAAAGCACTGCACAGACTGTTGGTGCTACAAAAAACCTGTAAAATAATAATAATGATAATAATGACCAATGCTACTTGCAAACTAGGCGTTTAGCTGTGTGCGTCCAATCCCAGATTTTTAGTGTGCCCAGGAGGCAGAGGTGCTGCAGCCTGACAAAATCTATGGCAGGGTAAAGTTCGCTATAGCTGGATAGCGCTGAATGCAGTGATACTCACATTTAGAAACTCTGAATAGTGTTACTGTACATTAGACTAGTTGCCTCTTGGCAAACAAACTGCTCCATTCCATATGGGCGGCACAGGGGCAGAAAAAACAGGGGGTTGATCCCATCCAGAAGGGCGATCCCATCCAGCATGTAAAGTTAGGGTGGACAGTATAGCTGCTGAAGCAAATCTAAATAAGGACTTAGTTTTATGGATAGTGGGCAAGGGTTTGTTCTGAATAATCTGCATATAAGAGCATGGTGACCTTGTATGGTGACATAAAATTCATGTCCTCTTCTGTATTCAAGGGATACATACATGGTTGTGTTCACACCGGTGATCCTGCAACTGAAAATCTCCCTGGGCATAAGATCCATGAGAAAGTTCATGGTCAGCTCTGATTCTTTCCGTTATGCTCTTTTCCAGAGAAGGTCCTTTTGTCTGATAGAAGTTCAAGCATGAGATTGCTGGCCTGAAAAACATGTGTGGTACTGCCCTTTAACCATGCCAGAAAAGAATACTTGATCTAATTGTTTTTTATTAGCAAATATAAGGTGAATTCTTGCAGCAATACCTAGAATGAATGAACCTAGAGTGTAGCTATTTTTAACCACTTAAGCCCCAGAAGATTTTACCCCCTTCCTGACCAGGGGGTTTTTTGCGATTTTTTACTGCGTGATTTTAACGGACAATTGCGCGATTGTGCGATGCTGTACCTAAACAAATTTGATGTCCTTTTTTTCCCCACAAACAGAGCTTTCTTTTGGTGGTATTTGATCACCTGTGCGATTTTTTGATCATGCGCTATAAACAAAAAAAGAGCGTAAATTTTGCAAAAATAACAATATTTTTCACAATTTTTTGTATGAAATTCCCCCAAAAAAATGTAAAAATCAAAATTTTTTAACATTTCTGACCAATTTGTTTTATGCTACATATGTTTGGTAAAAAAAAAAATCACAAAAAGCGTATTTTGATTGGTTTGCGCAAAAGTTATTGCGTTTACTAACAAAGGGAAAGATTTTTGTCATTTTTGTTGTTTTTTTTTAACGCGTAATGGTGGCGATCTGCGATTTTTTTGCTGTACTGCGACATTGCGGCGGACAGATCGGACCCTTGACTGACATTTTTGACACTTTTGGGGTTACCAGTGACATTACTACAGTAATCAGTGCTATACATATGCACTGTTACTGTAAAAATGACACTGGCAGGGAAGGGGTTAACTGTATTGGAGAGGGAGGGGTTAAGTGTGTCCTAGGGGCGGGATTCTAACTGTGATGGGACATGGCTACTAGTGTAAGAACAGTGATCAACGGTCCTACATAGTAGAACCGTCTGATCTCCATTTTTACACAGGGGAGAATGACAGGCGGCTTTGTTTACATTAGCCGCCTGCCTTTCTCCCTTCCCGGCGAACGATCGCGAGTGACCGGCGGACCCGATGTCACACGCACTGACTTGTTAGGGAACGAGCCACGGCGGGCGCCTTGGTTCACAAGCCAGTGACAGGCTAGTGACGTACCGGTACGTCACTTTGCCTGGCCGGGGCTGACCGCCGCAGTATATGTACTTGCGGCGGTCGGCAAGTGGTTAAAGGCTTACTGTAGTTAACCCTTATCAAAAAAGCAGTTTTTTGGTAAAGGTGAACTAACTGTTTATGAAAGGGATTGCAGTCTAAACCTGGACCAAGTAACAATCCTGACTGGGCCATGGCCATGCCACTTAGCATGTGGATGTCCTCTCCCAAATCCCCTGCCTGGCCACTGCTGTCATCATCACAGCATGGCAGGGGCGGGTGATACTTCAGATCTTTAGAGCAAAGTTTCCTCACATTGCCAAGCAGGTAACCAGAATGTTCAAAAATAAGTTGGTCAGTTCCTCCCCTCTGTCCAGATCTAAACCCTTTCCCTCACCCTGCCCTGTTAGGAGGATGACAGGGGAGGCTGGGCAGGAGACCTGGAAGAGGACACTCAAGATGATAAGAGCCTCTGCCCAGGACTGTGCGGGGGAGGCTTTCATTTGAAAGTGCACTATAATGAGAAGATGAGAAGGAACACTGCAATATAAAGGGGGACTGAGGGTACCAATGTACAGGGGGGGCTGTGATGTACAGGGCTCTGTGATGTGAAGGGACACTGCGATGTAAAGGGGAGCTGAGGATATGGTGGGACTGCTGTTTAGGGGGACTCTAATATGAAAGTGATCTGTAATGTAAAGGGACACTGATGTTAAAGTGTTCAAAAATGATCCATGTAGCATTCAGCGGGGCAAGCATGAAGGAGGCCAATGAGCCAAGGGTGAAAGACGCCAAGATGACACCTGGCCGATTAGGCCATCATGAATGAACTGTTGAGTTCCATGGAGGAAAAAGGAGAGGGGCAAGGGATTTTGATGGTGCCATAGAAATTGGAGTTACAACAAAGGCATATAAGTATTAGATTAGTTAAAAAGTATAAATTTTCTTACCAAAAAAAAAAAAGGAGAAAAGAGGACATTCAATCAATAAAAGATTCTATTAGTATCATCTATAGTACATATACCACATATAGGTTGTGAATCAAAGGCATCAATAACAATACATGTATTTTGAGGTGGACCATGGACTGGTGAATAGTAGTCCAAATATTCCTTATTTAACGGTCCGTGTCCACCTAAAGACTTGACATGTTTCGCGGCTCTCAGCCGCTTCTTCAGAAGTTCCTATTTTGAACATAAACTGTAATAAATAAACACCAAATAAAGCATCAGTATCAGAATATATATGTATTTGAATATTTCAGCGTCAGTTCCAAATTAGTTGCCGACAGTGCCACCACCACCAGATCGTAATAGGAGAGGATGGGCAGCCTAAAGTGTTACTAAACCCAGGACCAGGGCCGGTGCTAGACTATTTTATGCCCTAGGCAAGACCAACTACTTGCGCCCCCCCCCCCCCAAAAAAAGGGAAGGGGTTAAAAACTCCTCTATGTCATACCCAGTTACCCTGATCTGATGGTTCCTCCATGCTATGCGGTCATACCCAGTGACCCCCATATTCCTCCATTTCCCACCCGGGGACACTAATGTCCCTCCATGTCACACCCAGGGACTTTAATGTTTTTCCATGTCACACCCTGGGACCCCAATATTACTCCATGTCATGCTGTCATACCCACTGACCACCCCTATGTACCTCTATGTCAGATCCTGATGTTTTTCCATGTCACACTTGGGGATCCTGACGTTCCTCCGTGTCACACCTGGGGACCGCAATCCCCCATGGCACACCCAGGGACCCCAATTCCTTATGGCACACCTGGTGACCCCGAACCCCTGTTACACGCGGTCGCTCCTGGTGGAGGGAAAAGCAGCAGTCAGAGAGCTCCGCACGTCCTTCATCACCAACGTCCTCAGACCATTCTGGTGCCTCGTCGCTTCTGCCCCAGTAAAGGTTACGCCCTCCAGTGCCGAGCTCTGGGTCAGGTTCAGCTCTCCTCCACTCCCTGCTTAATACCGACCCAGGGAAATAAACGGCTGCCCACCAGCTCAGTGCAGAGAGTCACTTCCTGCCCGGGGTTAAGGCCGCTCATCTCCAGCCGAAGAGGATCATCATGCAGGCAGCACTCTGGGGGGCTCCCTTCTTGCCTTTTGGGGCCCCTCCAACAGTGGTGGAAAGCCAGGGCCTGGTAGTTCCGCCACTGCCCAAGACACCTGGCATCTTCCGCTGTTCCTTCTACCCCCTCCGCCCCTCGCCTCAGCTCACAATAATCATTCATGATGGAAAATTCATGATGGAGAGAGAGTGCCTACTCCTGGCTGCGCCCCTAGGGGGCAATGCGCCCTAGGCGGCTGCCTAATTTGCCTAGTGGAAGCACCGGCCCTGCCCAGGACCCTGCATGCACTATATCTGGTCTCCCAAAGTACAAAGAACATGGAAATGCAATCATTTTAGTAAACATAAACTGCTAAATACTTTTCTCATCAGCAGTATATAGCAGCCTTGTAACTTCCCTTATCAGTGTCTAGTTAAAGCATGTATAAGGAGTTTTCATTCTCCTCTGATCTTCCTATAAGGCTGCAGGACCCCTGACCCCCTGTCTGGACAGTGCCGATTGACCCTGTCCTGATCACATTCACCCCCCCCCCCCAAAAAAAAAAAAAATTCTAGCAATACATACCAGACTGTGCATGTATGTGCAGAGTGCCCCCAAGGATCTGTTCTATCAGCAGATGGATTGGGGACTGTGAAAGAAAGGGAGGATCAGAGAAGACAGGATAAAACAGCCCTTTTGTACAATGTGCAGGATTAACCCCTTGGGTTCCACATTAAATATAACAAGCATGCTTTCACTGATTTCACTGTTGAGGGTTTTTATAACACTTAAAGGAGGGGGGAGCTGTGATCTTAAGGGGGGTTGTGATGTGAAAGACACTGATGTACGGGGGGGGGGGGGGGGGGCTCTGCCAGAAGAACATTTTAGTGGCTGGACCTCCGTGAATTTTAACTCAAGACTCTGATTTAGGGAATTACAGAATGTTCTGTACACCTTGCATCTACACACAAAGTTCAGAAAGCTGCCAGGTATCATTTTCTTGTGCTGCCTCGTTCCTTGGCTACCTGCCTACTGAATGGTAACAATGCCCCTGAAAAGTGCATTCTATCACTTTTTTTAACTGCTAAACAGGGCGCAGTTTTAACAGATTGTAAATTAACACATCTTACTCGATTTTAAAAGAGTTTGATTGCATGCGTTTCTGATCGCTATCTATGGAATAATTGAATTTGTACAGTGACTTTCATGATAGCAAAGAACCACAATTAATTGAATGACTTTGCATGATTAATTAACATTTGATATCACTTCGTTGTACACTATACACATTGAGTCACCGTTCCCAACACATACAGTACCTACTCTACCTTGTTCTCTACACTACCTGGAGCTCTGGGATGAAAGGTATGAACCAGGTCATGGCACGTCCTGCTTCCTCATTTCCACAAATTCAAATTGACTTCTGCTGTTTATTTAAAAGTACCCGTTATGGTTATTAGTTACCCAAATTGTTATTGCACCTGAGAAGCACAGCACACTTTTTTCTAGCTTTAAAGGGTAACTCCACTTCCGTGGGGGAAAAAAATCAGCAAATAAAGAAAAAATAATATACAATGTATACAATAGCGACACAAATCATATTGTAATTGAATGTTATTAAAATGACCTTTCCTTTTCAATCTGCAGCTGTTGTAATTTTCTGAAAATGCAATGCAATATGGCTACCTGGAGCTGTTCTGTACACAGAATGTGTACTGACCACACCCCCAGAAACATAATTTCCTGCTTGTGTGATTGGCTCACCGATTTACCCAGAAGTCTCCCTAAGATACAAGTCAGATTTCTGGCATCCCCTGCAACAAAAATGAGAGGTGTAGGTCTCACACCATATGAGGTACTCTTTGGGTGTGCTCCAAAAAAAGGTCAATATTTACCACAGCACTTGCAAGCTATACACTCAGATCTCACTGGATATGTTGCAGCACTTCAAAAACAATTGACAAAAATACATGTAGCAGTACAGTATATCCAGGCATTGGGCCTGATATGGGTCTGCCAGGGTTACCGTTAACACCAACAGCCCCTTTGAGCTTATTCCCCAAGTGTGAGATCTGAGGCAATGAACAGTCCCGGATCTTTGGTTTGTTTTATTTATTTTGTATAGGGATGGGAGAAAGGAATGAGTGGGATACTCCTGCGGCTCAACTAGGTACAACTTGGGACACTGTGAAAAATGCCTGCAAGTGCTGCTTTGATGCTGGCAGAATGCCGGCCATCGCCCGTTGGCGCTTGGAAAACGGACTTACTGTCTGTGAACTTGAATCCGACTTCTGACACTTCCTCTCAGCTCAATAGTCCTCTAACCACTTCAGCCCTGATAGATTTGGCTGCTCAAAGACCAGGCCCTATTTTGCGATTCGGCACTGCGTGAATTTAACGGACAATTGCGCGGTCATGCGACACTATACCCAAATGAAATTGATGTCCTTTTTTTCCCACAAACAGAGCTTTCTTTTGGTGGTATTTGATCACCTATGCAATGTTTATTTTTTGTGCTATAAACAAAAAAAGAGAGACAATTTTGAAAAAATAACAATATTTTTCAAATTTTTTTATATGAAATTCTCAAAAAAAAAAATGTAAAAATCGAATTTTTTTAACATTATAGGCTAATTTGTTTTCTGCTACATATTTTTGGTAAAAAAAAAAATCGCAATAAGCGTATTTTGGGTGGTTTGTGCAAAAGTTATTGCGTTTACTAACTACGGGAAAGATTTATGTCATTTTTATTGTTTTATTTTTTAGTAATGGCAGCGATCTGCGATTTTGTTTTTTGCGTGACTGTGACATTACGGCGGACGGGGTCATTTTTACAGTAACAGTGCATACGTATAGCACTGATTACTGTAGTAATGTCACTGGTACTCCCAAAAGTGTCAAAAATGTCGGTCAAGGGTCCGATCTGTCCGCCGCAATGTCGCATTCCCGCAAAAAAAATCGCAGATCGCCGCCATTAGTCGTTAAAAAAAAAAAACTACAAAAATGACAAAAATCTTTCCCTTAGTTAGTAAACGCAATAACTTTTGCGCAAACCAATCAAAATACGCTTATTGTAATTTTTTTTACCAAACATAGGTAGCAGAAAACAAATTGGCCAAAAATGTTAAAAAATTTTGATTTTTACTTTTTTTTTTTGGGGAATTTCATATAAAAAATTTGAAAAATATTGTTATTTTTGCACAATTGTCGCTCTTTTTTTGTTTATAGCGCATGATCAAAAAATCACACAGGTGATCAAATACCACCAAAAGAAAGCTCTGTTTGTGGGAAAAAAGGACGTCAAATTCGTTTAGGTACAGCGTCGCACGACCGCGCAATTGTCCGTTAAAATCACGCAGTGCCGAATCGCAAAATAGGCCCTGGTCAGGAAGGGGGTAAAATCTTCCGGGGCTTAAGTGGTTAAATAAACTCCTATGCAAAATTTTTTCAATGTGTTCCCTACTAGACCTTATAAATTATGTTCCTTCAAAGTAAAACACTGATAACATTTTACATTCCCAATATAGAACTATAGAACCTACCATTCAGACCTACTTTTTAAGTTTCATGCTCCAGGGCAGTCATCATTATCCTCAGCTGTTTGGTACATCATGGACCTGGAGCAAGCATGTGTGTATAAGGTATTGACAATCTGTACATTTAGGAATAAGTCAAGGATTGCAGGTTCCTTTGGAAAAAAAAATATAATTGTATTGTTTTGTACAAGCAAAGGAGAACTTAAACGCACAACCCTTAAAATGACCAGTGAAGTGGCTAGCCTCGGTCATACACAGAGATTAAACAAATCCTATATAAGCTGTACCTAATTATCTGCCGCCTTCTCTTCTCTACACAAAAAGTGCAGAATTTATACAACTTGACTGAGTTTTCACAAATCAGGGGGCCAGGAGCTGAAGTTACACTCTGTCGAGCTCTGTGAGAGCTGATTGGAGGGAAGGGACACATCCCCCTTCACACAGAAAACATGGACAGAGCTGGGTCTGTCAATCACAGGGTGTGTGCTGGAGCTCCCTCTCCTGTCACCTTTTTACCTCTTGGTGTCAGGAAAACCAGAAAGCCAAAACCAAATCAGATAGCAGAGGAATGAGGCAGCAGCCAGAAATTATACTTAGTCATCTGCATTGAAACACACTATGGAGGAATATGCTTTGTTCAGATTTCATGTCAGAGGTTTACAAAGACTTTAACCACTTCTGGACCGGAAGGATTTGCCCCCTTAATGACCAGGCTCTATTTTTTGATTCGGCACTGTGTTACTTTAACAGACAATTACGAAGTCATGCGACGCTGTACCCAAACAAAATTTACGTCCTTTTTTCCCACAAATAGAGCTTTCTTTTGGTGGTATTTGATCACCTGTGCTATTTTTTTTTTTTGCGCTATAAACAAAAAAATGCGACAATTTTGAAAGAAAAAAAACGGAAAATTTCTATCAAATACTTACCGTAATTTTCCTTTCCTGATAGTCTCCATGGCAGCCTACGTGTGGGTTAACCCCGCCTCCACTCCAAGGGTATAGGACCCCCCTCCCATAAATTTCAGCTCTCAGGTACAGCAGGTGTTCCATATCTTAGCCAAATCCAAGACGAGAGGGTGGGAACTCCGGCTGCCATGGAGACTATCAGGAAAGGAAAATTACGGTAAGTATTTGATAGGAATTTTCCGTTTTCCTGTCAGTCTCCATGGCAGCCTACGTGTGGGAAATAACTAGCTCACGCCACACGGGTGGGAATGCTTTAGCAAAGAAACTTTAATTCATGCTATTTGCAGACAAAACAGTCAAACCAAAATTAACTGAGGACAGAGAAGCAGGCTCCACACAATAGTGGGTCATAAAAGTATTGACCGAAGACCATGAAGCCGCTCTGCAGATCACATCTGGAGCCACGTGCCGCGAGGCCGCCCAGGACGTAGAGATACTCCTTGTAGAGTGCGCCGTCACTGCCTCTGGAGGAGCCAGACCCTCAGCTCTATAGGCCTGTTGGATAGCTGCCACTATCCATTATGCAATAGTTCTGGATGAAGCAGGTTTACCTCTGTTCTTCCCCCAGAACAGGACAAAGAGGTTGTCAGACTGCCTGAATGGTGCAGTTGCTTGAAGATAAATTTTTAAGGATTCTCCTACATCCAACGGATGAGGATTAGACTCATCAGAGGACCGAAAAGTAGGCAGGACGATCTCCTGGTTCTGGTTAAACACAGGGGTGACTTTCGGATTTGAATTTAGCATGGGTATCAGCACTACCCGATATGGGAAGAAAGTCAGGAATGGTTCTCTACAGCCGAGGGAACTTAATTCAGAGACCCTTTTAGCCGAAGTAATGGCTACCAGGAAGATAGTCCGGATGGTCAGATCCTTGATAGAAGAAGAGGATTCTATGCCCGTTTTTGAGAGGGCATTTAGGACAAGAGGTAGATCCCATTTTGGAAACCTAGGTTTTCTTTGAGGATTGAGCCTGACTGCTCCTTTAAAGAACTGTTGAATAAGTGGGTGCTGAGCCCACATGATCCCAGAGAAGGCAGACAATGCCAAAACTTGGACTCTTAGAGTTGCCACTGAAAGGGGCATATCTAGGCCAGCCTTAAGAAAACTTAGTATTTCTTGAATCCCAGGAACTGAGGAAGACATACCTTCTGGATATGCAGACTCCACGAATCTTGACCAGATTCTGCAGTATACCTTATTTGTACTTGGTCGTCTAGCATTCATCAAGGTGGAAATGGCTGTAGATGGGCAGAACGAGCGATTCCAACCTTTCCCTCTCAAGAACCAGACCGTCAACCGGAGTATTGCAGGACAGGGGTGTACTGATGTTCCCTGTAGGAGCAGGTCTGGTCTGAGGGGAAGAGGGACCGGGTCCCGGTAGCTTAGCTGTAGAAGCAGCGGAAACCATGGCCTGTTTGGCCAAAAAGGCGCCACCATCACTATCTCTACATCTTCCGCTTGAAGTCTCTGCAGAAATTTGAGAATGATGGGTACTGGAGGAAAGGCATATGCCCTGCTGAACTCCCACCTGTCGGTTAGTGCATCTGTCCCGTAGGCTTGATGGCATCTGCCTCTCGTGACATACTTGTCCAACTTGTGGTTGCAAGGAGAGGCGAACAGGTCGACTTCGGGAGATACTCCCAACGACAGGATCCATTTGAACGACTCCACATGGAGAGACCACTCTTTGTGGTTCAACAGGACCCTGGACAGAAAATCTGCTTGAACATTCTGTGAACCTGGAATGTAGACTGCTGAGATATCGACTAGATGAGCCTGAGCCCAAGACATAATTGGGTCTAATTCTCGTAGCAGAGAGAGACTCCGGGTCCCACCTTGTCTCTTCACATAAGACACTGCCGTGGTGTTGTCCATCCAAATCATTACAGATTTCCCTTCCATCAGGTGTTGAAAAGATCGAAGAGCCTGATAGGCTGCTCGGAGCTCCAGTATATTGGAGACTGGTGTGTGTCTCTGAAAAGACCACTTTCCTTGTGTCATTTCCGACAGACAATGAGCCCCCCAACCTGAGTTGCTGGCGTCTGTTGTGATTATAGTCCATGAGACTGGAATCAGAGAGTGGCAGTTGAGCAGATTCTTGCGTTGCAGCCACCAAAGAAGACTGAATCTCATGCTGGAGGAGATATGAATGTATTGATCCCTCTCTTCCGGGTTCCACTGTTGTAGGAACCCTTTCTGGAAGGGCCTCATATGTGAATAAACACCTTGAAATTTTTCCTGCTCTGGAACCAGAACTACTGCTCCTTGAGCCACCAAAGCGTCTACATAGGCGAGCAAGACTTCTCTTCTCTCTTCTAGACAGGGCAAGTGAGTTGGAATTAACCGTGGAACCGGATCTGCCAGAAATGACCATCTGTGGCCTATAGAGACCGTCCTGACGGTCCAAAAGTCTGTAATTGAGGCCGTCCAGACATGCTGAAAATGGAGAAGACGTGCCCCCACCTGGCATGTCTGAACGGGCCCAATCTCAAAAAGATTTAGTAGATTCTTGTCCAGCAGGCGCTGGATTTTTGGATGATCTTCGAGAAGAAGATTGGCCTCCTCTCCAATTTCTCAGAAAGTCTCTAGTAGGTTTGTAAGAGCGGGCATCTCTTGATCTCTCAGTGTATTGCCTCCTAGATTGAGGCTTCTTCTGACCAAATAAGCGTTTATCCTGCGGAAGGAAGCCTGACTTTCCGCCAGTGGCCTTTGCAATGGCGCTGTCCAATTTATTCCCGAAAAGGGAAGTACCCTTGAAAGGGATCTTACACCATGCCTGCTTAGAGGCTGGATCCACAAGCCAAGGGCGGAGCCACAAGGCCCTTTTTGCCGTCACTGAAGATAACATTGAAGGCGCAGAACATCAATAGATGCTTCTCCCAAAAACACTGAAGCCAACTTGAGTTCATGAACAGGAGAGCTCTCAACAGCTTCTTCCGAGATGCTTCCAAGTTTAGTCTCAATATCAGAAACCCAGACTTCCATGGCTTTAGACATCGTTGCTAATGCCATAACAGGCTTGCAGGCCGCTCCGGCCGTAACATAGATCCTCTAAGTCTAGATCTATTTTTCTGTCCAAGGGATCTCTGAAGGAAACCGCATCATCCAGGGGCAAAGTAACATGCTTTGGTAATCTTGTGACTGCAGCATCCACAAGGGGAGCAGACTCCAAACGGGCGACATCTTCAGGTTTGAAGGGATACAATTTCCCAAGTTTGGAAGATAGGGAAGACTTACCATCTCCTTTACTCCATTCTTCAGTAATCACCTCTTGTAATTCAGAGAGGGAAGGGAAGTTAACACGCTCCTTGCCGAGGTGCTTGAAGAACTTCCGCTGCTTTTTCTGGGGAGACACAGGACCCTCCCATTTTAGAGCTTCCTTAATGGCTCTGATCAGGGGTGAAACCAGGGCAAACTCAAAGCCGCCTACTGCCCCTTCTTCTTCCGAATCACTGTCAGATGATTTTGCAGAAGTAATGCTCGGTTGAGAGGGGCCTTGATCTTCCTGCACTTCCGCTGGAGAACTGGACGTAGTGGGACAAAGTGCTGGGAACGTACCCCATTCTTTCAGGGACTGTTGCACTATTCTCTTCACTAGGGATTCCAATCCATGGTCCTCGTGCACCCTCTCACCGGCTGCCTGAGCAAAACATAGCTCACATAGGGACTTGTCCCCTGGGACATGCGCCCCACAACCCCAACAGGCTCTCTGGTATGTGTGGTGACTCTGGTATTGTTTGTGGTGTCTGGGGGAGGAATTAGAGTGTCTCCCCTGCTGCCTACTCCCTGATGGAGATTCATGGCGCTTTGATCTGGAGGATGAACTCCCACGAGGTCTGACAGGGTCTCTTTTTTGGGATAAGCGTTCCAGCGCCATTGGGGCCATAACAAACGCCGCACAGTGATAGAGAAAGACACAAACAGAGTATACATAAATGACAAATACCGCTGCCATGAAGAGATGTAATGAGAATCTTCAGACCCTGTCAGAAAACGCTGGCCAGGCTTCAGTCAACCGCAGAGAGCAGGGGAATTTTAAATGTCACTCACCCGCCGTGGCTGGGCCCTGGACATGCAGACACCATCCAAAGTATCCTGAGGTAAGCCGGACAATAGTAAGACATCACAATTGTAGGTCCTTGGAGGAGGACAAAAAAGGAACACCTGCTGTACCTGAGAGCTGAAATTTATGGGAGGGGGGTCCTATACCCTTGGAGTGGAGGCGGGGTTAACCCACACGTAGGCTGCCATGGAGACTGACAGGAAACAATATTTTTCAAGTTCTGCTATAGGACATTCTCAAAAAAAAATTAAAAATCAAAATTTTTTAACATTTTAGGCCAATTTGTTTTCTGCTACATATTTTTGGTAAAAAAAATCGCAATAAGCGTATTTTGATTGGTTTGCACAAAAGTTATTGCGTCCGCTAACTATGAGAAAGATCTATGTTTTTTTTACTAGTAATGGCGGCGATCTGCGATTTTTTGCGGGACTGTGACATTGTGGTGGACAGATCAGATCCCTAACTGACATTTTTGACACTTTTGGGGGTACCAGTGACATTACTACAGTAATCAGTGCTAAAAATATGCACTGTTACTGTAATAATGACACTGGCAGGGAAGGGGTTAACAGTATAGGTGATCAAGGGGTTAAATGTGACCCTAGGGGAGTGATTCTAACTGTATGGGGGTCGGACTTGTGAAATGATCACAGAGACATGCGATCCTATATTGCAGGATCACATGGGCTCTGTGATCATTGCAGGGAGAATAATGGTCAGCTGTGTTTGCAATAGCTGACCGTCCTTCTCTCTCATTGGGGAGTGATCGCCGGTGTCAGGCGGAAATCGGAGCCGCCTGACACCTGCAGCGGCTTCCCCGCTGAGGATCGGGGGCGGAAGCGTGCCTAGCTGCCTTCAGGCGATTGACGTATCCCTACGTCACTTTGCCTGTAGGAGCCAGACTGCCGCAGTAAATATACTGTAGGCAGTCGGCAACTGGTTAAACAGTAGCTCATCTTATCAGTGTGTCTCCTAAACTTTTTTATGTTTGTAATTTGATGTATATATGAGTGTAGCTCATTACATTGATACAAGCTTTGCTTTGTGCTTTGCATAGCATACACACAGGAATGATTGCCTACTGACATTTCTCTACATTTAAAACTGAAGATTAGGTATGGCAATTTTTACATAGTCACATTGATCACATTGATCCGGCTTGGACGTGTGATTGTGTGCAATACCTATGGGATTCTTGTGGAAGCTGATACTGTAACTACAGTAATCTCCACTAGCGGGTTTCACTTTAACTGACAATTGCGCAGTCATGCAACGCTGTACCTAAACGAAATTTACGTCCTTTTTTTCCCCACAAACAGAGCTTCCTTTTGGTGTTATTTGATCACCTCTGCGCTTTAAATTTTTTGCGATATTACTAAAAAAAGAGCGAAAATGTAGCGAAAACAAATAAACAAATAAACAAATAAACAATAAATAAAAAATATCCAATATATTCAATTTTTGTCATATATTTAGGCCAAAATGTATTTAGCTACATGTCTTTGACAAAAAAATCCTCAATGAGCGTATTTTTAACCGCTTTTAGACCGGAAGATTTTACCCCATTCCTGACCAGGCTATATTTTGCGATTCAGCACTGCGTTATTTTAACGGATAATTGCGCGGTCATGCGACGCTGTACCCAAATTAAATTTATGTCCTTTTTTTACCACATAAATAGAGCTTTCTTTTGGGGGTATTTGATCACCTGTGCGATTTTTAATTTTCAAAAAAAAGAGCAACAATTTTGAAAAAAAAAAAAAAACAATATTTTTTACATTCTGATATATAACATTCCCAAAAAAAATTAAAAAATCAAAATTTTTTAACATTTTAGGGCAATTTGTTTTCTGCTACATATTTTTGGTAAAAAAAATCATAATAAGCGTATTTTGATTGGTTTGCGCAAAAGTTATCGCGTTTACTAACTACGGGAAAGATTTGTCATTTTTATTGTTTATTTTTTTTTACTAGAAATGGCGGCGATCTGTGATTTTTTTTTGCGAGACTGCGACATTGCGGCGGACAGATCGGACCCCTAACTGACATTTTTGGCACTTTTGGGGGTACCAGTGACATTACTACAGTAATCAGTGCTAAAAATATGCACTGTTACTGTAATAAAAGAAAAGGAATTGGCAGCACTCCAGGTTGAGTCAAAATCCAGGTTTATTGACTGGACATCCAAATATGACAATCGTGACAAGGTAGACGCGTTTCACACACTGACAGTCAGTGTGTGAAACGCGTCTACCTTGTCACGATTGTCATATTTGGATGTCCAGTCAATAAACCTGGATTTTGACTCAACCTGGAGTGCTGCCAATTCCTTTTCTTTTATCAAGTTTTCACGGAGGCGAGCCGGGGCATGCACCTGTGTGAGTCATCAGGCAATTACACCACCTTGAGCAGTGACTCCTTGTCTGTTCTGTTACTGTAATCAATGGTGATCAAGGGGTTAAATGTATGCCGCATGCTTACTGACGTGTGTGGGGGGAGGGCATTGTGTGACACAGACACAGATCGCCGGTTCAGCTATGCTGAATCCTGTAATCTGTGACTGTCTGTCACAGAGGAGCAGAGGCGGCTCTAGGCTTTGTGAGGCCTTAGGCAGAATTTAGACATGAGGCCCCACTCACCCCCTTCGCAGAGGTTAAGGAAGAACCGCCTCTCTTCCCCTGGCCCGACTCCTGCTGTGTCTGAATACAGAGGGGGCGTTGTCCAGCGACGTAGGTCTACGTTGTTGGACGATAACAAGCCACTTTGCTGCAGTACCAGCTCAGTGAGCGGTCGGCAAGTGGTTAAGGGAACTTCAAAACTACTCAGAAAAGGAAAAATTCGGAACTAAGAATGACAATTCTATTTGACACAAAAGATAATAGACTAAGGCTGGCTATACATTATACAATTTTCTTGCACAATTTTCTTTTAGATTTACCAAAACCATATAATATGAGGTCAAACATAAACACTTTCAATTTTTATGCAATCTGGCAGGCCCTTGCACTACAGTTGATTGTACATCTAAAGGAATTTGAGCAACAAAATTGTATAATGTATGGCCAGCATTATTTAACATTCTGCTAAAACATTGTGTATTCCATTGCTTGTACCTTGAAGAAGGGGGTACACCCCAAAAGCTTGTCCTGAAAATTTGGATATCACTACAACTAAAAAAGTATCACGGACAGTACTCTATTATTCTTGATTAGTAATAAATCAAGATACTTTGCATGGTGAATTTTCATAACAGATAACTCATTGGCACTAGAACCTGATGGTAATAAAAGCTTCAAATTTTTACTGAAGATAATACTTCCCTTTCTCGTGTTTGTGGGTTTCTTTGATGTTATGAACCTCAATATTTAAAAAAACAGACAAGATAGCTGTTCAAGAGAACTCTAGCTGGGAAGGCCTATTGGCCTTTTACCATCAATTTTATCTTGTTATGAGTTATGGGAATCAGGGCCGGCCCTACCATGGGTCCCACTGGTTCCATTGGACCCAGGTGGAACTTGGAGAGGGACAGCAAATTGATTTTTTCCCAGCAGTTTTGTTTGTCATTAGTTTGCGGCGTGTTACAGACAGCATTTCCCCATCTCATACTGCCGCCCGTAGTGCAAACTGATGAGTATGAGGAGGCAAAGCGTTTCCTCTGGGGACTGTCCCTTACGTGATTGTGGTGTGCGCAATGATGTCAGACATCAGCGGACTCCATCTCACGCAGGGCAGGCTGGATCTTCTCGGGCATTTTGGGCGTCAGACACATGAGTGATAGGAGGACAGACAGTGGGTGTCTGGTGGACCAGACCGGTGGTGAGTTTTGGAAGAAGATAGCAGTATATATAATATTTTCTAAATTGTATATTTATATAAAATAATGGATGTGTTGGCCTTTTGTTGGGTGGGATTTTTTTTTTTTTTTGGGGGGGGGGGGGCAAGATTTAATTCTTGGTCCCAGGACATCACAATGTCTTGGGCCAGCCCTGATAGGAATAGTGTACTGAACATGGCAATTTCCTTATCCCGATCCAAGGCTTTACTATGACTTCTATTTGCATTCATTAACCACTTAAGCCCCGGAAGATTTTACCCCCTTCCTGACCAGGGCCTATTTTGCGATTCGGCACTGCGTGACTTTAACGGACAATTGCGCGGTCGTGCGACACTGTACCCAAACGAAATTGACGTCCTTTTTTTCCCACAAACAGAGCTTTTTTTTGGCGGTATTTGATCACCTGTGCGATTTTTTGATCATGCGCTATAAACAAAAAAAGAGCGTCAATTATGCAAAATAACAATATTTTTCACAATTTTTTATATGAAATTCCCCCCCAAAAAAATGTAAAAATCTAAATTTTTTAACATTTTCGGCCAATTTGTTTTATGCTACATATGTTTGGTAAAAAAAAATCGCAAAAAGCCTATTTTGATTGGTTTGCGCAAAAGTTATCGCATTTACTAACAAAGGGAAAGATTTTTGTCATTTTTGTTGTTTTTTTTAAACGCGTAATGGCGGCGATCTGCGATTTTTTTGCGGTACTGCGACATTGCGGCGGACAGATCTGACCCTTGACTGACATTTTTGACACTTTTGGGGTTACCAGTGACATTACTGCAGTAATCAGTGCTATACATATGCACTGTTACTATAAAATTACACTGGCAGTTAAGGGGTTAACTTTTTTTGAGAGGGAGGGGTTATGTGTGTCCCTAGGGGCGTGATTCTAAATGTGATTGGCTGTGGCTTGAGGTGTAGGAACAGTGATCAACGGTCCTACATAGTAGAACCGTATGATCACTGTTTCTACACAGGGGAGAATGACAGGCGGCTTGTTTACATCAGCCGCCTGCCTTTCTCCCTCTGCACCGACGATCGCCGAGTGACCGGCGGACATCGGGTCCGCCGGTCACACGCACGGGGGGGTCCGTGACCGCGCGGGAGTGCCCCCCCGGGGGCGTGCGCTCGCTCTCTAGACCCTCACAGGCTAGCGACGTAGTACTACATCGCTCTGCCTGTGAGGGGCTGACTGCCGACGTAAATAGTCGTGCGGCAGTCGGCAAGTGGTTAAGAACCCTATTGTGCTTTTTGTTAATTTTTCTGGATCTGGTCCTTCTATTGCTGGACCTTGAGACCTTTCATGACAAGAAAAAATTAACACAAAGATGGACAATGACCATACCAATGTAGTAAAGAGATCCTGTATTTCACAGATGTTGTTTTAATGTATGAAAACCTGTAGGTTACTGTGCCATGCATTTATCATTGCAGCTTGTTGTACTTTATTATATTATAACATATTTATTATAATATAAGACCAAATCAATATTTTCACTTTAATGTACAGTACGGTCCCAACAGTTGTTTATACTTACCATTCCTTCTGCTTCATTTGCCTAGGGAGGCGAAGAGAAATACCCACTACTTTCAAGTATGGGGAAACATGCCAATCCCTACAATTCATCCCACCTGACAGATTTGGTGCTTGCTTATTGGCTACACACAGGCACCAAGGACTGTGACATTTGGAGTCCTCAGCCATGTGTAAGCCTCACATTGCTAGAAGGTCTGCTCCTCCTCACTTCCATGACCAAAAAGAGCAGTGAGTGAGTGAAAGGAAGGTACATATATTGTACAAGAAGATCCAGGAGTGGCTAATAAAGTGAACCTGCATTGACAAACCATAGATCTTGCCTTAAATAACTCCATATGCACATGGCAAAGAGTGTAATTAGCTTGCTCATATAGAGATTGTCAAAAGGCAAAGCTTGGAAGGCTGTCCCTGATGAACGTCATCACACTCTCTCAAGGAAAAAGACACCACTGTAAGCTTAACTCATGGCATCTAGAGCCATCAAAAGATGAATAAATTACATTAAAGAAGGAAATTCAAAATGTTGCTAATAGTTTATGTGCACATGATAATATTTGAATATATAGCAATTTGTTATTTTGGCCTCATTGATTTCAAATCATGAGTAGTTGCATTCTGACTTGATAGATTTTAAACAATAGATTCCAACCCTAAAATCTACTTTGCTATTATGCATATAGTCAGATAGACATCATCTATTTTTCCTGCATTCATTTTCATTCGTTTTTAGATATTTCTTTTACAATACTAACATTGGTATCATCCAATCCAATTCAGTGTCTATATAATTATAAACCTTCCAGAAATGTAATTATAAGTCTCCATTCACACTACCGCGACTTGTCAGACGACTTGCCAGCCTGACAAGTCGCGGTCCGTCGCGGTCCATGCAGTACTACAGGACCCGTTCTAATAGGAGCGACACAAGTCGCTCCGACTTAGAAAAAGGGTCCTGTACTACTTCGGGGCGACCTCGGAGAGACTTGCATAGACATTCATTATATGAAGTCCGTGCAAGTCGCGCCGAAGTCGCGGTGCACGCAACTTGTGAAGTCGCCCCCGAAGTCGTGCTGCTTCAGTGTGAATGCGGTCTAAACTAATATCTTAAATCATTCTTATGCAAGAAAAAAAAATCCAAAATAAATATACAAAACACTAAAACAAGACAAAAAAACAAAAAAAAACCATTTAGCGCCTTGCCTTGTAAATCCCACATACTGTATCATAAACAATATAATAACTGGCTCATCAATATGAATAACCAAGTACCCTCCAATACAGGTCTCCCCCTCTTTAATACAATAATCTATTCAGAATTAATGAAGTTAGAGCTAAACTGGGGGTACCAAGCCACCTATTGCACATTTTTTAGATAAACATAATCTTGTTAATAAATATATATATATATACATATATATAGACTTGTCTATCTTAACTGCTTGCCGACCGCCGCAAGTAGATTTACTGCGGCGGTCAGCCCCTGCCAGGCAGAGTGACGTTAATTAACGTCACTAGCCTGGGAGGGTCTGGGGAGCGAGCGCGCGCCCGCGGAGGCGCGCTCCCGCTCCCGCGCGGTCACGCACCCCCCCGCGCGTGTGATCAGCGGACCCGATGTCCGCCGGCCACTCGGCGATCGTCGGGGGAAGAGGGAGAATGTCAGGCAGCTTGTGTAAACAAGCTGCCTGTCATTCTCCTCGCTGTAAAGACACTGATTACACGGATCTAGTATGTAGATCCGTTGATCAGTGTCCTTACAGCTAGAGCCACAGCCAATCACAGTAAGAATCACGCCCCTAGGGACACACACAGCCCCTCCCTCCCAAATAAAGTTAACCCCTTCACTGCCAGTGTATTTTTACAGTAACAGTGCATATGTATAGCACTGATTACTGTAGAAATGTCACTGGTAACCCCAAAAGTGTCAAAAATGTCAGTCAAGGGTCCGATCTGTCCGCCGCAATGTCGCAGTACTGCAAAAAAAAATCGCAGATCGCCGCCATTACGCGTTAAAAAAAAAAACAACAAAAATGACAAAAATCTTTCCCTTTGTTAGTAAACGCGATAACTTTTGCGCAAACCAATCAAAATACGCTTTTTGTGATTTTTTTTTACCAAACATAGGTAGGATAAAACAAATTGGCCAAAAATGTTAAAAAATTTTGATTTTTACATTTTTTTTGGGGAATTTCATATAAAAAAATGTGAAAAATATTGCTATTTTTGCAAAATTGTCGCTCTTTTTTTGTTTATAGCGCGTGATCAAAAAATCGCACAGGTGATCAAATACCACCAAAAGAAAGCTCTGTTTGTGGGAAAAAAAGGACGTCAAATTAGTTTAGGTACAGCGTCGCACGACCGCGCAATTGTTCGTTAAAGTCACGCAGTGCCGAATCGCAAAATACCCCCTGGTCTTTTAGCAGGAAAATCCTCCGGGGCTTAAGTGGTTAATATTTTAAATAAAATCTGCAGATTACATGTGCACACTGGGTTTCCTGCTTCTGTCTCTCAATTCCACAATCTCCTGCAGTATGTTTTCAATCTCCATCCATACCTGTATAATATCTGAACATCTGTGGCATGCCCGTAGTCACTAACCATTAGCATTCATTGATTGAATTGTATTTACAGTCTTTGGTGATGTTAGGTTACTTGAAGTCCCTATCAACTAAATTGACCACCACTGTTTTACAGACTAGGGCTGCTCAGTAGTCCCTGTCTAGCCCTATATATCAGGGAGATTTTTTCTTTTTTTTCTTTGTTAACGGGAGCCTATGCTGAGGGAAAATATGTAGTCTGCCGTTGCTGACCTCCTGAAAGGCTAACTGTCATACTTATCTATTACTTTCAGTAGATTAAGTCACCAAACCTAATAAATATGTAGGTCAGAAGGATTGTTTTCAGTCTGACTTCACTTGCTGCTGCCTTGCTCTGGGCTGTGACTCAAATAATGATTTGAGTGGCATCCAAGCAGCTAGTATTTTCAGAAAGAGGTCAGCAGTGGCAGCCAACTTTTTTCTCTAATCACAGAAAAACTCAATTTTTAGGAAAAAAAATAAGAATTCCTTTACATGACAATTTACACAAATTGCAAGCACTTTAAAAAAAAAAACCCTTTACAAGTCCTTGTCTTCTTCTGTTCTGTAGATAGAGAGAGGCCATTGTATAAACTTTCTCTTCCATCCTGTGCGGAGTGATAGGTTCCCAGTGCTGTACACATAGCCAGTTCCAGTGGTAAAAGGTAATTTTATTAAAGTATAACTAAAGGCAAAACTTTTTTTGTTTTGTTTTAGTTTTAGATAGAGTGGGGAGGGATTACACCCGTCAGATTTGTATTGTTGTCTATGCACCCATTAGAGAGATTCACCCCCTCCATTTGTCCTGTTTACCTTTATAAACGAGTTAAAGTAAGACTCCTCTCACACGGGGCGGACTTCATTGAGATCAGCAGGGGATCTGTTTGTTGATTCCCTGCTGATCAGAAAGGGGTAAAGTTGTCCACATAGACCATCCTCCTCACCGCTAGCTCTCACTGCTGTAGAGTGATGACCTGTAGAGTGATGACTACCCTGCAGTAGAGTGATCTGAAAGCGAGGCTTGAAGGACTCGTGGAGCGCAGTGTGGAAGGGATGACATTGATGGCGGTGCGAAGGATGGTCTATGTGGACAGCTTTACCCTGTATGCCTGCATACTTAGATGTGCCTGTTTTAATCATCAATCATGTGAGTTGCTAAATGTTGTACCTTCACGAAATGTAACTATATTGCTACACTTCGAGGCGCTTCTCTTTTATACTGATGTAGCACCCTACAGGTAGGTGCTAGGTAAAAGTATAGTGGGCCTTGGCTGCCTAACAGCAGGGCCATGATTTCAGCTGGCTGTCATGTCTGCCAGGTGTGTCTGCTGAGAGGGGAGTCTCCCCACTGGCTCCATGAGAGGGTTCTCATTGGGCAGTGGAGGAAACCCAATCAGAGACACACTCAGGCTTGTATCTACCCCAGGTTCTAATGATCCAGGAGTCAGCTAGTGTAAAGGGGGTGAGTAGTCAGAGGACCCTGAAGTGTAAAGAGGGTACTCGTGGTTGGGACCTGAAGAGTCAGTGTACATTGTGTAGTGTACAGAGTTAAGAGTTGCAGCAGCACAAGCAGTGACAAGGAGCTACCTCAGCCAGTGAAGGGTTGGAGGGAGCTGTTCAGTGACTTTTGAGCTAAATCGAGTGTCAGGATTCAAGAGTTCTACAGTCCTGGATCTTCTGAGTTAACAAACAAGCTAAAGTCGATGTTCCAGCACTAATTCAGTCAAGCAGTATTTGCAAGCGTCAGGAAGCGCTGGTCGGCATTCAGCTGACGCCAAGACAGAGCTAGTGAGCATTTTTGTACAAAGTCCCAGTTAAGCCTAGAAGAGACAGAGGAGTATCCCACTCATTCCCTTCTCCCATTCCCAATATACAATAAACAAAACAACCAAAGATGCCGGAATGATCATTGTCTCAGTTCTCACACCTGGGTTCACAACTTAAATGTGTTGGAAGTGTTACGGGTACTGATGGCAGACCCCCATCACCCTGGAAATATTGCTACATTTGGGGGCTCGTTCGGGATTTTGCCATTAGTTACTAGGCCTGTTGCCCAGGCAGGTGGGAGACTGGATCTGAGGGAGGCAGGGAGAGTGGGATGAAGCTAGAAGCCCATATGGAAGGTTGTCCGTGCCCCAGGCCTGGAAATTTTGCTACACTAAGTTGTGACATGAGGCTACTTGTATATCAAGACATCGCTTGTTTATCAAGTGAAAATTTATAAAACATTTTTGCTTGTCTTGCAAAACGCTCTCAAACCAGGTTACTCTTAATCCAAGGTTTACTGTATATAGATTATTTTAGGTAATACGGTGTGTTCTATTAAACCTAACATTAGAACAATATATTGCTATTTACTGCGCAATAGACTTGCTTCAGTCTGGAGGTTGGGTTGTCACATTTTGCCTTACTTGAAGATGCCTTGCTGCCAGATGTGGTGACAACCACAGTAAATTAAATGCCAGATTATGTGATGACACCCCATGTCAACTGAAATGGGTCAAGGCATTTTGTTGCTGCTGTATGTACTGTTTTGAATAAAGCCTCACAGTACGCTACTCTTTTCATGGGCTGTATTTGTGTACAGTACATGCATTGGCTTGGGTGTAGCTTAAAGTTCATCCATGTCAATATGTTTTAATGCCAAAACCATCACCATTAACTCAAGATCTTCTTGTGGCTAAAAATGCCTAGAGACCAGAGGCTTGAAGAGCCAGGTAACAAGTGCCCCATATGCCAAAAATGAAGGAGTGCTTTGCTGGCTATTCAGAAACAGAATGTAACGAAGTTCATGCTGACACCAATGTTAAATTTAACTGAACGGACCATCAGTGTAAGGAGTCAACTCGCCACTTACCACCAGTGTGAGGGGAAATGTTAAAATATTATTAATCTTTGCTTCGCTGATTGCATCCACTGAAGCTCTCAAAATAACCCTGTAAGCTCTTTTGGTTGACTTCTAGTCCTATGTGTGTCAATTTGCAAAGTTTATACACATGTAAAGATACATTACAGATACATGCATTTGATTAGGTATAGTGCCCATTTGATAGCCTGTGCCCGCGAAGGATGACTATTTGCAGAGTAATAGAAAGTCACAACTGAGTGAGGAATTGTGTTCTAAGTGTTCCAAATACTGGTTATTTTCAATAACCTGCAGCAATGTACCTGCATTTCTAAATACAGGCAGTCCCTGGCTTACAAACAACATTAGTTCTGTTCTTAAGTCTAGTTTTTTTTTTTGTTAAAAATAACAAACATGTTATACTTACCTGATCTGTGCAGTGGTTTTGCACAGAGTAACCCAGATCCTCCTCTTCTCGGGTCCCTCTTCGGTGCTCCTGGCCTCTCCCTCCTGTTGAGTTCCTTGCATCTTGCTGTGGGGGCACCTGAGCTGAGTCACAGCTCCCTGTGTCCATTTAGACACGGAGTCGGAACCCGGCCCCACCCCCTCTCTCTTCTCATTGGCTCACTGAATTTGGCAATGGGAGCCAATGGCACCACGCTGCTATCTAAGCCAATGAGGAAGGAGAGTCTTGGGTAGCCGAGACACTCCTGCAACATCGTTGGATAGTGATGGGGCTCAGGTAAGTATTAGGGGGGCTGCTGCACACAGAAGGCTTTTTATCTTAATGCATAGAATACATTAAGATAAAAAAACCTCCTGAGTTTACAACCACTTTAACTTGAATTTGTATGTAAGTTTGAACAGGTACATATTTTAAGTGTAATTCCAGGCAAAAAAATTATTTTTAGGTTTTTTGGATAGCATAGGGAGGGGTTAACACCACTGTAATGTTTGCTTTGCTTTATGTGCTTCTGTTCAGAAGATTTCACCTCACTTTCTGTCCTTGGATTTGGCAAATTTTGGGTTGTCGTGGAAACAAGGATTAGTGATAAAGCTTCAGTGGAGATACCTTTTTCCCCTTGATAACTCTAAAGCTGGATACACACTATGACAGAACCATCCCAGCACCCAGCTTTGGTGCTTCCATCAGTATACCGCTTCCTCCAGTCTGAACATAGATATCAGATATTACAGCCGCAATATACAAGACTAGCCGACAGAAACCCTGTATGAAACTGGAAACTTTATTTGAAAACTCACAAGGACTTTATACTACACAACCAGGTGAGGCTGATCACATTTTCATATGCAAACACAACTGTATACAGAGGTATAATTAACATGCTAATTAATTCAGCACTTAAACCAGACTAGGTGGAGTGCACAGAATGCTAGCAGTCAAACAATAGGAGACACAATTAACAATTAACCATGGGACAGACAATCTTAGCAGAAAGCACAAAATACCTTAATAAATAGACAATAGCAGGAGACCACAAGCAACAGATTATCCAGGCTCTTACATTGGAGTACATGAAACAGAAATCAATGTTACCAGCTCTTTCAATGAACATGTATAGTTCAGAATCAAACAAACCAGGAATAGTCTTCATAAATTTCTTGAAAGATATTGTTGATAAATATTACGGTCTCATTATTAAATAATCCAAACCACATTCTGCGTGTCCATTAGGTAGTTGTCTATCATTTTCTCAGTCACCCTGTGCCCCTAATGGACACAGGGTGACTTACACATAAGAGGGGCTGGGGAGGTGAAACAAGAGTTTCCTGACATCTCTAAGATAAGCTGGGTTCTATCGGCCCCCCACTCAAAATGACTCGCACACACTATAAAATTTTCTTTAGATTTACCAAAAACATAAAATATGAGGTCAAACCTAAACACTTTTAATGTCAATACATTTTTATTGGAGTTTCAATAAAGAAAAGAAATGCGTTACATAAACGTCATGAAAAGTGCATGACTCGCAGGTCAGCATAACAGAGGAGAACAGGTAATAAATTGCGTGACCACATGCAAATTATGAATAAAACCTTTCATTATATATTGTGGCTATCTGTCTGTGGGGAGCGCGGCCCCAATTCGCACCCACCCGTGCCTTGACCCCAAATCTCTCAAAGTGGTCGGGAAGACCAGAGCCCGAACGAAGCGCAACCAGTTAAGACTGGGGAAGGCCGAGCCCTCCCTTCTTATATAAATATTCACTAAACGTTTTTAATTTGTATGCAGTCAGGCAGGCCCTTGCACTACTACATAGTTGAAGGTAAAGCTAAGATTTTCTCTCACTTCCTGTTATCTCCCTCCATTTGTAAGTAGAAGGCATATGTAAATCGGCTGTTTGTAACTCATGGACTGCCTGTATTAGTTATGAATCCTACCACACAGTAAAATCATTAGGCCTTGATGTTTTTGGATGTTTCACCTCTACAAAGTTTTTATGTCTACTTAAATCATACAGTAGATGAAAAAGTCCAATTATGTTTTTTTAGAAGAGTGGTAATCCCTTCATTCTCAGTTTTCATAAAAGCTTTGCACTGAAACTTTTTTAATACCAGATGATGTTTTTACTACTAAATCGTGTAAGTACACAAAATTAACTATTAAATAAAATGTGAGCAGGGGTGAAACCTCTTCCCTAAGTCTCAGATGCATCTGTTAGCCCCATCTTCTGTGATTACCTCTTATTTCCATCCTCCGGACTGTGAATGATGACACACATTATACAGATTCCATCCTTTTGTCTTACTATTTCTGAAAAAACTAGAACAAGAATGTGCTGGCATATTTATATGCAGAGCTATTCAACTGTAAAAAAATGGAAGGAGAGATGGCATTTTTTTTGTTGCCCTACAAAACCCTGCAGCAACAACCCCCCTCTATTTAATTATGTTGCTGGAGTTACCAACAAAGGTCCGGAGATAGTTAGAGAAGAGGAATGGGTAAACCAAAATATTACCACTATTTTTTAGGTTTTTCTAGCCCCTTGTAATCCTGTTGCCCCAGGCACCGGCCAACAAGTACAGTACATTATGGTAAATACAACCCTACCCAACCTTTGTAGTCTCATTTCATCCGCCCAAGAAAATACCTGTTTATTGCAGCAGTTTGTTCACTGCTTTGCAGGTGTCAGCCTCTGAGAATTGAAAAGAGTTACCTTTTGCGCATGCATGTAATAATTTACCGATGCCTATACACAGGATCTTGCTAGCAGAAGCTGGCCTGAAAGTTTCGCTCAGGTTATGTTCCATAAAATCCCTGCATATAGACATGTACAGGCAGATGCATAAATACATGTACAATTTTTTTTCAGCCTCTTCTTGCGCCTAGTGGTTTAATAGTATACACATATAGGTACTTGCGTATATGAGTAAATTACTACAGTCAAATGTAAAATCTTCCATTCTTTTTTTTTTTTTATTTTTTTTTTCTAAATGATGGATCTCTTTGCAGCTGTGTGCACTGTCCCATTAACAACAATGCACCTGAGTTCAGATCCATTAAAAAAAAAAAAAAGCCACAAGATTACAAATGCAGTGTTTTTTTCGGGGTGTAAGAGGCCTAAGGGTAAGCTATATGGGCAATTTTAATATCTTGCTACTAATCAATGAATATCTCATTACTATTAGCAAAATACACAAATATATTATAAAAGTAAATGATATAGTAATATGATATATATGAGCAGCCTTGTTGATATCAGAGGAGTTGGGGCAGACTGGTTTGAGATGACAGAAAGGCAACAGTAACTTAAATAACCACTCGTTACAACCAAGGTATGCAGAATACCATCTCTGAGTGCACAACACATCAAACCTTAAAGCAGATGGGCTACTAAACCAACCCCCAGGGGACGTCAGTTGTGACGAAACATGTAGGGCGATGTTTCCTGATGGCGCAAGACATCTCCCGACTCCTGGCGGTGAGTGGAGTTTTTACCCGCTCCGTCCCCGCCCATCAGCCGGGGGATCCCGGACGTGTGAGGAGTACACTTGCAGGAACGCAGCAGTAGTTTATTGGATGCTGCCTATCGATATGTTTACACTTGATCTCCAGAATGTGAGTGTTCTATTTTAGCATCTTGTGTAATAAAACGTTTAAACATTAATGCACTATGGGAGCCTTTCCTTTAATTTTTCCCCATACACACTAAGACGGATAAGGTCTAAGGAGTCGTTGCCCCACATCTGTCTGACCTTTCTGCTTTTTGAGGGCTACAGTCCTGGATATGGCTAGTAACCCTGGATCTTCTGGTTACTTAAGGGATGCGCTTAACCACCTATAATCTGGTGGTAAGGAGCCAATTGAATCTCTCTGGGTGCACTTCCTTCTGAGACTCCCTGACACATCTTTCTCACCTGTGTGGAATCTTCTTTTCGGGAACTGTGGCCATTTGCTATCCCTTGTGGAGTTACATATACTGTACATGGACATATCTTGTGGCTGTGTATTTTGTCATATTTTTTCTCTGTGATTAGCGCTGCACCATACTGTTTTGATTATTGATATCTGGAATCTGTACTATTGTTCCAGGTGCTGGCAGCTTCTCCTACAAGCGCAGTGTTTATTTTGTTTATTTGTAACTTAAATAACCACTCGTTACAACCAAGGTATGCAGAATGCCATCTCTGAACGCACAACACATCAAACCTTAAAGCAGATGGGCTACTAAATCTCGATTTTAGCTGTGAAATTCAGATGGTAGGGTCAGAATTTGGTGTAAACAACATGAAAGCATGGATCTATCCTGCCTTATATCAACGTTTCAGGCTGATGGTGGTGGTGTAATGGTGTGGGGGATATTTTCTTGGCACGGTTTGGGCCCCATAGTACCAGTTGAGCATCATTTGAACGTCGTGACCTACCTGATTATTGTTGTTGACCATGTCCATACCTTTATGACTACGGTGTACCCATCTTCTGATGGCTCCTTCCAGCAGAATAATGCGCCATGTCAAATCCTCTCAAACTGGTTTCTTGAACATGACAATGAGTTCACTGTACTCCAATGGCCTCCACAGTCACCAGATCTCAATCCAATAGTTTGGGATGTGGAACAGGAGATTCGTATCATGGATGTCCAGCCGACAAATCTGCAACTACGTGATGCTATCATTTTAATATCTCTGAGGAATGTTTTTTAATCTATGCCACCAAGAATTAAGGCAGTTCTTAAGGCAAAAGGGGGTCCAGCAAGGTATACTTAGTAAAATGTCAGGAGAGTGTATATATAATATATATATACACTGCTCAAAAAACTTAAGGAACACTTTGAAAACACATCAGATTAAGGGGAAAAATATCTATACTGATATGGACTGGGTAATGCGTTAGGAATGAAAGGATGCCATATTGTTTGATGGAAATGAAAATTATCAACCTACAGAGGGCTGAATTCAAAGACACCCGGAAAATCAAAGTGAAAAAATGATGCAGCAGGCTAGTCCATTTTGCTGAAATTTCATTGCAGCAACTCAAAACGGCACTCAGTAATTTGTATGGCCCCCACATGCTTGTATGCATGCCTGACAACATGGGGGCATGCTCCTTTTGAGAGGACAGATGGTGTCATGGAGTATTTCCTCCCAGATCTGAACCAGGGCATCACTAAACTCCTGAACAGACTGAGATACAATCTGGTGGTTTCATATGCACCAAAACATGTGTTCTATTGGATTTAGGTCAGACGAGCTTTGGGGCCATTCAATGGTATCCATTCCCTCATCCTTCAGGAACTGACTGCATACTCTCGCCACATGGGGCCAGGCATTGTTGTGCACCAGGAGGAACCCTGGACCCACTGCACCAGCGTAGGGTCTGACAATGGGTCCAGAGAACTCATCCCAATACCTAATGGCAGTCAGGGTGCAATTGTCTAGCCTGTAGAGGTCTGTGGGTCCCTCCATGGATATGCCTCCCCCGAAGATTACCGACCAACCACAAAACCGGTCATGCTGAACGATGTTGCAGGCAGCATAACGTTCTCCACAAGTTCTCAAAACCCTTTCACATCTGTCACATATGCTCAGGGTGAACCTGCTCTCATCTTTGAAAAGCACAGGGCGCCAGTGGCGGACCTGCCAATTCTGGTGTTCAATGGCAAATGCCAATCGAGCCCACTAGAGGATGTTGGGCCCTCAGGCCACCCTGATTAAGTCTGTTTCTGATTGTTTGGTCAGAGACATTCACACCAGTGGCCTGCTGGAGGTAATTTTAGGGCTTTGGAAGTGCCCATCCTGTTCCTCATTGCACAAAGGAGCAGATATCGGTCCTGCTGATGGTTTAAGGACCTTCTTTTGCCCTGTCCTAGAATAACTGCCTGTCTCCTGGAACCTCTTCCATGCTCTTGAGACTGTGGTGGGAGACACAGCAAACCTACTGGCAATGGCATGTATTGATGTGCCATCCTGGAGGAGTTTTAATGCCTGTGCAACCTCTATATAGTCCATGTATCGCCTCATGCTACCAGTAGTGACACTGACCCTAGCCAAGTGCAAAACTAGTGAAAAACAGTAGAAAAGATGAGTAGAGAAAAAAATTTCAGTAGCCTACCTCTGTAAAACTATTCTGTTTTGGAGGTAGTCTCATTGCTGCCCATCTAGTGCCCCTGTTGGTAATTTCATTAACACCAAAGAAGCTGAAACTGATTACCAACCCCCTCTGCTACCTCACTGACCAGATCAATATCCCAAGATTTTAATTGACTTGATGCAAGTGTTCCTTTAATCTTTTATATATTTGCAGTATACTAGTCCTTGGATGCTTAGATGTGGTGGCTGCATTAATCTACTTTTTCCAGGCATTTCTTCCCCATTTATTTTCACTGGTGATTCTGCCAATACCACACTTCCTGTCCTAAGATGACAATGCTCACTTGCTGCACTGTAGCAATGGAGGAGCAGCTTTCTCCCCTCTCCCTCCATTACATAAAGGGGCTTTGCTTTATAGTTGACAGAGGATAGCAGAGATACCTAATATTTTTTCAGGTTCAGTTTAGTCCCCATGAAGTTACAAAGACACTGTATTTATTACATTATCAACAGGTATTTTTTTTGCAATTGAAGAATGTTTTAATTGTTTCAATTTAGGATATTACTTTGAAGTACAAGTTCTGAATTGTGTAGAAGGGTCCTGTTGTGCAAACATATGTTTTCTATCTGCTAATATCAATCTAGTAGATTACAACTAATTTGTGTATAAGGCCAAAGTCTAGGCTCTTGAATAGCACAGCATGCTTTAGGGCTTGTGTAGATGAGCTCCGAATGTGAACACTATGTTCATTTAAAAACAGCTGAAAGCAATGCTTGTCAAAATTATGCTTATGCTGAAACATGTACCGTATTTTCCGGCGTATAAGACGACTGGGCATATAAGACGACCCCCCTAATTTTCAAGTTAAAACATAGGTTTTGGGTTATACTCGCCGTATAAGACTACCCCCCTCCCGAAGCAAGGCAACACCATTGAAAAACATCCGATTTGTCATAGATCTCCAAGGTTCCCTAGTATTGTAATACATGTAATCTCTCATAATATCTTCAAGGTACCCTAAGTATTACCAGTAGATGTAATCTCAAGACACTGGCTGTGTGGGAATCCTGTACCGGTATACCGTTATGTACCGTAGCTTCGGCTACATACAGTATACCGCGCTGAGTCAATCAGGGAGAGCGATGTATTCTATTATTGAATGCAAAGCCTGATCAGATTGGCAGAGTCAGAGAGGCGGGCTGATGTTACTCCGCCAATCCGAGCGGGCTTTGCATTCAATAATATAATACATCGCTCTCCCTAATTGGCTCAGCACGGTTCACTGTATGTAGCCAAAACTACGGTACATACGGTATACCGGTACAGGATTCCCACACAGCCAGTGTCTTAAGAGATTACATCTACCGGTAATACTTATACTTAGGTTACCTTGGAGATATTATACTTGGCGTATAAGACGACCCCCCATTTTTGGGGGATTTTTTTGAGGTTCAAAAGTAGTCTTATACGCCAGAAAATACAGTATGGTAGATATATTCCACCTGCTTTTTGATGAATTTGCAAAGCGTTCAAAGCAGCAAAAACAAAAAAGGCTCCATGCACACTAGCAGTTTTTTTTTAAGCACCTAGAAGCTATTGGCATTTTTTTCTGCTCCTACAAGCTAAATAGTCTTATCCTATGTGTACATGCACACTACTTTAGGCTATTAGTGTTTATTGAGCTTCAGCATCTAGCAGCAGAAAAAAATTGTTTGTGTAGAAGTGTTATGGAGCATTTTTCCAGCAGAAAAAAAAACATTAAAGGCTTCTAAACGCCACTAAAACACTTTTTCTTTTTGTTTTTTTTTTTTCTTTTCATTTTTTTTCTTCATGTACTGAAATGCTAATAAAACGTGCTCTCAAAATGCTCTCAAAAGCGTCTAAAAGCTTCTAAAACACTACTAGAAGCTGTCACAAAAATGCTATTATCAACGATTTTCATTCAGTGTTTTTTTTCAAGTTTTTTGAGCTAATAAAAAGGCTAGTGTGCATAGAGCCATAGCGATTTTTTCTGCAAGGAAAACGCTCACAAAAACTTTACAAAAACATTTTTTTTCTGGTTCTAGATGCTGAAGCTCGAAAAAACGGTAACAGTCTAAAGACACATAGGATAACACTGGAAATTGTGTGGAGAGAAGTCCATATTCTTTATACCCCTTATGGCTTTTCTATTACTCAGTCTTCACAAGTTTATTTGTCTCCCTTTTCTTTTTTTTTCTGTTGTCTTCATCAGTCCTCTACCCTTTTTTTTTAAACTTAGCTGCATTTCACACAGGTACCATGACGTCGTCACATACCATTAAATCCTATAGGAGATTTGTCGATTGACTTTTTAATTAAGGGTAAGGATACGTATATACTGTGTTATGTTTCGAGATCCTCCCCTCCGTCTTCCAAATTCTGGAATCCTCCCCCGATGGTCTGATGGAGCCTGATCCCTACCACCCCTATATCATATTTTTTACTTTTTCTATTTTTTCAATTAATTCATTAATTTATTTTTATTTTATTTTTCTTTATATTATTATTTTTATTTTTTATTTTTTTTTCTTTGTCTATTTAGTATGTTTGATGTATGTCGATTTGCATTATGATTTATCCCAGTTATTATGATATTTCATGAATTTGTTTGATATGATTATATTGGATATATTATATTTGATGTATATTGAGATGTATTATTATTCATTGTAGATGCTATGATATTACAAGAATGTATGTGATAGGAATTTATCTTTGGATCCTGAAGAAGCTCCGGTTTGGAGCGAAATGTGTAGATCCATCAGCATATCACATGACCCGAATTTGGGGTCATGTGATGCATTATTGACATGCATTATTTTAATTACATGACTGTAAAACATTGTAAGATATTAATTTCTGTGTTCAATATTTATTACCTGTAATTTCTAATAAACATGGATTATCCTTTTTATTGGTTGTGTTGCTGACTCATTAGGCACATTAAAATCCCCATATCCAGGATTGGTAGTTTCATTCCTCCGTTGTCTTCCCCTTCTCCCCCTTCCCCTCCCATTCCTATTAGTCGCCTACCAACCTGGTTACACTTTTTTTTACATAGGTTAACACTATTTAGCTTTCAGAAGAAAAATGCTAATAGCTTTTAGGAGCTTAAAAAAATGCTAGTGTGCATGGAGCCTTATAGTCCATATTTCTGAAGAATAAAACAAAACAGATTATGAAACCTGCACAAACATAGACTCCCTCAGAGTAACGTTTGTGTAACTCAATCAGGGTAATATGTGGCTGCATAACATAGTCCCTCTACGGCTGGCCATGCATTATACAATTTTCTTTTAGATTTACCAAAACCATATAATATGAGGTCAAACCTATAACACTTTCAATTTGTATGGAGTCAGGCAGGCTCTTGCACTTCATAGTTGAAGGTAAATCTAAAGGAAATCTACCAACAAAAGTTGTATAGTGTGTATCCAGCTTCAGACTATTTAACGACAGAGAATCTAGCTGGGAATCACGATTTCAGTAAAACTGTTCAGAACACAAAGTGTTGCATCTCTTGAAGCTTGTCACTCAAGCTAAAAAAAGGTACATGAGTTTCTTTGAGGCAGATTGCACATTTTTGTCCCCTACAGACTTCCCCAGGTGTGCATTAAAAACAACAGAAAACGGCATGAAAACGTATGCAAAAAAAGTGTGTTTTTTTTTTCTTTTTCTTTTTTTCCGTGATTTCTTGTCTCCCCTAGTAATTAGGTTTTTTTAAGACAAAAAAAGCACAAAAATTGCTCATGCTCAAGTGTGAATAGTACCTAAATGTCCCCTTTTTCTGTACAGCGTTCACTGAATATATCTCTGAAAGTCCAGAGTTTGACAAAAAGGACAAAGAAAATGAGGAAAAGGTTATCATTTGTAAAGTTTGAAGCTTGGCAAACAAAAGAAAGGGCAAACGAAATAAGGAAAATTTTATCATTTGGCATATTTGCAGTTTGGCTCTGTTTCAGCTAACCCTGGGTCCTGCTTGGTACAAAAAATGACTTTAATGACTTGATCCTTGGCCCATTTTTAATATGAATGACTACACCTTTTACATTTTGCCAAGCAAACATTTTTATATCATTTAATTACAAAAAAATATTTGCATGATGGGCTATTAATGCTTATTAGGATAAGATTAGATTAATACCCATTACCAATCAGCTGTTTGTAACAATCATATTATAATTATCAGCTCCGTACAAGTGTAATTTATTAGATTATTGAGCAACGATGTTATTTATTTAGACATTTCTATCAAAATTCCTCTTTGCTCAGGGTTGCCAACTCATCCCTTTAATTGCTGACGTGCATGAATTACTGTACATAGATTCTATGGAAGAGCAAATGTAGGCAAGGCACTGACGGAATCTAATTGTCCACAGAATCTGTAAAACTTGGCTGCCTCAGTAATGAAACAAATAACTTGGCATCCATCGCTCAGCTACTTTAAAGTCAAACTCCAGGAGAACATCTAAATTAACATTTGAAATGCGTATGTGTAGACCGTTATACATCTATTCATCTAAACCTGAAATTCACACAGTTCTGCTAGTTAGTATAGCCAGGTTGGTGACTTCACTTTTCTTTACCCCAGTTTTGCAATACAGCTAGGTCAATTCCCTGTACTAAGCCTGTGATAGGACAACAAAGGTAGTAGCATAACTCCGATGATCCCATCTCCCTTCACTATCCTCCTGTCAGAATGTTCAAAGTCAGAAAATATGCATGTAGCCCATTTGATTGACTTCTAGGGCTTGAAGGTCGTGGCTGAATTTGCCTTAGGAAAGCCAGTCTCTGCAGCAAATCCAGGAGATTGAGAGTTCTGAGAGGAAAGCTGAGCCCACCGAGGAAACGGGAGAGACAGAGTCTGATCCCAAGTCCCATAAGTTTGATTGGGAACTTAATGTTAATGGAATTACTGAAAGGGGCAGTCTTTATGGGTCGCAGTCTGAGTGGTCTTGAGGGGACAAGACAAGGAGAGAAGAAGCAAAGTTGACGCCTTCAATTGCCCCTGAGAAGGAAAAGTAGGAACAAGACTATCCATTGATGCAGGATGCTGGGAACCTACCCATGGGTCAGATGCACAGGGAACCAGGGGTTAAAGTAAGAAGCCCTAGCCCAGGATGAAGCTTACATGGAGTTTCTTAGAAGAGCCGAGAACCCCTATATTCTTTTGGGGGAGGGGTGACATCGCCAAGTTGCCCAGTTTCTCTAGGATTAAAACAATTGTGCATAGATGGTGGCTCTAGAGTATAGATACAAGTACCTGGTACCATATGTACCATTCAAATTAATGGGAAAAAATCAAAGTAAAACATCAGAGCTGATGTGAGGACAAGATATGGGATCTCCTTAGTGCCCCCAAGCCCTTCCGAAATTAAGATTTCAATTGATTCTGGCAGAGGTTCTTGGACATCAAGAACAATTGGGCTTGGAAAGATCGATCCATAAGGATCAAATAGTGATTAATAAAGCTGACCACAGAATACTGGAGCAGTCCATAAATATTTCGGGTCCAGATGGGCAAATGGTACAAATACCCAACCCTGGCTATTACAAATACGACTTAGAGCCTTTAAAGTTATTGTTTGCACTCTATGCTCAAAAGAAGTTCACAACGGAACTGAACTGTTGCTTACGGCAGGGGGCAAATCAGCTGTTAAGTAGAGGATGGGCCACGCTGGGTTGCTGTATTGAAGCCATTAAGAGGAGGGGGAACCTTCTCCACTAGTCTACAGCTTGCTAAATGTTTGTGTTTTTTTCTTCTCTCCCATCAGTTGCAGGAAAATTTCCATTGGAAGCTTCTATGTATATAAGTGACACTATGTAAATCACACCGTATGTCATATTTAATCAGGTAGTTAATACTGCCATGCAAGATGTACTATAGGTATATTAGTAATTAATTACATTTTAGATTAGTTAGGATGTATTGGTCTGCTTTATTCTAGGGCTCTGTCAGATGACTATGAGTCAAGACTACCGTATTTATTATGTGTATTCTTAATATGGAAATTGTGTGTGTATATTTATGACCACTAGGGGCGGTCTAGTATTTTTAGGCCACTGGGTAGAAAAATAGTAGTAGTAAAATAGTGTGTGGACTTTACCCAGTATATTATAGGACTGGATATGTATTTGGTAGACTTTAGAATACAGTATTAAATTTAGGGTATTGGGGTGCTATTGTTTTGTTTTGTTGGAGGATTATCTCTATGGAGATAATGCTTGAAGCTTGGACTGTAATAATTTATGTTTTATGTGCTAACTTTGTTCTTTTGTAAGTGATAAGAGATCTACACATCAGCTGAAGTATGACATGTTAGTAATATTGATGTACCAACCATTTATTATTAGGTAGCAATAATTCTGTCACTGGATGGCTGTCTCTAAATTTGTTTTTACTAAAAAAGTGTTGTACTTAAAGTTTAGCATTTTCACTAAGAAAACTTTTATCATGTGGAATGCCACACACCTCTTGTTACTTTGTTATTTCCCTTTTCCCCACCTGTTATAATGAGATAATCTTGGTGACAAGAGCAATTTTTGGTATGTTCCGGCCCATGAGGACAGGGCCTATTTTTAGAGGGGGGTGAATGTAGCACTCTCTTAGATAAGATGCTAGGATGTACCACCCCAAACCCTACCTTGTCACAAGCTCTACAAGCACAAAAATACTTTAAAAAGACTTGTAAGCTAGGGTGGATGGACAGTTGCTGTATGCCTGGCTGCCTCAGCACTTTGTAGGGAAAGCTCCTTCAGGGGCAGCGCAACATTACATTTAAAGTGGTATTACACCCAAAAGCAAACATTTATTATCTTGCAGCTTACCAATTCTTAGATGTGGTAGGTACATTAGTTTTCTTCCGTGGGCTTTCTTTCTTTTATTTTAATTCATTGATCCTGCCAGTAAGTCTGTTTTTTTATGCATTCAATGTTTATTAAGGATTTTACCAATTTGTACATAAAAACAGACATACAGGAAACAATCAAAAAATAATTAAAATAACATAAAAAAAGAACAGAATATATCCAAGACAGCCTGGTGGGCTAAATAACACTGTGCAGGGTTCCTTAACAAAGGATAAGGTACATAACCTTGGACAATACATCTCTAAATCACATTCAATACAATTTGTTAATCAAGACTGAGATGTAGTGTAAACTTGCAATAAAGGAAAAATGGACCAGAGCCCACTGGGTTCGAAAATATTGTGGAAATATATGTCTTCTCAGAAAAAAAAGGGGCAAGGGGGAGAGGATAGTAAAGAAAAACTGTGGGAAAATAGATAATTAGGGGAAAGGAGGGGAGGGGTTGCCCTAGTACCTTACCCAGCACAGGACACGTTGCACACCAGGAGCTGTCTGGTTACACAACAAGTGTTCTTCGGCTGCACTGATGCTATGCACAGCTGCAGAAGGTACTGGGTGCTTCAATAGTTAGTGTATAAAAGATTTAGAAGGCTATTAGCCCACAAGAATTTGCTGCATTTCTATGGTGCCAACAGGGAAAGTGAAGTGGATGAATTCCATAATGTGGGGATACAAGAGTGTGTGAAGTTAATTAAATATCTTGCCACTGATTTTTTTGTATGCCTTTACGGAATAGTAGAATGGTGTAGAGGGAAAAATGCTAGTGTGCATGGTATGAGTTGGTCGATTAATTTTTGTACTATGGAATGGACCTGTTTTCAGAAGGTTTGAAGTGCCAGGCAAGACCAAAAGATGTGTATCATGTCACCCCTTCCCTCTCCACATCGCCACCAGGTCTCAGGCACCGAGAGGAATATATGGTGAATATATGGAGGGCTGGGGACTAGTGTGTTACAATTATGTAACCAGTTTCCTGATATTTGGTGCAAACAGAGGATTTGTAGGAAAGGGGTAGTATTTTAGTACGCTCCTCTGGCATCAGTTGGAGTTGGAGATCTCACTCCCATAGGTCTAAAAAATTTGGGGGAGGCAGGATTCTGTAAGTAAAAGTTTATAGGTGAAAGATGGGGTATGTCTATTGGGGTCTCAAGCATTCCCATTTAACCAGTTCTGGACCGGAAAGGTTTTACCCTCCTAATGACCAGACCTTTTATTTGCGATACCGCACTGCATTACTTTAACTGACAATTGCCTGGTCACATGACGCTGTACCCAAATAAAATTAATGTCCTTTTTTCCCACAAATAGAGCTTTCTTTTGGTGGTATTTGATCACCTCTGCAGTTTTTATTTTTTGCGTTATAAACCTAAAAACAGTGACAATTCTGAAAAAAAAAAAAACACAATATTTTTTACTTTCTGCTATAAAACACAGCCAACAAATCTATTTTTTTTTTTATCAACTTAGGCCAATATGTATTCTGCCATGTATTTTCGGTAAAAAAAAAAATCCCAGAAAGTGTATATTAATTGGTTTGCGCAAAAGTTATCGCGTCTACAAACTAGGGGATAAATTTATGTCACTTTTATTTATTTATTTTTTTATTTTTAACTAGTAATGGTGGCGATCAGTGATTTTTAGCGGGGCTGCGAGATTGTGGTGGACAGATCGGACACCTAACTGATACTTTTGAGGGGACCAGTGACATTATTACAGCAATCAGTGCTAAAAATATGCACTGTTACTGTACTAATGACTCTGGCAGGGACAGGGTAGACCCCAGGGGTGATCAAAGGGTTAAGTGTGTCCCTAGGGGATGCTTGCTAACTGTGTGGGGGATGGACTTACTAGATGAACATAGAGATCTGTGTTCCTAAATAGCAGGAACATTGGATCCCTGTGTTCATCTCTGACAGAACAGCGGTCTGCCTTGTAGGCAGACCTCCGCTCTGTCTCTATGGGGAGCGGTCGAGGGTGGCCAGCAGACATTGTGACTGCCGGACCCTCTGATGTGACTCCCCCTCTGGCCAAGAAGCGCAACCCCCCCTCACTGACAGGTACGTCATTTTGCATAATAGGGCCGATCTGCTACAGTAAAAGTGCGGCAGCTGGTCAGCAAGTGGTTAAACAGCATCAGGGAATGAGCAATCAGAGACACATTTAGTAAAGCTTTCAAAAAATGAGACAGTTGGAGTAAAGGAAATTGACCAAGATTGCAGAACGGCTGTGTCTGGGACATCGGGAGTATGTCAAGCCAATCCAATTGTTTGATTTATTGTTGTGCAGAGTACATGTTCTGTTTGACAAAGTCAAGAGAAATTAGCTCCCTTCAGGCTTGGAGGGATAAGTCTGGTACTTTTCAACAGAACAACCTGTCCTGCAGATGTAGCAGATAATAGGATGAAACAAACCACCAACCACCTCCTGCACCACTGGCAGGGATGCTTACAATGATCAACTTTTATTTTTTTTATAAAAAACCTTTATCTCAACAGGAACAAAACAGTTGCTGTAACTTATAAAGTGTTAGTTGGAGTTTGGCTTTAATTTGTTAGTGTATCTAAATATGCTAGTACAGATACGTTAAAAATATTAGCAGTGTGTTTTAAAAAGAAAAGCTCAAAATCCTTATAATAGCTTTTATTTCCATACACACAAATGCATTGGGAACACTACACAGTCTATTCCAAATCAAAACATGAAGAAAATGTTTCAAATTTGTTATTACTTTACAGAAAGTGAAGAAAAATCAATATTAGGCTTTTCCAAAAAAATAGCATTGTCTGCATTTTTCTTTACAAAACTCAAACATTTACTGTATAAACTGAAAAATGCTTGAAGATTTAGCTTTTCCGTGAATCACTCAAATAATATTTAGTTGTATAACCACTGTTTCTGAGAACTTCTTCACATCTGTGTTGCATGGAGTCGCCCAACTTCTGGCAGATGTGAACAGATATTCCAGCCCAGAACGATTGCACCTCATTTCACAATTCCTCTGTATTTCTTGATTTTACCTCAGAAACAGCATTTTTGAATTTTGATTCTGTGCATTAAGAGAAAAAGCCTTCTGTGTGCAGCAGCTCCCCTCAGCCCCCCTAATACTTACCTGAAAAAAAAAGAGAAAATGGTCCAGCACTTTCAATTGCATACACCAATATCCCGAATTCGTACAAGAAAAAGGAGAGGTGCCCTGATGGGACTTTGAGTGAGGTGGATGCAAGGAGTAAACATAAATGTATGATAGCATGTTTATTGAATAAAAAACATAAGATAAATATATGATACATGTTACAACAACCATCAATGCAAAGTACATTAGGCATAAAAACATGATAATAAAAGTAGGTTGCATATATATAGACTCATATCATAAGTTTGAGCTTGACGCGTTTCGTGGGTCTATGTGCCCACTTATCAGGAGTGTGTATGAAAATAAGCCTATCTATCAATAAATCAAATAAGTATAATGTTAGTTTGCATAAAGTTGGCCAACAGAAGTGAGATTTCAACATATGTATGTGTAACCCAAGTGGGGAAATCGCACTTACATGCGGCTGAATGAAAGATGGTGGATAAACGCTACCACATGGTGGGGGTAGTAACCACGTCTGATCTGGGAGCTGACGGGACATAGATGAGCGGCAACAGGATGGAGGGCCAGGTGAGGAAACATAAATGATGGATATGGGATCCTGTGTGGTGATATGACACTGGCTGGAAATATATACGTTTGTAAGTCAAAAATAGAACAGTATATGAGGCGTCACATAAACGTATCAGAAGACTCTGAGACTGTATGTAAAGCATCAATGTATAATAGTATAAAAATATAAAAATGTATCAAGACTATAAAAATATGTATGCCAGCCAGGGTAAAAGAAAGAGATGTATAAATAGGAATGCATACTGGGCTGATCCAAATGAGTGGGAAAAGTGTGTGCTGTATCACCCAAGTGATCGCAGCCAATGTACTAGGGTTGTATAAAATATGTGTGGTTGGTATGTGCATGGATGAATGTATTGTCCAGCAAAGCAATGTGAAAATCAGAAAAAGGGAGATGAAAGTTGGTGAATAGAACAGGTGTGGATGGCCAGGAACCAAGTGTAATGGGAAAGACAAGAAAGGATCATCCATGCACATACCAACCACACATATTTTATACAACCCTAGTACATTGGCTGCGATCACTTGTTTATGTGACGCATTATATACTGTTCATCATATACTGTTCTATTCTTGACTTACAAACGTATATATATCTTGCCGGTGTCATATAACCACATAGGATCCCATATCCATCATTTATGTTTCCTCACCTGGCCCTCCATCCTGTTGCCGCTCATCTATGTCCCGTCAGCTCCCGGATCAGACGTGGTTACTACCCCCACCATGTGGTAGCGTTTATCCACCATCTTCCATTCAGCCGCATGTAAGTGCGATTTCCCCACTTGGGTTACACATACATATGTTGAAATCTCACTTCTGTTGGCCAACTTTATGCATACTAACATTATACTTATTTGATTTATTGATAGGAGTGTGTTTGAAAATAAGCCTATCTGATAAGTGGACACATAGACCCACGAAACGCGTCGAGATCAAACTTATGATATGAGTCTATATATATGCAACCTACTTTTATTATCATGTTTTTATGCCTAATGTACTTTGCATTGATGGTTGTTGTAACATGTATCATATATTTATCTTATGTTTTTGATTCAATAAACATGCTATTCTACATTTATGTTTACTCCTTGCATCCACCTCACTCAAAGTCCCATCAGGGCACCTCTCCTTTTTCTAATACTTACCTGAGGTCCCTCTTGCTCCAACGATGTAGGAATGTCTTGGCTGTCCGGGAATCCCCTCCTCATTGGCTGAGACAGCAGCGCAGCGCCATTGGCTAGAAAGGGGGCGGGGCTGGGCCAGTCCAAGCCACAGCACCATGTCTGAATGGAGTCTTTGCCATTTTGGCTATTCTTCAATCCGTTCGAAAAGTAGTTTTCCATTTTCTTCCATGTCTTTCTGGGTTTGTTTGCCATTTTAAAGCATTTGAAATCTTTTTATCTGAGCAGTCTATCAATTTCTGCACTTCTCCCTCTCTGATCACATTTTTATTCAAAGTATGCTGTTCTTCTGAACAATGTCTGGAATGACCCATTTTACTCTGACACACCGTATCACCGAGCCTAATGACCTAGGTTCTTTACCATGTGTCCAGCTGTGTCCAATCACAGCTGGCCACATAGTAAATAGGAAGTGCCATTGATCGGCTTTCCTCAATTCGTGCCTGACAGGCACGAGTAGAAGATAGCCGATTGGTGGCTCTCCAGACAGGGAGGGGGGTCTGTGCTGGTAATCAGAGCATTGATTACCAGTGCAGACCCTTAGGGGATGCCACTAGAGCCACCAGGGATTACCCACCCATGGCCACCAGGGATGCCCACTCATGGCCACCAGGGATGCCAATCAGGGCTCAGGGACCCTTTCAGTGCCCTCCTTATCAGTGCTGTCCATCATTGCCATCTATCAGTGCCGCCTATCAATGCCCATCGGTTCTGCCTATCAGTGCCCATCAGTGCAATCTATCAGTGCCCGTCAGTGCCGCCCATCAGTGCTGCCTATTGGTGCCCATCAGTGCTGCATATCAGTGCTCATCAGTGCTGCATATTAGTGCTTCATCATCAGTGCCACCCCATCAGTGCCTGTCAGTGTGGCCTCATCAGTGCAGGAAAAAAACGTATCTGTTTACAAAATTTTATAACATAAACAAAACAACTTTTTTTTCAAATTTTTTGGTCTTTTTTATTTGTGTAGCAAAAGAAAGCTCTAATTGTGGGAAAAAATGACATAAATTTGGTTTAGGTACAGTGTTGCATGACCGCGCAATTGTCATTTAAAATGCAACAGCACTAAAAGCTGAAAATTGGCCTGGGCAGGAAGGGGGTGAAAGTGCTCTGTATTGAAGTTGTTAAATAAGGGCCACCTGTTTGACACCTATTTTTTCACAGAGTGAATGACCTTAATAATTGAAGTCCACACTACTATTATTTTGAACATGCCCCTTTCAATTAATGATTCAGTTACATAGAATCAGCGGCATGCATGTGATGACTGTTGGGTCTGTTGGTTTTCTATTACTCTACTACACCTACTAGTAAGTTATTTACCATGTAGAAATATAATTTATACCAAAAACAGTGATAGATCAGATTAGTGATGTTGGACTGTTATTATTTTGAACACAGCTGTACATCTAACATTACCCTCCCCCAAGACTGACAATGCTGTTGTCCAATTGTGCCCCTGTGCTACTTCATCCAGAGTGGGGGCACTCTAATACAGGAGGTGGCCATAGAAGTGAATGGCCCTGTAATTGTGTAAACTAGGATGCTTCTGTGCACTGAAGTTTTTCCACCATGTGTGCACTATGTATTTTCCCAAACATACATGCACAGAAATCATCAGAAAAAAAACTGTGCTAAAAAGTGAAATATTGAAAATAAGAAAATAATATATAAGCAGCAACTAATACGTGTGATATCTTCACAATTCAAATACAAAAATACTCGATCAAGTTGCGCTAATCAGTGCCAAATAAACAGCACAAATGAAATAAAAGTAATAAAAATATTACCAACAGCGCATGTCTCCAAAACAAACAGAATAAATAAGAATGTGATGTGGGGGTGAATGGTAATAAGCTTAATGGCTAAACAAATGTAATTACTATTTGTGAGAAAATGGGTTATGCTATATCATATATCAAACATATAGATCATATATAGTGCATCATCTGTTGTGCATCCCCAAATCAATATAAAGTGCTTATATACAGTACAATATGGCAGTGAATCAATAAATATCTGTGCAATACTCATAGAACAACACATACAGTGCTCCTGAAATTGATGCAGCAAAAAAACGTATGCCCAATTGGTGGATATATAATATAGTGATGCATAAACATGGAACATGAAAATTGAGCATAAAATACATGGAATAATAATGCTATGTGTTCATATTGCAAAAAATGTCCAAAAAAGTCCAAAAAAGTGGTGGTGCTGTGATAGCGTTTAACAATCAAAATGCCACAAACGCCAAGAAGAAACTCCTCTTGTGTCAGGGATGGTGGGTTAATCTTCCAAAATTTGTGCAGTAGTAGTGTCACCCTCCGTGAACGTGAAATATGGTGTAAGAATACACAGTCGGAAGCTTCCGAAGACGTCACACATTGATGACGAAACGTGTCGAGCTGGGAAGCACGTAGCCTTACTTTCAGATGGTACTTGGATCGCAAGCCATCCGAGCAGCCAGGAAGTTCCACGCAGCGGCGGGCAGGTTGTTAGACACTTTCACCCGGCTTCCTTGTCTGTGCAGTGAGCGCTTCCACAGTGTATCATCATACTGCTGTACCACCAACGGTTTTATTTATTTATTTTACCATTTATTTTACTTTTGATATTTTCAATAAACTCCCATTTTTATACTACTACACCATGATGAGTGCAATCTTTTTATCCCAACACACCCACTGCTAGGAGGATCCAGGACCACCTGGGCACGGACGGATGGGACCCCAGCTGGATACCTACCTATAAGCCTATTTGACCCACTCACCATACGGTATTGGGGTCAGCATCTTCTGGTGAGTGTGCATTCTTACACCATATTTCACGTGCACGGAGGGTGACACTACTACTGCACAAAGTTTGGAAGTTTTACCCACCATCCCTGACACAAGAGGAGTTTCTTCTTGGCGTTTGTGGCGTTTTGGCGGTTAAACGCTATCACAGCACCACCACTTTTTTGGACTTCTTTGGACATTTTTTGCAATATGAACACATAGCATTATTATTCTATTGTTTTATGCTTAATTTTCATGCTCCATGTTTATGCATCACTATATTATATATATATATCCACCAATTGAGCATAAGTTTTTTCACTGCATCAATTTCAGGAGCACTGTATGTGTTGTTCTATGAGTATTGCACAGATATTTATTGATTCACTGCCATATTGCACTGTATATAAGCACTTTATATTGATTTGGGGATGCACAACAGATGATGCACTATATATGATTTATATGTTTGATATATGATATAGCATAACCCATTTTCTCACGAATAGTAATTACATTGGTTTAGCCATTAGGCTTATTACCATTCACCCCACATCACATTCTTATTTATTCTATTTGTTTTAGAGACATGCGCTGTTGGTAATTTTTTTATTACTTTTATTTCATCCTTACCACTGTGGGTTGTCTACAGCAGCAGTCCTCTTTTTTCTATACACCTATTTATTTTTGGCGCGAGTGTTCAACACATTATATATAAAGCACAAATAAATCCCAAAAAATGGTGTCAAAAGTCCAATAGATGTGATTGTTCAAAGTTGATGACAACATCTTTCACCACTATGAAGAGTGATCAGATACCACCACCAATGGGTAAAAGACTCCCTTACCTGTTCCTATTGACCCCTCAATACAAAAGGTCAACGAGCGCATGTAGTTCCAAACCCAGCCAAGACCTTAGAGCGCCCAAACAGGTCCTCCAATCAGGCTCCTCACTCTCCTCAATTCCATATAGTGGAGATTAACCCAGAATACAAAAGGCTCCACATATTGTAACTTGTATAAAATTTATTGAATGAAAATATTAAAATGCACTTACATCAAAAAAAGATAATAAACTGCCTAAAATTGTGTGTGTTGGTTAGGCGGTTTATTATCTTTTTTTGATGGAAGTGCATTTTAATATTTTCATTCAATAAATTTTATACAAGTTACACTATGTGGAGCCTTTTGTATTCTGGGTTAATCTCCACGATATGGAATTGAGGAGCCTGATTGGAGGACCTGTTTGGATGCTATAAGGCCTTGGCTGGGTTTTGAAATAAAAGCGCTTGTTGACCTTTTGTAATGAGGGGTCAATAGGATCTGGTAAGGGCGTCATATCTATTGGTGGTGGCATCTGATCACTCTTCATGGTGGTGGAAGGTGTTGTCATTTACTTTGAACAATCACATCTATTGGACTTTTGAAACCATTTTTTGTGATTTATTTGTGCTGTTTATTTGGCAACTTGATTGAGTATACATGCACAGAAACATCAGCATTTACCTACACATGGGCCTACAATGTATTTTGCCGAACATATTTAACTTGCTGGAAAATACGTTGAATGCGTATGTGCGGGTTAATGCCAATGCTTCTGTGCATCAGTGTTTACATAAGTACAGAGGCGTACAGCCATTCACTTCTATGGCTGGCTGTACGCCCTACCTGTGTTCAGTGGCGGCCCGTCAATGGGGGGCGCAGGGGCGCTGCCCCCCCAAGGCTAGTCATCCTAGTCATCATCATTAAAAAATAAATAAATCACTTACCTTTAGTGTTTGATCTGTTCCTTTAAGAGTGTGCGGGGCGCCGGACACACTGGTGTCTATGGAAAGCGAAAGGGGTTTGTAATCACGTGACTGGGTGCTGGGAAGCTCATTGGCCTGCGTTTAGACTGTCCTTAGGTGGCAGAGCGATACACCCGAACACTCCCACTGTTGCATTGGCCTCCTGTGATTCGTCCATAGGATGTAGTAGGGTTTCAGCGGAACCACGTCACTTCTGGCTGGCGTGAGGCGCGCGTCACTGTCTTCTTCCCGCAGTGGAACCGGAGCATGGAGCCTGCCTGCAGCCTGACACCCTCTGAGTCGGATAGTAGCACACCAGGCACCAGCAGTCACACTCGCTGTCCCTGGCTCCCTCCCTGTGTGTTGCTGCTGCAGCATCTTCTCGTGTGACTGACGTGTCTCAGACTCTGCACTTCTGTTCTGGACTGGTAAGTAACTTTCTTGTCTGTGTGCTCTCTTTGTGGGATAGGTGATGGGGAATATCTGAATTTATTTGCATTGGCAATTCTTGTACTAATGGGGAATATCTGAGAATATATTGAATGGGGAATTCCTGTACTAATGGTCCATTAGTACAGGAATTACCCCATGCTATATATTCATATATTACCTATTAGTGCAGGAATTGCCCCGTGCAATATATTCAGATATTCCCCATTAGTAATGGGGAATATCTGAATATATTGCATGGGGCAATTTCTGTACTGATGGGGAATATCTGAATATATTGCTTGGGGCAATTCCTGTACCAATAGGTAATATATGAATATATTGCATGGGGCAATTCCTGTACTAATAGATAATACAGTATATGAATATATAGCATGGGCCATTAGTACAGGAATTGCCCCATGCTATATATTCATATATTACCTATTAGTACAGGAATTGCCCTGTGCAATATATTCAGATATTCCCCATAAGTAATTAACCGTTTTTTTGCCGCGAATCAATGCCTATGTCTATGGACCTCAAAAAGTTACATTTTTCTGTTTGCGCCACCCCCCCCCCCCCCAAAAAAAAAATATTGAGCACCAGCTGCCACTGCCTGTGTTTCATTTCTTCTGGGAAAATGCAGTGTTTTTTATGCTACTGTAGGCATATTTTATGTCTGCAAATGTTCGTGTGCATGTTGCTTGATTGTGATGTGATCAAGCTCACTTATTCAAAAGGACACTTTTATTCATATGTGATAGGTAAGGTGTTTAAATGTAACGTGCAACAGGTAAATGAGAATCATTCCTCACTGGTCAATCACTGATTCAGTACAGGCTCCCTTTTTAACTTGCAGTGACAAGGATATTTAACTGACACAACATTGCCTAAAACTGCTACATACGTGTATGAAAACTGATTCTCCAGGTAAAGTATTTGTAACACTTTCCAGTCTCTGCCCAGATAAAGTTTACACAGCTTTAGTAGCAGTGTTAACCAGTTCTGGACTGGAAGGATTTTCCCCCTTAATGACAAAGGCCATTTTTTGCGATTCAGCACTGCTTTATTTTAATGGACAATTGCGCAGTCGTGCGACGCTGTAAAAATTTGATGTCCTTTTTTCCCCCACAAATAGAGCTTTCTTTTGGTGGTATTTGATCACCTCTGCGATTTTTATCTTTTTTTATCTTTTGCGCTATAAACAAAAAAGAGATATATTTTTCACATTCTGCTATATAACATTCCCAAAAAAAAAATGTAAAAATCTAATTTTTTTTAAACATTTTAGGCCAATTTGTTTTCTGCTACATATTTTTGGTAAAAAAAAAAACCCGCAATAAGCATATTTTGATTGGTTTGCGCAAAAGGTATCGCCTCTACTAACTACAGGAAAGATTTATGTCATGTTTATTATTTTTTTTTTTACTAGTAATGACAGCGCTCTGCGATTTTTAGCAGGACTGCGACATTGCAGCGGACAGATCGAACCCCTAACTGACATTTTTGACACTTTTGGGGGGACCAGTGACATTACTACAGTAATCAGTGCTATAAATATGCACTGTTACTGTAATAATGACACTGGCAGGGAATGGGTTAACACAGTGGGTGATCAAGGGGTTAAATGTAAGCCTAGGGGAGTGTTTCTAACTGTATGGGGGTTGGGCTTTTGAAATGATCACAGAGACCTGTGATCCTATATAGAAGGATCATAGGCGCTCTGTGATCATTCCAGAGAGAAGAACGGTCAGCTGTGTTTACAATAGCTAACCATCCTTCTCTCTCAGCGGGGAGCGATCACGGGTGCCTGGTGGCAATCGGAGCCCCCGGCCCTGTGCATCTGGGGCCCCATTGCCCCCTTGCTGCAGGTGCGTGAGCGACATAGGGTTACGTCAGTTGACGAAGTAGGGCCAGCCTCATGGGCGTCCGCAGGTAGGGGCAAGGGGGGGCAAATGCCCCCTCCCCCCCTGAAATCTCAACGTCCCCTTTCAAGTGATTGTTAAGCCACTTTATACCATCCTGTCTGGTCTGTTTAATAAACCTGTGTATGTGTTTTAAAAAAATAAGCCGTTCTTCACCAGTTTTCAGAGGGCCGAGCGCAGCTCACGTAACCCGTCGGCTCTCTCCTCTCCCCATCTGACAGCTGCCTGCAGCGGGCGGGGCTGAGGATTCCTCACTGATGTCAGTCGGGAGGGGAGGGGGAGAGGAGGATAGAGGCTGCGGGTCACGTGAGCAGGGAGCGGCGCTCTGAAAACTTATAAAGAATGGCTTATTTTTATAAAACACAGACACAGGGGCACACAGGATTATTAAACAGACTGTAGACAGGATATGAAACTTTAAAATAAATTACAGCATCAGAAGGGGAGGGGGGTCGGGCACTGACACAGGAGCAAACAGGCAGGGAGAGAGGGGGGAGAGAGGACAGAGGAGGACAGGAGGGCTGCGGATGATGGAGGCACTTAAACTGACCACAGTGTCAGAGCTCAGCAGTCATGGTATGCTGTGGTCAGTTTACAGAGGGGAGGACATAGCCAGGCAGGATCAGCCAGATATTTAAGGTGATAGAAGGGGACAAATTACACAGCAAAGCACTGTGCTGTACAACATGCTTTAAGGGAACAGGAGCCATTTTTTTTTTAGTTTAATAAATGCTTTACAAATAAATGCTGCTGTTTGCTCTTTAACCACTTAAGCCCCGGAAGATTTTACCCCCTTCCTGACCAGGCTCTATTTTGCGATTCGGCACTGCGTGACTTTAACAGACAATTGCGCGGTCGTGCGATGCTTTACCCAAATTAAATTGACGTCCTTTTTTTCCCATATACAGAGCTTTCTTTTGGTGGTATTTGATCACCTGTGCAACTTTTTGATCATGCGCTATAAACAAAAAAAAAAAAAAAGCGACAATTTTGCAAAAATAATATTTTTCACATTTTTATTTATGAAATTCTCCAAAAAAAATGTAAATTTTTTTTAACATTTTAGGCCAATTTGTTTTCTGCTACATATGTTTGGTAAAAAAAATCGCAATAAACGTATTTTGATTGGTTTGCACAAAAGGTATTGCGTTTATTAACTAAGGGAAAGATTTTTGTCATTTTTATTGAGTTTTTTTTTAACGAGTAATGGCAGCGAACTGCGATTTTTTTGCGGGAATGCGACATTGGGGCGGACAGATCGGACCCTTGACTGACATTTTTGACACTTTGTGGAGCACCAGTGACATTACTACAGTAATCAGTGCTAAAAATATGCACTGTTACTGTAAAAATAACACTGGCAGGGAAGGGGTTAACTTTATTGTAGAAGGAGGGGGTTACGTGTGTCCCTAGGGGCATGCTTCTAACTGTGAAGGGATGTGGCTGTTTGTGTAACAACAGAGAAATCCGATCCTGCATAGCAGGACCGTATGATCTCTGTTCTTACACAGGGGAGAATGACAGGCGGCTTTGTTTACATTAGCCGCCTGCCTTTCTCCCTCTCCACCCGACGATCGCGAGTGACCGGAGGACATCGGGTCCGCCGGTCACTCGCGCGGACTGCTTAGGGAATGAGCGGGGATGGGAGCGCACCTCCGGTGGCGTGCCCTCGCCCCCTATAGGCTCACAGGCTAGTGACGTACCCCTATGTCACTTTGCCTGTGAGGGGCTGACCGCCGCCGTAAATAGTCGTGCGGCGGTCGGCAAGTGGTTAAAAATAAATATTCAAAATAGGTATAATGACTAAACCCCTCCCCTTCATAACATTGTTGAAAAGGGGTGGAGCATGGGTGACCTTAAAATGATGCCCCCCCTGAAAAAAGTTCTGCGGACACCCATGGCCAGCCTGCCGCAGTATATCTGCGGCGGGCGGTCCTTAAGTGGTTGAAGCTGAACAGCAGGCAAGCAGCCGAGTACACATTTGTATATGGTAACTTTCATAGGTGTGGGCAGCTTATTGCATTAGTGTAAAAAAAACAAAAGTAAAGTAGGCGCTGTTAGAACAAAATGTCCTTCCTGCAATGTAGCTAGGCAACAAGTCTATGTGAATAATTGACATAAATTATATTGTAAATTGTCATATGAATCCTTAAAAACCAAAATGTGAATAAAATAAAAATAATCTTTAATCCCAGTGACCACAACCAGTGTTCCTCTTCAAAAGCCAATTAGTGCTCCACCACGTGCAAAACAAATAATTGCACTCACTGGAGTCCCCAGATTCCAAGGGACCGCAAGGCTCAGCAGGGTAAAAACGATCACCCAAAACCACCAAAGGTCTTCTCCACAACTGGCCCAATGAAAATAGTGACCAGGCTCTTCTTAGATAACCAATAGCATGTGTATAAAGGCAAAAAACAGGATGATCGCGCAACACTGTTTATTAAAATATATTACTAGCACAAAACTCTTCTACTATTCCGTTTACATAAAAGGTGCCTAGACCGGCACCAGCTCAAATCGCCTCTACTGCATCCCACATATGATCACACCGGTGTATTCCAACCCCTCTCTCCACTTGGCGGGCGTGCATTCCACTGAGAAAATGATTTGGACCAGTGTACAAAGCAAGGCCTATAAAGACATGAGCTTGGGGTGGAGGAACTTGATTGGCCTGCACAGAGTCCTGACCTTAACCCGACAGAACACCTTTGGAATGAATTAGAGTGGAGACTGCGAGCCCAGCCTTCTCGTCCAAAATCAGTGCCTGACCTCACAAATGCAGTTCTGGAAGAATGGTCAAACATTCCCATAGACACACTCCTTAACCTTGTGGACAGCCTTTCCAGAAGCCCTAAAGCTGTTATAGCGGCAAAGGGTGGGCCAACTCAATATTGAACCCTATGGACTATAACTGGGATGCCATTAAAGTTCATGTACATGTAAAGTCAGGCGTCCCAATACTTTTGGTAATATAGTGTATGTTAAAAAACTGGGGAAAAAAAATACTTGTTGATTTTTCTGGGGATCCTGTGCACCAAAATGTGTATTATACCTGTGCACAAGGATGGGTTATAGAGAAGAGGAGAGGTCTGCGTTTTTTGTAATCCATCAGAAATTAAATAGGCTGGGCTGATTTCACATGCTTAGAAATTCAAAAATGTTGAGTTCAAAGTGTTATGTCGATGAGGGAGGTACAAGCTTACTAGATTTCTGGCACATCAACAGTAACGGAATTGCAGCATGTACTAAATATTTTTTTCTTATTTTACTTTGACAAATGATTTAAAAACTGATTAAAAATCACTTTGTTTTTATGTAGCATAATGTAATCTTGATACCTGTAAAAAAAAATCCTTTACACTGTACAGTAAATGTTTGCCTTGCCTGGGGATTGCCAGGAGGGATGTACATTTAATGAAAACAAAAATCACCAATATGCACGGAAGTTTTTGAAAACAGTTGAACAAAAGAAAACAGAACTAACTAGTTCCCTTCAGCTTTCACTGAACTTCTCTATGTGTTTTCCCACACCAATGCACAAGAGTTTAGAATACATTGAAGAACTTTAATGATCAAAGCAATAGTGCATTTCAATATAGCAACTGCCAAATACCCGTGGAGGAGTGAAACTGGTGAGGTCTAGGTGGGTATATCTGGAGTATGGAAGATTCTTTCTAGGCTGTGGGTCAGCTTGTATGGCAAAACAACTCCATGTACAAGGAGGAATGGTCAAAAAAGTCTAGAAATTTTTTTAATGAAAAGTTATGTTTACTGAACACAATTTATAATACAGAACTGTTCTTGATGCTATACAATTTGCTTGACACTTATCTCTATACATAAGTGTAGCGCTACCCACGCTGGAATTGATTGGTAATTTGGGTTCTCTGTTCTGCACCTCGACTCTAAGAACAACCTCAGGTCCTCTGACACACCTGGTTTGAATGAAAGTTACTGTAAGCACTCATAAGAACACAAGTATAGATAACTTTAACTCGGCTTGAAGTTAGCACCAGTAAATAGACAGTTTGGTGGTAAATAAACTTAATGTATTGTAGGGCTTAGAACAAATTGTGGTTTGAGCATAAATGAACACACAGAAAGGTAGGTTTAGACACATTCCGCTAAACAGTATATTCACTATGCCAAGGTAACTTAGAATAGAGTTCTGTACCACTAGACTGGGATTAACTCATGAAGTAGAAAAGTCAGCAATAAACAGTGCATATGAGCATTAACTGCAATGTGAATAATAATACTATAACTAGTCTAGAGTGCACTCTGGGAGAATGGCTAGGATATGGTGCAATGTGCCTTGAGAGGTACCTATTAGCATAAGCAAAAGGTGAAGATTTCTATGTAACAACTGTAAACAGACACAATTTAGTCTTAACTCTTTAGCCGGCTAGCATTAGGGCCCAGTTGTGCCATTGGTGCACATGAGAATGGTCCCAGTCAAGCCTACAGGCATCAATCAGACTACTACATTGCTATATAGTCAGTTCCTAGGGGAGTTTAGTCTCTCTAGCAGCAGACAGTAAGTCCCCACAGCGACAGCTCACTAGTCCCAGTGATATTGCAGCTCACCATCTGGTCACACACAGCCATTGCACCCTTTGCCCCGAGTGCCTCCGAATGTCAATACGCCCAAACTCTGCACTCCCACTCAGAGGATCCCTCTCAGGTTGCAGATTTGCAGCAGTTCCTTACGACAATAGGAAGCTGTGTTCTGTACAGCCTGAGAAAATGCAGCCATTTCCCCTTCTCCTGGCAATTTCTCTTTGAGAAATGCAGTTCAAAATCTCTTGACTACAGTAGAGGCTCTCCCCTCTGGACTACAGTTCCCACAGTGCAGTGCTGCATTAACTGTTCCTACTCAGCAGCTTTCTGAATGAACATTCAAACGAATATTCCTAAAAAGGTTCTCTGTATATTCCATGACTTGATGAATGTCCTTTGAAAAAGTCCTTAAAATTGAATTTGCTTTTAAGATTTTATTTTGGAATGAATGCAATTTCCTAAATGAAAAGCACATTCACTGTTAGAAATTCATTCATTTGAGAAAAGTTTCCATTCTGCTCATTTGAATTTTCTTGTCACATTGGTCGAAAACAAATGTTTATTTGACCCCATTGACAATTACAAAATTTCTCTTGCTCTTGTCACTTCTCTCCTCCTTCTCTCTCTTCTTTTCCCTTTTTTCCCCTCCTCTTGGGTTTTCCCCATCTGGATTATCCGTTATGCATAACGGTCCTTCTTAGCTGGTACCTTTTTACTGTCGGACAACTTCCAATGTGTGCGACCATTATGTTTCTATTTGCATTATATGTGGACTTTTATCTGCCCATTGTGTATTCCATTGTATTCTATTGTATCCTCTTTATTTGATTTATTTTAAAACTCCTTGAATATGTGCAATTTTTTTGAATTTTTTTCTGCTGCTATCTATCAATAAAACTTATTGTGACAGGAAATTGACTGAATGTTCGTAAAACAAAAAATTATGAACTATATATGTGTATAGCCAGTATTACTCCCTACCTGGGCACATCTGGACCTCCTCCCTACACCACCCTTTCCATTTTCACTTCACATGGGTGCTTCCTCTTGGATCCTGCAGCTGACTGTGAGCAACAACTGAGATCTGCACATAAAGTGGAGTTGGCCTTCGAATAGGACAGACAGAAAGAAAGATCACTGCCGGGGGGGAGTGAGGTTGGTTAAGAATTTTTTTTATAATATCCTAAGTACGTATATGTTTTATTTTTAAGCGCATAGTCATAGTGTTGAATATATTGTTCATCCCCTATTTCTTCCTGGTTTGAACCAAGGTTCAATACTATCTGTAGTCCACCCATGTATGCACCTTATGATCCATTCTTTTAAAGTAGAACTATAGGCAAAACTTTCTTTTTTCATTTTGGATAGAGTAAAGGGAAGGTAATAACTGAAGGGTTAATGGTGTTTTCATTAGGGATAAACCGATTATCGGCAAGGCCGTTATATCAGGGGCCCATTTGCACTTTCCCCGATATATCGGTATCAGCCCCAGAACTGGCCGATATTGCTGATATTTTTGTGACATCATTCTGCCTTCTTAGGCCGCCTCATTCGCCTTGGACAGCCTCGTCTGGAGTCAAGACTAGTCTCGCGGGAGTGTATCACAGCCATACACCCACCCACAGCAACCCGGTGCCACCCAGCCACCCACACCCACAGGCCCTGTACCAGCCAGTCACAGGCACTGTACCAGCGAGCCAGCCAGCCACCCATAGGCCCTGTACCAGCCAACCACAGGCACTGTACCAGCCACCCACCCACAGGCCCTGTACCAGCCAGGCACTGTACCAGCCAGCCACAGGCACTGTACCAGCCAGCCAGCCACCCACAGCCCCTGTGCCAGCCAGCCAGCCACCCACCACAGGGTGCCAGACAGCTAGCCACCCACAGACAGGGTGCCAGACAGCCAGCCACCCACAGGCCCTGTACCAGCCAGCCACAGGCACGGTACCAGCCAGCTCTCCACAGGCCCTGTACCAGCCAGCCACCCACAGCCCCTGTGTCAGCCAACCACCTACCACAGTGTGCAAGCCAACCAGCCAGCCACCCACCCACCACAGGGTTCCAGCCAGCCAGCCATCCACCACAGGGTGCCAGCCAGCCAGCCAGCCATCCACCACAGGGTGCCAGCAAGCCAGCCATCCACCACAGGGTGCTAGACAGCCAGCCAGCCACCACAGGGTGGCAGACAGCCAGCCACCCACCACAGGGTGCCAGCAAGCCAGCCATTAAGCATTAAACAAAAATTAACATGTTCAGTACCAGATTTGTGTCAAAAATTGTCTTTATTTTTCAAAACTTTAAATGTACAAAATATTGGCCCATATCGGCCGATACCGATACGTTGTGACCAAAATATTAGTATCAGCCCTGAAAAAAAACATATCGGTCTATCCCTAGTTTTCATGCTGTAAAATTTTCTTGTTTCTCCTGCAAATATGCCTGATTTATAGTCACAACATCTTGTTTGTTCTGCTATGTCTGACCCTTCAGAAATAGTTACACATAAGAACATCTAGATTGTTCTATTCTGTTATGGGAACAGTTTAAACTTGTGTAGTATGCCAAAAAGTACCATGTGAACGTGAGTCATACTGAAGCCAAGCCCCTTATTGCAAAATAAATTTTTCAGTTTTTCTAACTGTATATATGCTTGGGACATTTCCTGAAATAAATAAACATGCTTTGACTCTACCCTCATGTGAGTCTCTGTGTGTCCCTGAATATCTGTAGGGAGTCCATCCAGCCACCCAGTTTAAATGTCCCTTACAATAACCCCTGCCAGATTTTTTTCTGTGTCCCATTATGGAGATTTCCTTTCACTTCCTGTCCAATAGCCAAATAGGAAGTGAGAATAAATCCCTGAAAATTAAGGAAATTCTTTGTGGACCCCCAGGTCACCAGAACTAGTGTCCTAATTGGAAGTTTTCCCCTCTATTACTTTTCTGATGACAACCCAAAATTTGGGATTTTCTTTAACTTTTACTTTTTAATGATAATGGTAAACAGGACAAATAGAGAGGGTGAATCTCCCTAACGGGGGCACAGACAGCAATAAAAATGCATATGGTGTTCTTCTAATCCATCTCCGAAACTAAAAAAAAAAGTTTTGCGTTTAGTTTTAGGGCCAGTTCACAGCACCTGCAGCCCAGTGCATTTTTTTTCTGCATCAAAAACCCATGGAAAGTAGGTTATATGGTTTCCAATAGCATAGTTCACACCCCTGTAGTAAGTTCCAGGGCTTTCAAATTCTAGAAAAAAAGTAGAACATGCTGCATTTTTCCTGCACTGAACTCTACTGGAATGCAGTAAAACTAATCAAAAATGGACTGGAATGCACTAGAATGTACCAAAAACACATCAAAAACACAGTGGAAAAAAAAAGTGAAAAAAGGCATTTGGAATGCATCGGAAATGCATCAAAAACGCATAAAAAATGCACCAAAAACACCTTGAAAACGCGCATGTAGAAATGGAGTGAATTTTTGTGGTGTGAACAACCCTCAATAGAGTGTAAATGTGCAAGCATGGTTGCTGTGTGTTGACTACATCCCATTTCCATCAGATAACTCTGTATACCTTCTCCTGTATGATTGTTAATATTTCTGAAATGTTTTAAAAAATAAAATGTGGTCAAAACTGTTAAGATGTTCTTCTCCTGTTTTAAATTCTGGCTTTGTCCAAGTAGTAGAGATATCCTCCCACTTCCTGTTTTGACACCCATCAAATAGAGGGAAGTTTAGAGACATTTTTCCAAATGGGGACATGGACAGGGATAGAATGTTAACAGAAAGTAAAAAAAAATGTGCTGGAATTAGACTTTAATAAGTTGTAAATAGACATGACTATGTACAGCATGAGAATACATCATGTTTTTTTTTTTTTTTGCCTTGCTTTAAGCTGTTCATAGATGGATAGAATTTTGAATTAAACTTCTTAGGGAAATTCGTATAAAAAATTCTCAAAAACATTGTTCAAAAGATTTTTTTTGCTTTAAACAATTGATTTTGGAATAAATGGACTTTACTGAACAAAAGCCACATATACTTTCAGAAATCGCTTCATTCGAGAAACATTTTTTATCCTGCTCCTTCAAATTTTTCCATCACCGTGGTGGAAAAAAAAATCGTTGATCTGACCCACTAATGATTAGAAAAATGAATTGACTTTCTTAAAACCTTCTTTTCCTAAGAATTTTCATTCAAATTTCTACCCATCTATGGCCTGTTTTAGTGTAGCAATGAGCATGTAAAGAATCAGCAAATCCATTCTCCATATATTTCAGCCTTGAGGCAATATAGGTATTCTGTCTCCACAGTATGTGCATTAACACAATGATAAGGCTAAAATTTATGGAAAATGGATTTGCTGATTTTTTACATGCTCAATTGACTTTCTTAGAACCTTATTTTCCTAAGAATTTTCATTCGAATTTCTACCCATCTATGGCCTGTTTTAGTGTAGCAACGAGCATGTAAAGAATCAGCAAATCCATTCTCCATATATTTCAGCCTTGAGGCAATATAGGCATTCTGTCTCCACAGTATGTGCATTAACACAATGATGTTTCAGTCGCTTGTACTACTAATAAAAATAGTAAGGATGGATCAATAGTTAAGTGTCATTCAACCTAATGTCATTACAATAGTCAACCAAGGATTCTAACATACTAAATTCTGTAACAGATTAGGAAAAAATAACTTTAAGAAACATATGCTGTCTTGTCTGCATTATAACTCACTGTCTTCTAAATGTTCACTTTTCTCAGCTGTAAAACTATTCTTGGATACTTGAGTAAAGTACAATAAGCCTTATAGCTGCCTAGGAACAGAAAATACAGAATCGCAAGCCTGACCTCCAGTGGTTATTTATGGTAACACATGAGGTCTAGTTACTAACGGTGAAACTTTTAATTTGACAATTTTTTTATAAGCTATACAAATTTTCATGCTTGTGTTTGATTTTTTTTCCCCCACTAGTTTATCAATTTGCACTGGGAAAAATTTCCAATCATTTTTGAAAAATGTTCAAGCAAAACCTCTTCTGAATACAGGCTTTGTCAATTTATTCTCTTCTTTTGGATCCATGACATGTCCTGTCTCATGACATTTGACTTTTTTTTATATGCATTTTATAGAGCCCCTTGATATAAAATACTGTGTACAGTAATACATTTGCTATTCTTTATGTGTTGTTTTTTAATTACTAAGTGCTGCATCATACTGGATGATTGTTTGTTCCCTGGCCACACAGTAGTAAGGCTTAATCAAGACATGTTGAGAAAGTTCTACAGATATTTTAATATTCCCACCTCAGACTGTAAATGGCTGGCTGTTTCATCATGTGTTTAGGTATCACGATTAAGCATCCTTTGACCTACCTTAACCACTTAAGGACCAAACTTATTTCTGACACTTGTTGTTTACAAGTTAAAATCAGTATGTTTTGCTAGAAAATTATTTAGAACCCCCAAACATTATATATATATATATTTTTAGCAGAGACCCTAGAGAATACATGGAAATCATTGCAATATTTTATGTTACACTGTATTTGCGCAGCAGTCTTACAAACGCAATTTTCTGGGAAAAAATACACTTTTTTGAATTTAAAAATAAGAATAACAGTAAAGTTAGCCACATTTTTCTATAATGTGAAAGATAATGTTATATGGAGTAAATTGATACCTAACATGTCATGCTTCAAAATTGCGCACGCTCGTGTAATGGTGACAAACATTGGCACCTAAAAATCTCCATAGGCGATAATTTAAAAATGTTGACAGCTTACCAATTTAGAGTTACAGAGGAGGTCTAGTGCTAGAATGATTGCTCTTGCTCTAACGACCACGGGGATACCTCACATGTGTGGTTTGAACACTGTTTACATTTGTGGGCACGACTTGCGTATGCTCGGAGGGACAGGGCACTTTAATTTTTTTTTTCCTATTTATTTTACTTTTTATTTTATTTTTTTACCGGCCCTTTAATTTTTTTTTTATAACTTTTATTCCTATTACAAGCAATGTAAACATCCCTTGTAATAGAAATAAGCAGGACAAGTCCTCTTTAATGTGAGATCTGGGGTCAAAAAGACCTAAAATCTCACATCTACACTTAAAAGCAATAAAAAAAAAAAGTAATTTTTTTTAATGAAAAAAAAAAAAAAAAAAAGGGCCAGATGCATACCTACTGTGATGGAACTGACCCACAGAGTGCTTGTGTGCTTCCGTCAGTATACCGCTTCCTCTAGTCTTGAACAGACTGTCAGGCAAATCTAAGTACTCCCTGCTTAACAGGGAGCAGTGATCTATTGATAGGGTCTGCTCAGTGTGATCAGATGCTGCTCATGTTGTCTGCCTGTTTCACACTGGTCCAATAGGAAGGGGCATATTGGACAGTGGAAGGATACCTGACAAACTGGAGCACGGGTGTAGATACAGCCCTGGCCATTGCAAAGGAAGGTACCTCAAGGCATGCTGGGTAACTGTATATATACCAAGAGAGCATGTGTGTACAAGGTCTTTGGCTGGAGAGCAGGGTCCTGGAAGAAGGGGGGTTGCTGCCCCTCCTCTGTACAGGCTCCGATGTGGCCTCAGGTAGTCGACCAGAGGGCCAGAGTCGCAAAAGCTGCAACCCAGATGTCCTGTAGAGATGACTGGGAGGGAGACACACCTAGAAGGATCTGTTCCAGACTACTGTGCTTACAGACCTACATCTAGGGGCCTGTTCTGTGAGGGCCATCTCTTCAAGCTAGTAAAGTCAGTACATGGGTTCCAGCTAAAGGGGATACTGGTCAGTGTCAGGAAGAATCGGATTTTATTGAGTCTGCTGTAGAGCAAGCAAAATACTTTTTCTTCCATACAAGTGCTATATGGTTCAGCAGAAGGTCTGCTATTCAGCTTAAACAAGTGAGGCCGAGTGAGAGCTGTCCTCATCTGTACATAGTTAAAGTTGGAGAATCCCACTAATCCCTTCTAATATCCAAGGTTTACCAATAAATACAAAAAACGAATCTCCTAGACTGGTCATTGGATAACGAGCAGATGAATGTGCCCCTGGCTGTGTGAAAATACCCAAGCAACTGGCTGCAGGATAATCAGAGGGAGGCCCAGGGAAATCTATACTCAGCGACCCCTATGAAGGGCAGTGCTACACTAGTGATCCCCTTTATACTCTGAGAAGGGTACTTTTTCCTTAACCTATGCTAACTCTTTAAAGACGCTCCATCTTCCTGCACTGAACTCTAGATGAGTGTCTCTTGATCGAGCTATTCCCATTGACGAGGCTCTGGGTACCATGAAAACCTTGAAACCACACAAACGTACAGGCCCAAATGGGCTGATGACTTCATATTATAAGAAATTTGCAGATTTTAGCTAGTTCATTGAATCTGTTTGAACAGCACTCATTCTGCCTGGAAACTCTCACAGTCATACAGTAATAGCTATGTTGCCAACCCCGCATTCAGACCTCTACCTGGTCCAACTACAGACAGATACATTTCTTTACTCAATTTTGATGTTAAAATTGTTGCTAAAATTGTTACGTTACATTTGAACCCCGTTATTGGCACTCTGATTAAGAAGGACCAGGTAAGTTTCATTCCACAATGACAAACAAGCAGCCAACAATGTGCGTCGAACCTCTCTTCTGGCTTACATGGGGCACCATCAACATATAAAAGTATACTTCCTGTCCATAGACGTGCATAAAGCTTTCAATACACTTTTGTGGTCATATTTACACTATATCCTTGGAAGATGGGGTATTGGCCCAACTTTATAGGATGGATACTTTCACTTTATTTGAAACCTCAGGCTGTAACGACACCCCGGGTATGAAAGGGGTTACAGTCGTTTGGGACATTTAATTCCCGAACACAAAGGCAGCTACTGGACACTCCACTCAGCCGAACAAGAAACCCATACGAATAATCCCCCCCCCCCCCAAGTACGAGACGAGGCTCTGTATTGAGGGTCAAGCGGGAATCAGATTCTTTACTGAAAAGGAACACACGCTTTATATACACGTTAGAAGTAATGCAGTCACTACATGAACAATGACCCAAATCCAGCCCCCAACATCACACAATGGTTACATAACGAGCCCCCAATACACATTACTCTGAGTGTCAATACATGCATTAGCAGACAACAGGTGAGTTCATTAGCACACTTAACAATAGGTAAATGGAAAGCCACCTCAGACAAGAATATCACAATTTACTTATTCAGACAAAAGCAACATCATTAAGCAATAGACCATGGGTGTCCAACCTTTTGGCTTCTCTGGGCCACATTGAGTGTAGAGAAATTTTCTCGGGCTGCATATAAAATATATACTATAGTTAAGGTATATAAGTAATAAAACGCCGCCGCGCCCTTCCTGCGCTGTATCAGGAATACTGGAATCAGTATACAGAGGTTTACTTCTTCTGAGAGATATTAAAGGAACACTCTAACCACCATGACCGCTTTAGTGATTTGAAGTGGTCATGGTGGTAGGAGTCAGAAACACTGAACATGCTTGGATATTTACAGTTATGTGCTGGGGGCTAGTTGCACCCCTAGCACATATGATTTAGGCAGCCAGAAAATGTCATGTCCTTATTCATACATGTATAAACAAGGAAATTACATATTATGACAAAATACAACTAGTTATTAAAAATCATACTGCAACAATTTACACATGCTAATGCACATTCTGTACCTTTCTACTTATTTTTCAGACTGCTGGTGCGGTTATTGCTGGCGGTTACTGCTGGTCATGCGAGTACTGCTGGTCATGACGTTGGGTACTGCTGGAGGAAGCAGTGGCTGCAGTAGAGAGCAGAGCCGCTGCTTCCTGTATGGCTCCTGTCACAGGCGGAGTGCATTTCATATCATACAGGAAGCAGCGGCTCTGTCACTGACTGCAGACATCCTAAGTCTCCTGCGGCAGCTGGGAGATCGCACAGCACTTGCAACCTAGTGCGTGCCCATCCAATGCAGCCTCACCAATGCCCATCCAATGCAGCCTCACCAGTGGGTGTCTATCCAATGCAGCCTCACTAGTGCATGCCCATCCAATGCAGCTTCACTAGAGTTTGCCCATCCAATGCAGCCTGATCAGTGCCCATCCAACGCAGCCTCACCAGTGCATGCCCATCCAATGCAGCCTCACCAGTGAGTGCCCATCCAATGCAGTCTGCAATGAAGAGAAAGGAGAGCCGCTGGATTACACAGAGCTGCTGGATTACACAGAGCGGGGATCAGTCCTGCCTCCTGGACCGGCTCCTATGATAGACATCACCAATGTGCTGTCTATCGTAGGAGCCAGTCCAGGAGGCGGGGCATGGTATGACCGAGGCCACCAGGTAAACAGGAGATCCCGGCTCTGTTTGTAATCCGGCGGCACTCGCCCCTCCCCTTTTCGAGGCAGCCTCTGCCTACAGTTAGTTGGAAGTGGCTTTGGCTGTGGCTGTGGCCGTGCCCCTGACTTGACTTCCTTCCTTCCCAGCAAAAAATAAATAAATTGTCAGGGGGCAGTGGGCCGCTTTGCCTGCAGTTCTGGGCCGCATGCGGCCCTCGGGCCACAGGTTGGACATGCCTGCAATAGACAGTCAGTCTCCACATTAAACTTCCTGGAATGCCCATATTAGGAGTTGTACTTCTTGGTCAGAGACCTCACAATGTACAGGAAATAAAATCTTCATATTTCAAGAGAGACATCATTCCTGAATATCACTGTCCCATTTGGAGCAATCCAAACCATATCCCCAGTGCCCCCCAGTTTCCTGGTCACCCCGCGCCCAAAGTGACTCCTGTCACACAGGCCTACATACAGTATGCAGCTTATAGGTCAGACTGATTTAAAATAGCAAAAGGAACGGCACAGGGTTGCTCCCTGTCTACTCTCCTCTTTGTGATTACCATAGAGCCTTATCAACATAAGCTATGCTTATTTGCTGATGACATATACAGTAACTATTTCTCACTGCACCTCTCACCTCGACGCCCAACTTACTTCACACGTTGGATTAATTCTCAGCTATTTTGGGTTTAGAAGTGAAGCAAAAATCACAAGGTTTGAACGTTACACTCTCCACCCAGAACCTGCTGCAATTACAATTTACGTTCCTCTTCAAATACAGTCTCAAGTACTTGGGCATCAAATTAGCATTAAACCCTTCTACACTGTACAAAGCTAATTACCTTGCAATGCCCACTCATTTAACTACACTTTTGTCTGGTTGGTCCTCATTACACATTACACACTGGGACAGATTGAAAGTCCAATGCCAGCTGCAGTCCCCACATACTCCTCTGTTGTCTTTTCTGAGACACCCCTCATTTTACCCAGCTCGTACTACTCCCACTTCCTTTCAATCTTGAAGCTCACTCGGACTAACTTGGGACGTCAGCCAGGCCAAGGGAAATCAGTCGGCCAAGTCATACACAGGAGCACAGGAAGGAAGCACTCAGAGATCATCGACAGCAGGGGCGGACTGACAACTCATGGGGCCCCCGTGCAATAAGAGATCATGGGCCCCCTGTGTCCCCGCCAACATTCAAGCCACACCCACACAAAGCTCCACCTACATCTTGCATTGCCCACATTACATTTGTTCGTCACAGAATTTCTTTACACTATGTTTACAATAAATGTTTATTATAGAAAAAAAAAAAAGAAAAATAAACTTACATTAACTAAAGTGCAACAATGGTACAATTAAGGTTTTCTTGAATTAACACATAATTGGTTTTCGCAAAAGTTATAGCATCTACAAACTATAGGATATTTTTTTTTTTTATTTTTTTTTTGCTACTCAGCGACTTATAGTGGGACTGCAATATTTTGGCAGACAAGTTGGACACTATTTGGGGATCAGTGACACTAATACAGTGATCAGTGCTAAAAAATATGCAGTGTTATTGTATGACACTGGAAGGGAAGGGGTTAACATCAGGGGCGATCAAAGGGTTAACTGTGTTCCCTGCAAGTGATTACTAACTGTGGGGAATGTGATTTGACAGGGGGGATGTAAAGATCTGTGTTCCCGCTTAACAGGAACACAGGATTAGCACATTCCCCTCTCACAGAACGGAGGTCTACCTTGTTTTACATAGGCAGACCGCCATTCTGTCTTTCTCCTGAACACTCACAGCGCACCCCAGACCCAGAAGTGTCAGATCACATACTAGGTACATCATGTACCGTACATGATCTGGCACAGAGCGCCTGCCCTGCTGCAGTACATCTGCGTAGGGCGGTCTGCTAGTGGTTAATATCTGAAAATAGATCAGTCCTGTTGTACTGGTGGCTCTATTTTCTTGAGGCCCAAAAATGTCAGGACAGTACAAATATCCCCAAAATGACACCTTTTTGGAATGTATACCGTCACCAGTGTAGTACAGTGTCATCATATAACTGGTGTGATGTGATCGGGGACACTGACTAGTGACTGTAAAAAAAAAAAATTAAAGTTTTTTTTAATATTTTTACATTTTTTTTATTTTTATTATTTTATTATTTTTTTAACACACTTTGATCACAGCAATATAATGTTACCATAGTAACATTGTACTACTCTGGGGAAATAATCTGTTTTTTTTTTTTTTTTTTTTTTACACATTATGTTTGCTTATACAGTAGCAATGAATTTCATTGCTATAAGCAAGCATTATACTGAAAGAAATTGATTCATTCAGTTTGTTTTGTTGTGATTAGCTGTGATTGTTCACAGATAGGCTGTAAATGGCCCAGCCTATACCATGTGTTCACTGTGGCCAATCACAGCTAGCAACACAATCGTATACAAGGGATGGCTTGAAAGGAAGCCATCCATTGTTTACAACTGTCATGTGACCCGCTATGATTGGTTACAGCGGTCACATGGTACTGGCAGCGGGCCGATACAGTAGTCAGTCATCGTCAGTGTCAGGTGGACACAGCCGGTGACAGATCGTGCCGCAGAAGGTTCAATCTGGGAGGACATCTGAGAGGAGTAGTTCTGCTTTTGGTTTTGACAAAACCTGTATCCCTGACAAGGTCATTCACTTCTAACCGTGTTATGTAGTATGAGATGAGGCTCACCAATCTACACAGCTCAAAATCCTGATCATTGTCACTGTCCTTGCCTGGCTGGTGCATTGCAGCATATTCATTTGTTTTGTATTAGCTTCATCTCTCTGGTGGCTTTGCTACTGGCAGATTGTTGTCATGTGGAACTGGTCTAAAGGCTGAAGGCATTTTGGGGTATTTAAATGTTTTCTAATTTTTACTAGAAAAAACAGCACTATTAGTAAGACAGAAGTAACAGTCGGAATACACATGGATTGAACCCTTGTCACATATGTTACCCACAGGGTTTGCTTGGCCGGAATGGGTTAATGGCTGTTTCCCTGTGTATTATACATGGATTCCCTCAACATATGCATGTACTTTTATTTATATCTACATACATGTATATTCATGCATTCATATGTATATATACTTTTTTGCCCTCTATTTGGCTTAGTTACTGTAGATGAATGGTCTTCAAGCCTTATTGGCTTACCTGTAATTACATTTTATAAATCAAGGAAACCGTTAGAGCCCTCCTTTTTTCCCTGCTATTCATTATATGGACAGTTTAGGGTAGGTGTCTGTGTTTGCTCTGTTTTGTATCTTATGTGGTACGAACTCTCCTGTACATTCTTGGGGACGGTTTATCACACATTGGGTGTGTTTTTTTTTCTATTGTTTGTGTCCCCACATCCACCCTTTTGCATGACGGCTCTTATCACGATCCATGACACAGTGAGTTTCACTGTATGGGTAATCTATTACTACCTGTTATGTTGATCATTTGCACTATGTATTATACTTACTACTGTATGTGTGTTTATTTTATGTAGAATGGTTTGACGAGCTCCTGAAGAAGCGACACGTCCTGAAACATGTTGAGCTTGGATTCTTTTCCAACCTTCTGTGCAACACTATCCACAGTGCTTACCATTGGGGGACCATAATCCTCGAGGTCTTTCAGGGATAGACACATGCGGTTCGGTTGAGGGTATTCTTTACTCTGTATGGTTTTATATTGTGATGTTATGGTTTTTTTTTTGTCCTTTATATAATCAATAATAAAAGTTTGTGATTTTACCAGTAGTGCCTAAAAAGTCCATGTTGTCCTAGTTTCCATTTAGAAGTAAGAATCTATCAAATGATCATTATGTACTTGCCGTATCATGGAGAGAGCAAATGGCATTGCTTCCATGTTCTTCTGAGCCAAGCTCTAACACAGACAACACATCTTGCACAACAAATGTGATGAGTCCAGACCTCCAGGCCTTGCTGTGATCACCAACCTTAGAACCAAAGACCAGCTCATATGCTTTCTTAAAGCCGTAGTAAAGTCTCTTTAAGAAAGTAAAAAAATTGTACCCCCCTTCAGGTTTTAATTATAATGTACTAGTATGTAAAGCATAAAGCAATACAAGATACTTACCCCTTACCTACTAAGGCTCCTCCTTGTTCCCAGCACTTCCATCCTAACCCAGTCTACCTTTTGGGCTCTGAATCCTCGGTCTATACCAGTCTACCTTTTGGGTTCTGAATCCTCTGCCACTTGAAAAGGCTGGGCTGTGGAGATGTCACTCTCACGCGTGCTCACAATAGTCACTTCACTGGGGCACACAGAGAGGGCCGTAAATGCGGTCAGATCACATTATCCACTGACACGTAGGGGGGACATTTATGACACAATCGACCTCTAGGGTCTCTTCTGTTATAAAAACCTGAGTGCTTCTTTTTCAAAAGAGAGTTTACTAAATTACTACCACTTTAACAAGTCCATTCATGGTGTGTCTTTAAGACTTTTGTGTGCAATCCATGGTGATCCTGCAAGTCCCTCTGCTTTCCTATTAAAAACTGACCACACTAATCAGGAAAACACACTGTGGTCAGTTCTCTAGCTGTGCTGGGAACTCAGTATGATCAGACTTGTTCTGACACCCTCACCGCTGCACAGCCATTCACTGGGAAGCTCAGTGTATTGTTGCTTCTCCTTCCCCCACCTCTTATACAGCTGAGAACAGAGGGAATGTGATCACTTATCAATAAGGGAAAAAAAAGATATTTATATATATATATATATATATATATATATTTTTATATATATATACAAAAATGTTTTGCCTTTCATTTCTATTTTAAACTGAATGGATATGGGGAGCCCAACTGAACCGATGTTTGGATATGGGGAGCCCAATAGCAGGGGCACACACCTTGGGTACGGATACTCAGGAGATGAATCCGGCACATTTTACTAAATTTGGAAAGTTCATAATCAAAGTCAAACATAGAATAAGTTTACAGCAGGCAGCAAAGGATCACATTCAATAAACGTAGCAAAGGTCGGGTATCGCAATCACATGGCTAGTAACAGGTACACACTGTGGACAACTATAAAACAACTGAGCACTCTCTCTCTGGAACCTTTCAGCTTTATAGTGATCAAACAGGAAATTATTTCTGGAGGTGTGGTGGAAGTGATGCAATTGCTGTCTATAACAGGAAGCACTTCAGTGCTGCCATTTTGATATGAGGATGCCAACAGACATGTGCGAGAGGCCTCAGCATCCTCACAGGGGTTGCCACAGGACACAGGCCACCGACAAGAGTGCCAAGGACCCATGCTGTGAGTGCAAAGACCCCTGTGGTTGGTACAAGTAGGTTTTGGATTGTGACCCTTTAAAAAGTAATTCCAGGCTGTACCTAACTAATAATAAAAAATCATATACAATACAAATGCCATGCTTTAAGAGGTCCCACTTTACCCACTGGATGAATTTGATAGACTGGCAGTCCAGGAAGCTTCTTATGGACAATAAAAGGCTGTGGACACCACCAGTCAGCTAGTTTATGTTTTCCAGGCACTCCCAGATTCCTCAAAAGTACTTTGTCTCCTGGTTGTAAGTCCTGCACCCTCACCTTTAAATCAAAGTTTTTCTTATTTCGTTGCTCCCGACTAGCAGAGGCTTCCATAGCTTTCTCATAAACCAACTTCAAATTGCGCCTCAGTCGGTCACTATCAGGATATTACTATGCCCTCCCAAATCAGGTTTGAGACACAGGAAATCAATACACACCAGCTCCATGGGACCATAACTTCGTAGGTGACCCATAGCAGCCGCTCGGTGAGGTAGTGTTTTTCTTTGAATGCAGCGTATACAGGAGTGGCAATAGGCCTCCACTTCTTTTCTCATAAAGGGCCAGTAAAATCTATCTCTGACCAACTGGAAGGACCGATCAGGCCCAAAATGACCATGGTAATCATATAGAGCTGCCAAAACAGTCAGCCGATATTTTTCTGGTAACATCAGCTGACACACCCCATCCAAGTCTTCCACAGCATTTACTCGGTAGACAATCCCATCCTTCAATTTCATCCTTTCCCAGTCCCGATGGACTACTTTAGTTCCCACTATAGAGCTTTCCACCAAGAATTTAGGATTATTGATTTTCAAAGCCCTCTGTACTACTGCTCCCAGAGGATATTCTCCTTGAGCTTTCCTCATATCTTCTTTGGATAGTTGAGGAAGTTCTTCATTCCTTACTTGGGTTAAGTCACAATAACATCTGGGCACCCCTGAAGGAAAAACCCTAAGCTACCTCAGCTCCCATGGCTCCTTTCAGACGATAGTCCATCCCTTGGCAGGTGTCTTGCACTCCCTCAGAGGTGAGGTGCACCCATTCAGGTTCCCTTCTATCAGCAGGATGCGGGCGTCTAGACAATGCATCGGAATCTAGATTTCCTTTCCCAGGCCGATACTTCAAACTGAATTGAAATTCTGAGAGAGCAGCTAGCCACCTATGACCGGTAGCATACAACTTGGCTGTGGTCAGCAAGTAAGTCAATGGATTATTGTCAGTCTTGACCACGAATTATGCTCCATAAAGATAGTCTCTTAGGTTGTTTACCCCAGCCCATTTGAGAGCCAGGAACTCCAGTTTGTGAATGAGATAATTTTTTTCTGATGGAGACAAACTGCGACTTATCTAAGCAATAGGGCGCAGCCTCCCTTCAGCTTCCTGATACAGCACTCCCCCAAGCCATCTCTGATTGCATCCACGTGTAGCTCATAGGGTTTTGCCGACTCCGCATAGGCCAAGACAGGAGCCTTAGTGAGGCTCTCCTTCAACTTCCAGAAGGCCTGCTCACACTTGGTGTCCCACTGGGCTTGGATAGATTCTTTGGACCCTCTAGGTCCTTTCCTTAATGTCTCCATCTTCCGAGGTGACATGCCCTCTTCCTCAGTTTCCCTCTTCAGCAGCTCATTCAAGGGTCTGGCTATCTGATAGAAGCATTTTATGAACCTTCTATAATAAGAGCAGAATCCTAAAAAGGACTTCAGTTCAGTCACATTTGTGGGCCTTGGCCAGGTAGTGACAGCTTCCAACTTCTTCGGGTCAGTGGACACCCCTGCTGCAGACACCACATGACCCAAGTAGGTAACGGATATCTCGTAAAACTGGCATTTCTCAAGGGATAACTTCAGCCCTTCCTCATAAAGTCTCTGAAATACCTTCTCCAGACAAGCCTCGTGTTCTTCCAGGGTCTTTCCAAAAACAATAATGTCATCAAGATATACAAGAACTTTGATGAGATGCATGTCCCCCACAGTGTTCTCCATGAGTCTTTGGAAGTTCACTGAGGCTCCAGCTAATCCCTGTGGCATGCGGTTGAATTCGAAGAAACCCAATGGGCTGATGAAAGCAGTCTTCTCTCTATCTTCAGGATGCATTGGTATTTCATAATACCCACTCTTTAAGTCCAGCAAACTAAACCATTTAGCCCCAGATAAGCATTGCAGAGCATCTTATATGTAAGGGGTAGTGTATTGATGAGGAATGGTTCGACGGTTCAAGGTGGGATAGTCGATACACATCCTGATGGTCCCATTCTTCTTGCGAACCACCACTATGGGCGAGGCATAAGGACTACGGGACTCCCGTATGACACCTGACTTCTTCAGTTCGGTTAATTGTTCTTGAAGGTCTTCTAGGTAACTCAGGGGTATCCTCCGAGCTCTCTCCCTGAAGGGTCTGTCCTCACTGAGACGGATTCGGTGCTGGGCACTTTTAGCACAGCCCACATCATAATCGTTTTTGGAAAACAGCTTCTCCCATCGGGTGTCTTCACCCGTTCCCCCGGCTTGAAAGGGACAGCTGGGCGGCTAAGAGAAGTATCTCCTAACCCCTTTTCCTTATCCTTCTCTTCCTTCAACTCTGAAGGAGTCAGTTGTGAGGCAGCACTCACATGTCCCAACACCATCCTAGGCTTCAGGCGTATAGGCTGGGTCGTGATATTCCGAACACTTATAGGAATCTGTGCACGTACGTTAGAGTCTCCGCCCCCTATACGCGTGGCGTCATACGCTTGCACGTCACGACTTGGTCGTTGACCCCTACTGACGAAGTCGTGACGCGCAAGCATATGACACCACGCGTAACGGGGGCAGAGACTCTGGACGAGCGGCGATCTCACAGCACGGCTCCTCATTTGTACATGTCATTGCCTGTACGGCCCGCATAAGCCCTATTGTGCCCTACCATGTGAGTCATATTTTATTACTTAAATAAAGGGTTGAATTACTGTGAGCACTTAGATCTCTTGCCACTTTTTTTCATGTCCATTGATTGTGCTGAGCTCAAGACACTAGCAGTCCAGTGATTGGCATCCAGCTGTCTGGATCCACCTCCATTGAGGATTCATTGCTTCCTTTATATTCATTTGAGGTGAGAGGCCATCTTGTGGCTATTGGCGGTGATGTTTATGAGCAAATTGTGGATGGAGACATCTATCAAGCACTTTATATATTGAGTTTACACTGGGACACTTTTGGATTGGACTTGATGTATTTTTCATGCACCTTATTATGGTCCCTCTTTTTCATATATGCACCTTTGGATATTGTGAGATATCTATATATATATTTTTGTATACTATATGGATAAGCACTTTGTCACTTTAAGGTTTATGAAGCACCTTATATTATTTGCTTTTATATAGCGCTGTACTCTTACATCTTATACATTTTTAGCACTTCTTTTAGTGAGGAAGTTTTTGGTATAGCTGCTGTATTATATATATTTATGAGTTGCACAGATTCTTGCAAATTGCACGTTTTACACCACACCTGCACATTTCGGTTGATGGTGAACCCTGTTAAGCACTGTGTCACTTTACATTGAAATTAGCACTTTACTCTTACACCCAGTCACTTTAACAATATACCCTTGTATACTGTATACTTTTCTTCCACCTATTGTGAAGTAAGTTTAGGGTATAGTTGTTTATCACTTATTACGTTTTTAATTGCGCTGATTTGACCTACCTTGCACACTTATAGGAATCTTCCCACCATTCCTCTGAAGAACCCTGGTTGGGACCACTTCCGGTACCAGCTCAATTCCGCTGTCTTCTGCTAGCAGATCCCCTGCCACCATCACAAAGGGACCTGGCTGGTCCCCTGACAGCTTAACCACAGTCTTCATGCAGGTTCTCTCTCTGGGTTGCAACACCCACTCTTTGGTGTCCAAACTCCAGAGCTTCCCTACGTCTTTAACAGGGGTCTTCTGCTCTTGCAACACCCGCTTGAAAGCTGATCTCTTCCTCTGTTGACTCTTTAATTGCCAAAAGGGTAAGCATCCATCAAACCAGATCAGTGTTGGTGCCAATAATCAGCGAGTTCTGCTTGGCACCCGGTGGTCGGGGGCACACCACAGCCAGGGTGTCGAACACTTCCATTTTTTCCCCCTCTGCGGGCTGAAAAGATATCTTCACGGGGATGTATCCATCATAGGGGAATTTTTCAGGCCCTAGACCCCAGATCTCCAATTCTTCCAATTTACATAAAGGGATGTGCTTCAGATGCTTCTGATAGAAATCTTTATAGAGCAATGTCACTTGAGCACCTGTGTCCAATAAAGCCTTAGTATAAATGCCTTCCACTTGGAGTGGGACCACGGGGGACAGCCCCACTAATTTCCTGGGCACAACTTCTTTAGTGGACTGGAACAATTTCCGGCAAGCCTTGGTGTTGGAGATTCTCGCCCTCCGGAGCTTGGGGCCTTTGGGGAGTTCAATAGTCTGTACCTTGACGGACTTGGTTCTTGGAGTTCTCAATTCTCTCTGTTGAAGAGGAGTGGAGGTACCAACTCCCTGTGTCTCTCTGCCAGATTCAGGTGATCCCCACAGAGATATAGAGACATTGGGGAGGGATGGTGAAGCACACCCCGCCCCACTGTGACCGTGACCATTCCCATGACTACTGGAGCTCAGGCTTTTAGAGGGACTCTCAATTGGCTCCTTCACTGAGATCCCCTGAAGTTTTCCGCCTTCTTAATGAGAAATAATTTCTGTATGGCCTTTAGCAATCCCTCCATTATTTCAGGACTGAGGCCCCGTATTGGACATTGGAAATGCCCCTTTTCTCTACAAGCGAAACATCCTCGATCCCGGGGAAAAAAAAATGTCACCCTTTGAAGGGTTTTCACGTCTCGGGGACTTTCCCTAGGGCTTCCATGACCTGCGTAAGGGTCTGGCACATTTGGGTTTGTGCTTGAGCTACCTGGAGCATCAAATCAGCCGATGGTGAACCTTCCTTGACTTTCCTCCTATCTGCAGCCTCTTCTTGATGGTTCAACTCGAACTCAGCTTCACTCTCATCTTCTGAGAGGCTATTCTCCACTCGTACTAACCGAGCGGTAGCCCTCTCCCTTCTCCCCTCGTTGTTCAACGGCTCCTTCGCCCCATTGCTTTTTTCATCCAGCAGGGCTTCTTCCTCCCGGACTTCCAGCATGAGTTCAGGGTAAGTAGTGGTATCCTTGACTCCTTTTAGTAACAATTTTAGAACAATCGGATGATTGGGCCGAGCTCCTTGTAACACCCGGTCCAGTCGTACCCGATCAGCCTCCTTAGGGTCAACGCCTTTCCTCAGTAGAATCTAATGCAGCATTTTATCAACTCAGGAGATGTATTCTGATAACTTTTCTCCTCTCTGTTGATGAGTGTGGTTAAATTTGTATAACAGATCAGTGGTTTTCTCCACCCGCCCAAACACATCAAAGAGGGCCTTCAAATAATCATCAGCCATGCAGTTCTTGTTCCCCATCCGCAGATTCCGAATCACTTCTGCCGCAGGGCCCCTCAAGCTTTCACTTAATCTCTGCCTCTTCACAGACTCAGCTACACTCCACTCATCCACAGCCTGAGTGGCTTGAGTAATCCAGCTCTCGAAGTCCTCTTCACCTGAGGGGGTGGGTGACTGCCCAGAAGAAAAAACGCAGCTTCCGGTAGTTTTGTCCAGCCCCACTTACCCCATTTTGGACCAGACTGTCCACCAACCGACTCATATCAGCATAAAATGAGGCAGGAGGTATGCTAGCTTTGTCTTCCTCTTTACACATGGAACTGGTCCCTGCACAGGGGCTGTCTGGAGGGCAGGGGGATCTCCCTTTTCGGTTCTCCTTCTTTTTCAAGGAGAAAAACACTTTAGCTGAAACATTCTCGTCTAGCATTACTGCTTCCGTCTGGAACATATCAGGTACATCTTCTCTCCATTCAACCAAGGATTGAACTATGTCTAGGCCATAATCAGCCCGAGCATCCAAGATATAGGCTGATTGTCCTGGGGCTAAGGCCCGTACCCACCGTCTAATCTCGGTTTCTGTATGTACATTTCCTGTGACTTCCAGGACCATTCTTCTCCCATGACTGGCCCCTTGGAGGGACATTCAAGGCTGAAGTGGCATTGGATATCCCGGACGAGCCCCCAAATGTAGCCCTGCTTCCAGGGGAGTGGCTTAATGCAGACATATCCTCTTCATTTCAGTGGCCCTAAATGATCTCCAACCCACCTGACACTATTGGTTCTGTCATTGTAAATAATCAAGACCACAGAAAGGTTGCAAAAAAGAATCAAATTTACTGAACTTTGACTTGCGTTTAGTAAAATGCACAAACAAGGTCAATAGACCAAATGAGTAAGAACATCAATAACAATACAGATCCTGAATCCCCAACCTATAAATTGAGTAGGGTTCAGCACTCAGGATCAAAGATACAATCCTTATATATATATATATATATATATGTGCTAAAGGATTGATACATTTTAATACTGTAAATACACTGTGTTTTAATGTAAAAAGGAGAGTGACCACAATTCAAGGTTGACAGTAGGGATGATCGAACTTTTCAAAAGTTCGGTTCGACCAGAACACCAGAACTTCCAGAAAGTTCGGCCTGGATTTAAGAACCCCATTGAAATAAATGGGACCCGAACTTCGGTAATCAAAAAAACCCATTTTGAAGCCCTAAAACCCAATAAATGCCCCTAAAATGTGCCTAGGGTTCTGGGTCATGCCCCAGAGACTATTAATCACACAAAAAAAGTTCTTAAAAATTGTCATTTTTGATAGAGACCCAATTATTGAAAAAATTATTGAAAAAAAAAGAGAGATTTCTTTGGATTTAGTGTCTGGGGGGTCTAAAAAGTGTACCTGTGAAGTTTCAGCTCTGTAGCATGTCCAGAACCAGAAAAAAAAGATTGTTTCTCTTAGGTCACTTATAGAACAGGGATATGGCTCCGCTATTTTCACACCTTGCCGGTTTTGTAGCAAGTGTTTTTTTGGGCATTTTTTGGGGGTTATTGGAGGCAGGCATAACATCAGAACTTCTGTGTAGGGGTATATATACACACACACTTATATGTATATATACACATACACATATATAGGTGTGAAAGTAGCAGAACACTATGCTTGCGCTAATGAAATAATTAACACCCATATGGCTTCTCTCCTTTCACACCTATATATGTGTATGTGTATATATGCATATAAGTGTGTGTGTATATATACCCCTATACAAAAGTTCAGATGTTTTGCCTGCCTCCAAAGACCCCAAAAAAATGCCCCAAAAAAACGCCTGCAATAACACACCTGGGCGTTTTTTTTTGGCGCAGGTGTTTTTTTGGGCATTTTTTGAGAGTCTTTGGAGGCAGGCAAAACATCTGAACTTCTGTATAGGGGTATATATACACACACTTATATGTATTTATACACATACACATATATAAGTGTGATAGGAGCGGAGCCATATGCCTGTCAATTTGTCAGGACCCGGACTTGAACCCGGGACCTCCAGTGTGTCTGCCAATGACTCTACTTGCTGAGCCACCTGGAATGCTGGATAGCTCCTTGGACAAATCCTTGAATGATCCTGCTGTGAATCTTTATTGCCTTGAACCTTGAACCCTTTGCTCCTCCCATGAACTTCCTGTTATAAGCCATGTCTTTGCACTTCCTGGATGCCAGAATATTGTGCCTTAAACAGCCGATATCTCGCTTGTCTCTCCTGCTGCCGTCCGTATCTTTGCTACCGTCCGTTATCGACACTTGGCTTGTTCCTCGACTACGCTTTTGCCTAATCCCGACCTGCAACTACTTGTTACCGGCCTTTGGCTATTCCTAGACTATGCTTCTGCTTGATCCTGACCATCTATATCTGCTACTGGACCCTGGCTTGCTCACCTCCTGGTGGGGCGATCCTGAGGACCGCGACCTGGTACTAACACGCAGCAAAATCCATCTCCACCATCAGGAGCGCTGGTGAACACCGGTTAGTACTTAGATTCCGCACCTCAGGTGAGCCTGCGTCATCTGCCAGTGTGACCTGCCTGTGTCCCTATCCAGCTGGTTCCTGTGTAAGCTGCTATAGCTATTGGTCTTCGAGCCTGACTCCAGATCGTGACATAATTATTTCATTAGCGCAAGCATAGTGTTCTGCTATTCACACCTATATATGTGTATATATACATACATGTGTGTGTGTATATATACCCCTATACAGAAGTTCAGATGTTTTGCCTGCCTCCAAAGACCCCAAAAAAATGCCCAAAAAAAAGCCTGCGCCAAAAAAAAACGCCCAGGTGTGTTATTGCAGGCGTTTTTTTGGGCATTTTTTGGGGTCTTTGGAGGCAGGCAAAACATCTGAACTTCTGTATAGGGGTATATATACACACACACTTATATGTATTATACACATACACACATATTGGTGTGATAGGAGCGGAGCCATATGCCTGTTAATTATTTCATTAGCGCAAGCATAGTGTTCTGCTATTTTCAAACCTATATATGTGTAGGTGTATATATACATACATGTGTGTGTATATATACCCCTATACACAAGTTCAGATGTCATGCCTGACTCCAAACATGTCCTCAAAAAAGCCCTATAAATGCCTGCAGCAAAAAGCAGGCTGACCGGCGCGAAGCCATATCGCTGTTCTATAAGTCACCTAAGAGAAACAATCTTTTCTCTACAGCGGTCACCCTGAAATGGAAGGGTTTGGTCACCCTGCCATAGCAGTCAGTGTCAGTTCACCCTACACTACACTACGGTCACCCTGGCACTTAACACTTTCCCTACAGAAACTAGATTTTTGAAGCTAACTATAGTGGAAAATAGCACCCTAACTACACTAGATATCCCTTTCCTCACACTAATAATTGCTAAATGACACTTTTGAAGCAGAAGTAACAGAACTGCTTCCACTCTCTTCCACGTCCCTGTATTAAAATGGTAGAGATTTGGCGGGGCTATCTTATATACTGGGGGGCGTATTCACTAATGATTGGCCTCTGGACCCCCTAGTCACTCCAATCACATTCCTAGCATTCTCCTGCCCCCTCAATTGGCTTTTACTAATGGTTCTGGTCCAATCACGGGCTTTTAAAGCCCATTTCCTGTCCCATTGCATTTTGGTCGGTTTTGGTTGCCGAATTCCAAACTTTTTCAGCAAAAAGTTCGGAATTCGGCCGAATTTTCGAACACCCAATGTTCCGGTCGAACCGATGGTCGACCCGAACCATTCGATCATCCCTAGTTGACAGTACTTAAAGAATAACTTTACCATTAATAACTCTTTGGTAAGAATATTATATCTGCACTAAATAACTATCAGAGTGCACTCTGTATACTGATGGGGGCCCTCTTTACACTGAGTCGCAAGAGTCTCCTGGATGAGTGAGGCCTCACTAGTCTTCACCGGCAAGGGATCCTCAGCCAATCCAAAGAAAGTATTTGTAATCCACCGTGAAGGTGATTAATCAACTGTAATGCTCAGGGTAATAACCAGCAATTTTAATCCAGATGAAAGAGGAGAATAGATTCAGGTACTTCACGATAGGCAGTTAGCCTAACACTGAGAGAAGGGCTTAAGGCCTTTTCTGCCTGCCACGCACTATGCGGAACTACAGTGTCCTGTGGTGACTGTTAGGTTAGTCCTGGCTCAGTCTAGGCGTAATGACAAAGCTTTGACTGGATTTCTCTCACCCAAGGTCCCGAACTCCGTTCCCCAGTCTCCTTCAGCAAGGTCCCGCTCTCTCTCTAGTGACTCTCACGGTCTCTCAGGGCGTCCTTCCCAGAACTACATCTCCGATAATTCACAAGTCCACACTTCTGCAAAACTTTAATAACAGAACAACAGTCTGAACAACACTAGCCTTGCGACCAGGCTACATCGGCAAGTTCGGTATAAGCATGTATGGATGAAAAGTAGTTTGCAAATGGTTAATTGAGAATGTTAACATCTCATATGTTATATAAATGTAAGCGATTTGGATTTGAGCAACAGACATTGTTTTAGTTGGAGAAAGTGGGAGTTTAGGGAAATGAAATAATTCTGTATCTGTTCCAGGACAGAGATAGGTGGAAAGTTCATACTAAATGTCCTAATTTTTACAAAATTGAAACATATAATCCATAAAAAAATTAGATCCTTCACTGTGTAAATCCCTAAAGGGCTCCAAAAGCCGCAGAGACAAATCTGATCTAAGCAGACAAAACAGGCAGTTTTAAAAGCTAAATCTGAAATTTTTAGGTGAATGTATAAAGCCACAGGGCAGAAGTCTGCTTCCAAATGATTATCTGTGACATCAAGAAGTGCTGTCTGATATTCCTGCAGGATGAAGGAAATTTGTCAAGCCTGTGGGCACCACCAAAATCTAAGGTGTTAATGTACCCGCTTGACTCATAACATCAAGTCTTATGTGCAGCACCAACTAACGCCTTTTTATGTCTCTTTTTTCCATGTGTGCATTTCTTGAGGGTGAAAATGGGTAGGAGATTATATGGAATGTTACTATAAAAAAAAAACTATATAAACCTAAACATATACTTACAATTACATTGAGATTTTGAAATTCTATAAAAACGAAAAGGTTTAAATGGTTCCCCTTGGTTTTTGAAGAAAAATAATATCTATATTAAGGTATCCTTATGGTAGCTACATTTTACAAACTTTTTTCTAGAGAAATGTTTATGTTTATGAATTGAGGTGCTGAATTATGTAGCCAAAAAGGTGAACAGATAAATACATGGTGTGTAAATAAACATATATACAGTATCTCACAAAAGTGAGTATACCCCTCACATTTTTGTAAGTATTTTATTATATCTTTTCATGTGACATCACTGAAGAAATTACACTTTGCTACAATATAAAGTAGTGATTATACAGCTTGTATAACAGTGTAAATTTGCTGTTCCCTCAAAATAACTCAACACACAGCCCTTAGACCGCATTCACACTGAAGCGGCACGACTTCGGGGGCGACTGCAATTCGCGTGCACCGCGACTTCGGCGCGACTTGCACGGACTTCATATAATGAATGTCTATGCAAGTCGCTCCGAGGTGGCCCCGAAGTAGTACAGGACCCTTTTTCTAAGTCGGAGCGACTTGTGTTGCTCCTATTAGAACGGGTCCTGTAACACTGCATGGACTGCGACGGACTGCGACTTGTCAGGCTGACAAGTCGCCTGACAAGTCGCGGTAGTGTGAATGAAGACTTAATGTCTATACCGCTGGAAACAAAAGTGAGTACTCACTTTTGTGAGATACGGTATATATATATATATATATATATATATATATATATATATATTTAAATTAATTGATTTACCTTCATAAAGATTAGCAATTCTGTCTAGCTAGTCATGTGATTAGCTACACCTGGCAGACAACCTACCTAGTTCCTTCACTATCTGAGTCAACAATGTAGACTATACCGTAACTGAGCAGTACATCAGGATTTTCAGATATTGTACATATGCATAATTAGTGGAATTCAGCCTTCCTTTTATATTACACATTGAATCAAAATGTACATTTTGATATAGGTCTAGAATACTGGCAGAAAAAGATTATTTAAAACTGTACATGTTGATAATATCTTTGTTTAGAAGATACCACCTGTCTTCAAAGCTTGTCAGATATCAAATAGCAGAGTTAATCAGAGAAGCTACATTATGGCACTTTTGCTAGGATTACTACTATTTTGACCGTCACACTGTATAAGGCCAAGTCTACTACTGATTGGGCTCCAATCACTAAAAACCAAGCTTTTTAGACAGTACGAGTATGACATTAACACTTATCCATTAACTTAATAGCACACATCAAAGATTTGTGGTCCAATATTGTTCAGCTTGTAGTGAACTTATTCTTTATAATACTAGCAACAGAAACTCCCCCCCCCCCAGAAAATGTGCCATGCTGGCATTGAGACACAGGACATGGGGGTGATTGGTTGACAACTTTATCTTCCACTCCAGCAGCTGAGAAGAGACATCTGCCTGGTCAAGAATGCTGCTGGAGATGGCAGGATGGGGCTAGGAGACTTGCACTAAGGATGATGTCTATGCTTGGCCTTACTCTGATTGGCTCCATGCTGACCCTCTTCCCTGCCTTAAAAGAGGCCTCCCATACCCTTTTTTCAGACTTCAATCCTTAAATCTTGAAGCCACATATGTTGCAGCAAATGCTCACGGAGATTCTTGTGGAGTGAGGGAGAAGTGGAAAAGGAGGAAGAGAAGAAGAAATGGGGGACTATTGCTGTCAACCAGTATCATTCATGTGCAGATCCCACCAAGCTTTGTGGTGAAGAATCATGTATCTCCTGGTGCACTTTGGGCAGAGGCTGCAAGCCACTTTGGTGCTGTCAGAAGTTGATGAATTAAAGCGTATCTAAACCAAAAACCAAAATTGTAATATATTGTTACTTATTAGGCTTTGGTGTGGTGGCGGCATTCATCTTCTTTTTTGCATGCTTCTTTTGCTTTCTTTTCACCTGGTTACCCTGCACATAACACAATTCCTGTCCCTGGGTGGATATGTTACCTCTCCACGGTATCATATGGAAGGAACCATGATTGTCACCCTAGAATGCTCTCCTGATATAGACTACAAACATGTCTGTATCTCTTCAACATGATTACATAGGGGGAAGGACATGTGGTAGTTTACGGAAGATAGCTAGGGAGCAAGATAGGCTTTAGTGCAGCTCTCAGGAAGTGACAAGGACATTTCCTTTTGGCAAGATCAACAGGTATTTTCTGTATTTGCTGCAAGTGTTCCCTATACTTATCTTTTTTAAGTCGAGTCCAGTCTCCAGCAGTGGCTGCTGTGTAGAGAGAGAAAGCTGACAATGGCTGGGAAATGCCTGGGAACTTACTTCAGCCTTAGAGGTACTATGGGGCTTCCCTTGCCGACTGCCTCTCCTGCACACTCCCACACACTGAAGTCACCTCTGAGCATGGGACCGAGCAGGAGTGGTTGCAGAATAGGTAAGTTTAGCAATCTCTTCTTTGCAGGGCTAGATAGATTAGGTTTAGAATGTGGCTAAGAGTAGATTTAGCATTAGGTTTAGGTTTTTGCTAAAATTCCACTTTAATTTGCCTTACTTTAGTTGCAGTTAAAGCGGAGTTCCACCCAAAAGTGTAACTTCCGCTTATATGCTTCCCCCCCCCCACATTTGGCACCTTTCGGGGGGGGGGGACAGGTACCTGTTTTTGACAGGTACCCTTCCCCACTTCTGGGAGACAGTGCCCCTGCGCCGTCCCTCTGAAGTTCGACCCCCCTTGTCCTTCCTCCGCAGCCAGGCCAATTATTCGAAAGCGCAGTGCACTTTGCCCATGCACAGTAGGAAACTGGCTGTGAAGCCGAAAGGCTTCACTGCTGGTTTCCCTTACCTTGAATGGCGGCAATCCGAAATTCGGCTGTGGGTGCCGACATCGTGTGAACCCTGGACAGGTAAGTGTCCTAATATTAAAAGTAGCTTCTGACCTTTCATTTTTTTGTGGGAGGCGGAACTCCTCTTTAAAATATGCACAAATCACAGAGGTGTTTGTGATATGGCTTTCTTTTTCATTGCATTTATTTAAATTTTTTTACTTATAATACACTGATGTTTTATTGTTTTTACTTTTCAATTTTATTTATTTATTTTTTTCACTCTGCTGTTTATCTGTGATTTGTCCTTGACCTGGTTCCTATAAATATAATGTTGTGCTACATACTGTAATTCCCTTCAGACAATGGGGCAATGCTTTATCACTTAAACCATGCTGTCACCAATTATGTCATTTCAATAAATCTTTTCACTGCATGTTAGCATTCAAGTATGCGTCATTTAATGCCATATAAATCCCTATTGCTACTCATACCCTTCTTTAGGGTCCTTGTTATAAAATGGTAAAAGCTAAACATGCTTCTTATACATCATTCACCTATTTTCAACTTTTTACCTGTTTTCATATTATAAACATTTATCTTCAGCATTGGAAAACTAGAAATTAAGATTATAAGATGGCATTCTTGCTTTTTACAGCTCTTGCAGAGCACTTACGGTATCTTTCTAATACACAATTTTTGCACTGAAAAATGGCAAATTCCTGTAAAATCTGGTGAAGGTAATGCCATATCACAAGTACTCCTGTCATAGAAAAGAGTTTATGCTTACCGCCCCTGTGGCACTGACTTGATGTATTTGATGAAGATCTACAGCTGTAGAAAACTCTGCAACATATGACTCCCTTCCTGATGTGTGTCAGATGCCTGGGCTCCCACTGTGTGCTGGCACTAACTAAAGAAGTAGCTGGCACGGGAAACCCCAGCATACAGCGGGGAGCCAGGTATCTGACACACACCTGGAGTTCAGCTGTTGTGGATCTTCATCAGAGGGGCCTTTTTTTACATAGGGAACCATTTAAAGGAAATCTATTCTTAGAGAATTATGGGGCTGACATTGCTGACCTCCTGAAAATTTTTAGTTGCCTGGCTGGCTCTGGATTTCGTACAGCATGAAATTCACAGAACACCTATTCTGCATACTTTTTCCAGGTCAGTGACTCAGAATGCATTGAACTTATTGGGTCAGTAGGACCTATACTGTCATCTTAAGATCAGGGAAACATCTGTCTTTAAATACCTGAAGATGTGGCAGCTTACCAATGTTGGGCCTGCTATCATTAGGCTGTGGAAAGGTTAGACATCCTGCTTCCATCACTCTTGTTCCTCACTGCTAAGCCAAACTCAACCTTCTTGTAATGAATTCCCACCTTTCCTCACTCCATTGACACAAGCTGGTGTGGTTAGCAGTACTCCAGACACAGCTTGTCCAAATTGTGAATGGATTGTAATGGCTCAAATGACTGACCTATAAGCCTACCAGTCATATCTCCCACTGAAATAAGTAAATTAATGTTAGATTTGCTTCAGAACTACACATAGACTATACATCTAGGTTTTTCCTTGTTGTCTTAAAAATGTGTCAAAACTCAAGTGGTTCTGAATAAAGACTCCACTGCCATATAGCAGGCTGGTTGACATCTAGAAGAATCATGTAATTGTGATATTTGCAGCTAAAGATGGATCAACCCTATTGAGCATCTGTGGGGCATCCTTAAATGGAAGGGGAGGAGCGCAAGGTCTCTAACATCCACCAGCTCTGTGATGTCATCATGGAGGAGTGGAAGAGGACTGCAGTGGGAACCTGTAAAGCTCTGGTGAACTCCATGCCCAAGAGGGTTCTGGCAGTGCTAGAAAATAATGGTGACCGCACAAAATATTGACACTTTGGGCCCAATTTTAACATGTTTACTTAGGGGTGTACTCACTTTTGTTGCCAGCGGTTTAGACATTAATGGCTAATTAATGATATTAATTGATTGGCTTTGAAGGGGCAATTACCTTTTCAGATCAGGGATTGTGAATTTCATTGTCTTTCACGCCAAGATAATGAAATGAAAACAATACTGGTGTCATTTTTGCAGCAAAAATAATAACAATAATAATAAAAAACAACAACGTAGGAGCAAATAGTTTTTCACATCCCCGCGGGAATAAATGTATTGTGGCATCTATTGTCATATCGCACGTTATGTTGTTACATTTCTTGCTGATATATATACCAAAATGACTGACATGCAACTGTCTTCGGAGAAGGAAAATATCTTTTTTAAAGTCATTTCGCCTATGAACTGCGTACAAAATACAATCAAATTTCTAATTCCATGGGGTTTGTGATGGATATGGATTTTCAGAGTGGTTATCATAGCGAATGTCCCGGATCAGTTAATGTTTATTTTTTTCCCGTCCTTTCGCTGAACAGAATTTTTCTTTTGTGTATCTTTAGCTTGTGATTGCAAAAGAAAAATATGATATGTATGAATAACTCTGGGGATTTGAACAGTAACAATATCATTTCATATTGCTTATACACTTCTGAATTTAGCATTAGACTTTGTATTGTATTGCACTGATGCCATTGCAGTGATGTGTTACTATTGTGTTTATTTTTTTCTTCAAAGATTTATGATTAATGACTGGAACTAAAAAATGTAGACATCATGTTATTATGCAGTTTACTGGAAAGCTACGAGAAAATAGTACAGTTTTGATTTTTGTTTCCACAATGTAATGATTTTATTTTTTTATTTTTTATTATTGTGGTTGTTTTACTGTATTAATGGTCATGATTGCATTTATATATATATATATATATTTTTTTTTTTTTGCTGAGAGCAGATACACATGAAAAGATCTCAATGTCATTGAAAACAAGGTTAAGGAAAATAACAAAACACAATGGAAAAAATAAATACACGGCTGTTGTTACACTGGTTGAATACGAAATACAGCCTTCAATAGTTGAGTAATTTTAAAATATAGTGCAAAGTACAGTCACCTACTAGCCCAGGTAGACCAGAATTTCCATATGGAATCAAAGCTCACTACCCGACAATTCCACACTGCTAGGGTGCGCTCATAAGAGTGATAGAGTTTAATAGGAACTACTACTTCTGAAGGGTTAGAGTCATAATGGGCTTTACATTGCTTGGCAATCATGAGTCTGGCAGTGATGTGGGTAACCAACATGCAAAAAGAACTAGGGATGCTATCAATGTCCAGATTCAAAATGGCCAGGTATGGGTTTTGGTATTAGTATGCCTGTCACATCTGAAATTATTTGGGAAATTTTCCTCCAGAAACTTATAATGCATTTACAGGACCAGAAGATGTGGAGAAGATCTCCAAATTGACCACAGCCCCACCAGCAGAGGGAGGAGGATAAGTGGAAGAGATCTAGGCTACAGAATGGGGTGAAAAATACCAAAGGAGCAAGATTTTTTGGGTCACCTCCCAATGTTGTACACAGTATGTAGCCTTGTAGACTGCCTTAAGGGCATTACTCCACTGTGTGGTGGTGAAAGTGGAGGCTAGGTCCTCCTCCCATTGTGTGAAAGGTTTGGATTTAAAGAAGATCTGCTTCTCCTGGAAAGTGTAGTAAATAAGGGATATGCCCTTATGGCGGTGGATGGCGAGAGGTAAATATTCAGTGACTGGTTGGGTAATCTTATCTCCAGTGGAGGGAGTTCTTCAGAAGATGCTGTATTCTACAATAGGTATAAAAGTCCACATTCGTCAACCCAAATCTGTTCTGCAACATCTCTAATTTATGTATTGTACCCATGTATGATATGTCATCAAGACCTGAATGCCTTTAGTTAATAAGGGTGGAGGTTTATGGGCAGTATAAGATAATGCAGCGTCTCAATAGAAATATGCACCATAGTGACAAAATGACTTGATTGTGGGTAAGAGTGAAAGGCTCTCCAGGCTAGTAGGGAAGCTCTAATTGGGGATGAGAAGTCTTTTTGTGGGAATGGTTTCCACAAGTCCGCAAGCAATGGGAAAGAAGGTCTGAGGCTGGAACCAGGGAATGTTCAATTATCGCCCAGGGGAGGGAGTTCAAGGGAATAAACCATTACTTGAGCTGGTCTAAGCGGATTGCCAGGTAGTAGTCTCTTATGTCCACCAATTCCATTCCCTTGGCCCATCTATGTTTAATAAGAAGGGAGTCCAGGCACCTCACACTCCTACCATGCCTCTTACCCTGTCATATGAACTGTTTAAGCATAGTGCTTAAATCAAGTAGTTGTTTAGCAAGCAGGGAAGGGAGTCATTAATGTTCTAAAGAGGTAAATGATCTGAGGAAGAAAGAGCATCCTAAATGATGCAGACGTCTTGACCAGGCTAATTCAAATTTGGCTAGCTGGGAAAGTTTTTTAGTCAGTTTTTTAGACAGGGTCTCCAGATTGATTTTTGTTATCTGGGGAAGTACTGGGGGCCAGGGTAATACCCAGGTATGGGACACCCTTGGAGCCCCATGTATAAGGTATATGGGAAGGCATCCTGCTGGGACTTTCTATGTGCCCAGGGAATACCCAAGTCTAAAATGAAGAATTTGGATAAGTTCACCTTGTAGTAAGAGATGTCACTGATGGGCGTGAGGCAGGGAGGTGGAGGGATTTGTAAGCAATAAGAAGATGTAGTCTGCAAATAGATTATTAGTATGGACTGATTGGCCATTACCGAACCACATGAGTTGAGAGTGGGAACAGACTGCTTCAGCTAACAGTTGCCTATGGCGGAGAAAAGGGGGCATCCCTGATGGGTCTAACTGGTTATTTCAAAGGTTTTGGATAGGAGGTTGGACTGGGCTGAAGAACTAGACTTGGGCGAAGGGCCTGAGTAGAGGGCTAAAATGGCTGAAATGATAGTCCCCTGGAACTCAAACTTCACCAAAACTTTAGACATATAACCCCAGTTAACCCTATCGAACGCCTTTTCCGCATCCAAAGAGAGGAGCAGAGAAGGCGTGCAACAGGACCCTGCATAGTGCAGAAGGTTGGATGTGAAAACTTGGGCTGAAGGGTCTGAGTAGAGGGCTAAAATGACTAAAAGGTTAGTCCCCTGGAATCCAAAATTCATTAAAACTTTAAATTTATAATCCCAGTGAACCCTGTCGAACGCCTTTTCCGCATCCAAAGAGAGAAGCAGAGAGGGCGTGCAACAGGACCCTGCATACTGCAAAAGATTATTATTTCTCCTAGTGGCGTCGGAAGCCTGTCTTCCCTAGGTGAAGCCATTCTGGTCAGGCTTGATAAGCTCGGGAAATATATTGTACAAGCAGCCTGCCAGGAGTTTGCCGTAAATCCAATGCACCTAAAATTTGCATTGACATTGGTTCCTTGCCAGATTTAGGTATGCTTACCACATAAGCCTTCAGCATCTCATGGGGAAAGCTCGCTCGAGAGGCTGCTGCTTGAAAGACAGAGAACAAGTGGGGGGTAAATTGGGCCTTAAACAGTTTGTAGTAATCATTTGAAAAGCTGTCAGGACCTGTAGCTTTCCCGATTGGTAAAGAATCTATAATTTTAACAATTTCAGTTTCAGTAAATGGAGCATTAAGGATGGTGAGATGTTCCTGGGAAATAGTAGAGAGTTGCAGCCAAACCAAGAAACCATCAATAGCTTGGGGGGGAGGCTGAGGTGTGTGGGGGTCATTTTTAAGATAATTTAAAGTATTATAGTAATCCGTGAATGACTTTGCAATTTCCTGGGGATTAATAATTTTGAGTTTGGTGAGAGGGTGCAGAAGGTATGACATTTTGGTCTTGGCTTTAAAAGATTTTAGACAATTAGCCAGTAATATCCCTGCACAATTGCTACTGGCCTAGTGTCAAATTTTGAAAGTGCACTATACTGTTTTGTGATGTGATCTTTATTTAAAGGATAAATTCACCTTTGGGAATATGTTACATGTTCCGTCAGTTTTTAGGATAGAATATGTAACATATTCCCAATGCTTCAGCCGCTGCTAACTGCCCACTTCCCTCTCTCCCTGTGGCAGCAGTACGGGAAGAAGTTTCCTGTACTTGCTGTCACTTTTTAAAATCAGCGCAGCCGCGCGTGGCTCTGCCCATATGGCCGCATCATTCACTCATACAGCTCTGTATGTGAATTAACTATAAGCCCCGGAATCTTTTGCGGTTGTCAGCTTATAGTTTTCAATGAACTACCACGCACTGTGGAGTGCCTTAGTAGTTCATTAATTTGTTCCTGTCAGTGTATCTGCCTGGCCGTATGAGATGTACAGGTATACAGATATACTGACAGGTCTGCAGGAGACCTGCATGGCACCAGAGATCTTCTGATCGCTGGTGCAATGCTTTACAGACTCCAAAAGAAAAAAATAATAAATGCACGTTTTTTTACCCGCAAAAAAATGTGCATTCATTATTTTTTTCTAAAAGGTCAACTTATCTTTTGATTAAAACTTGTTTGGATAAAGAAGATCTTTGGTGTGCTGGCGAATATCTACATTACCGTGCATGTTTCAGTATCCAGCTGGCTGTCGCTACAGCACATGGTACTTTAAAAGCTCATTCCAGGTATGTGTGCAATAGGCAAATGAACTGTATATTTTTCAAAGATCTTGCAGATTTCTCAAATTGTTCAACTAATAGAGCTCTCAGTTCGTACCTAAGTTTAAAGAGAATAGAGGAGCGATTGGATTGTGCCTTATTACCTGATTCTAGTTTCCGGAGCTCAGAGAATACAGCATCTAGACACTGTGTACTGCTTTTTGGCTCAGGTGCAAACCTATAGGATTATTCCTCTCGTAAATGCCTTATGGGCATTCCATACAAGGATCCCTGGTGGAGGCAGTATTCAAATAAGTCCCTGAGATGCTGATTAAGCAATCGAACATTAGTAGGAGTCAGTATAACATTACAACTTACAATGCCATAGGTGTACAGGTGGGCAGCTGTCCCTCTTCTCCAAAGAGAGAGAAATGGCAGCATGGTCAGACCAGGTAATGTCTGCAATGGAGGAGGAGGACGCTTGCTGAAGTGACCATTTGTCCACAAGGAGTAGGTCAATAAGTTGTATGTCTAGGGAGAAGATAGTGTAGTCCATCTCGGAGACATGCTGGCATTGCCAAACATCTAAAAGATCTTTGGTGTAAAGCAAGGGGCTGAGTGTGGTCCCCAATCTTCTAAGCGGATTAAAGGAGTCCAATGCAGGGTCTACGCAAGGCAAGAGTTGGTCATATTGCATCTTGGTGATTTTGCTGAGAAGTTTATTCAAGAAACAGAGCTGGTGTGAGCTTGGGGCGTATATATTAAACAGGGTATGTAGTTGGGCATTGATATCACAAACAAGAACTACAAACTTTCCTTGTGGATCCAGTATAGAGTATTTGAGCTGGAAAGCTGGGGAGTTCTTTATTGCGGTAAGTACACCTCGCTATTTGCATTGAGCCGAGGTGATAAAGATGTGTGGTTAGTCCTTGTGGCAGCATCTTGGAGTGCGTGGATCATGAAAATGAGTCCCCTGGGCATAGTAAATGTCAGACTGAAGTTTGGAGGCCTCCTTCTTCATTGACGACTGTTTAGCTGGGTGATTCGGGCCTCTAGTCTAAAGTGAGACTAGTTTGAATCCCATGGGAAGGATGGGAATGAATGATCATAAGTGGTTGCAGCTAGTGATCCATGCTCCAGGAGTAGAGATATTTGAGCATTGAAAAGAACAGAACCACATTCCTAATGACAGCAAAAGTCTGTGATAGATGAAGACTTGGGGTGACCAACAGCAGAAGTACTGGAGAAGACTTGAAACATGCATACAAAACATCCTGTATACAATTTGCGTCGTATCGTGCTGACAGATCCAGAAGTGGGTGCAAACTTAAAGAAGGAATTAAGAAAAGGTTTCCGATGGGAACCACACGCAGAAAACTTTGCGTGACTGAGAAGGGGGAGAATGTGAAAGGGGAAAAAAACTCCCAGCTGGAAACCTATTGTTTAGGACCCACCTATAACATGTTGCTTAGGCTGACGTATGTATGAGACCACTTGCCAACCCGATGAAATTGGAGCCAGGTAAAGGTCTTGTTTCATCAGGTAGAATGTCCCATCTCCTGGCCCAGAAGAAATGGATCCTCAATAGCACATCTCTTGGGACAGATTGTGGCAGATGAGTTGGCTTAGGGATCCTGTGGATCCTGTCATTAGTAAGGTCTTAGTGTGTCAAGGAGGGAGCAATGTATTGGAAGAGATCTCGTACATAATGGGCCAGTTGGGCCTGATGTACTGATCCTGGAATCCCTCTTATTTTAGGATTTTTTCTGGTGGGATCTGTTCTCCAGATCCACTACCTTTGCTTTGAGCCAGTGCAGTTCATTTCTATGGGCCTCATGAGCATACAATAGGGAGTTAAAAGTGGAGGAATATTTTCCCATCTTATCTTCAATGTGCCCAACTCTCTCACCCACTTCCTGGAGTTCCTCCTTAAAGCTATGTTTACAGGATAACATGTCAACTTGCAACGATGCACAAGTGAAAGAAGCATGTCCTCAAGGGTGAAAGCTGACACCGGCTGGCCCAAAGTGGGGAAGGAATCAATGGGGTCAGGGTGGGTAGCATTTGGGGTGCTTTCCTCCATGTACCTCTGTATAGCGGGGCCATCAGTTTCCTCCATGCGGAGACTAGACTTGACAGGGCTGTAAGTGGACAGCGTGGAGGAGCCAGATCTGGAGGATTTATCTGGACGGGGCTGCCCGGAATTGGTGTAGTCTGGGATGCAGTGGCGGGAAGAAGCCCTCCAGTTTCCACGGCATTGGATCTTCCGGCATCTCGTGATCATACTGCGAGGTTAGGGCACTCAGAGGAAGGCAATCCGTCGGTCTCTGGAGCAGTGGTGGGTCCTGCGTTGGTCGATTTCCCAGCTGTGGAGCAAGACTCCTTCAGATAGCAGCCATTACTAAACACTGTGACCACCTCCTCCCCCACCCCCCCATTACATTTATATATTTCAGTATGTGGTGGGTATGAAAAGGTTGAGCTATTTTAAGACAAAACTACACAGTCTATGCTACTATATAGTGGTATCAGTTGTTTGTTTACAGCAACAAAGGACTTGTACCCATTGCTGGCTTAAAAATGGAACTGGTGCTGCTATAGTGTGATTTGTATAGTTTTGACTACCTCTGTATTTCTCCTTCTTTTCTGCCATATAAAAAATTGTAACTACCACTATTTTATTCAACACTGTCTTTTCTGTGAGAAAATATATAATTGTCTGGGGGTTTTAAAGTGATTGTAAAGGCAGAATGCCCTTCCTTAAGGTTACATGAGCCCAATCTTGATCCAGCGATGTGCACGAGAGCAGGAGCTCTCTTAGCTCTCTCCCTCTTCATGGGCTCAGAGACAGCATTGGCTCCTGCTGTTGTCAATCACAGCCAGTGAGGAGGCTTTGGGGGTGGGGCCAAGCCCCAGTCTATGTGTCAATGGACAATTTTCAAATGCCTAGTAAAATTTCTATGTGGACGCATACCAATGCCAGGGAAGAATTGGGGGTGGAGCCAAGCCCCAGTCTGTGTGTCAGTGGACTCAGGAGAGAGCATGCCTAAGTGCTCCCATACCAAGCGTCTTGCTGTGGGGGCACTCGGTGGGGGGAGGAGTCAGGAGCACCTGTGGAGGACCCCAAACGAGGTAAATTGGGTCTGCTCTGTGTAAAACCATTGCAATTTGTTTGTTATTTTATTTTAAATAATTGAGCATTTAGAATCACTTTAAGTAAAAACAAATAAAACGCATATTTTAACATGTGTGCAAAAAAGTTAAAACATTTTTTTCTTGCTAGACACTTCTAGTTTAAATGCAGTCTAATATCTTATCAATAGCCTGGTATAAATTGGTGCAATTACTGGTGCAGCTTTTGATCAACAGGGATATCATTTAAAACAACTGCAAGCCATATTGCACATGGTATTGATAAATGTATTAATTGCACAGTTTATGGTTTCATCAAATGAGGGCCACCATGAAAAGGCCAAGACTGAGCATTGCCTATGCTTTGACTATTATGCGAGGATCAGGCCATATTCAGCTCCCTTAAGGGTCAATGAGGAGCTCTTCTGAATGTCAAATTTGCTCATTATCACAACTTTCGAATGTCTTGTAAAATTTTTATGTGGATGCATACCAATGCTTTTCTTTCTTGTGAAGAAAAGGGAAGGGAGTAGTAATAAAACCTGTGTTTAACATACCTCTCAGTTGAGTCACAAGGTACTTTGCGAATGGTCATGATCAACTGATTACAGGCAAATGTCTCAATGCCTATTCTTCTGATGAGACTGTTTTGAACCCATTATAGCTCAAAGTTTTTATTATGCAATATTTTACCTTAAAACAGCACAGTTGCAAGAAGCTTGTCTTGGGGTGAATGCACTCTTCTTATGTCCATAACATTTTTTGCCATTCCTTTTATTGCATGTGCTCCTAAATGGGATGTACTGTAGTGTGGAAGTTCAAATGTTATAGCAGCATACCAGTTGCAGGTGTTCTTTGTAATTAAATTGTATTTCTAGAGAATTCTGCCTTGTGCTGATATGATTGCCTCATCAATATGATTAGATACCCATCCTTCAGCCTGATCCATCTTCAAGATCTGTTGTGACAGCTCACAGTCTACTAGTCCCTAAAGGGAAGCTTCGATACCACTCTATTATGTTATTTAAATCGTAATATACCCTCTGCATTCAAGGGGTAAATATATTCCCCTTTGGTGTTATTTTCCAGACAGTGAAAATACATAGTAATAGTTCTTGCTCTTATTCTCAGTCTTTATTTTCATTCCTTGTAGGATCAGTTTGAATTCTGACAGATGAGTAACCTGCTGTTACCATGTCCATGAGTTTGTATCATTCTTTACGATTACCGAGAATTACACATAATGAGACTAATTTCAAAAGGCATAAATATTTCTGGACAAGCAAAAATGGAATCTTAGTGCAAGAAAAAATGTTATAAACTGCGCTAACTTAGAAACATAGAAACATAGAATGTGTCGGCAGATAAGAACCATTTGGCCCATCTAGTCTGCCCAATATATCTGAATCCTATGAATAGTCCCTGGCCCTATCTTATATGAAGGATAGCCTTATGCCTATCCCATGCATGCTTAAACTCCTTCACTGTATTTGCAGCTACCACTTCTGCAGGAAGGTTATTCCATGCATCCACTACTCTCTCAGTAAAGTAATACTTCCTCATATTACTTTTAAACCTTTGCCCCTCTAATTTAAAACTGTGTCCTCTTGTGGTAGTTTTTCTTCTTTTAAATATGCTCTCCTCCTTTACCGAGTTGATTCCCTTTATGTATATAAAAGTTTCTATCATATCCCCTCTGTCTCTTCTTTCTTCCAAGCTATACATGTTAAGGTCCTTTAACCTTTCCTGGTAAGTTTTTTCCTGCAATCCATGTACTAGTTTTGTAGCTCTTCTCTGAACTCTCTCTAGAGTATCTATATCCTTCTGGAGATATGGCCTCCAGTACTGCAGACAATACTCCAAGTGAGGTCTCACCAGTGTTCTGTACAGCGGCATAAGCACTTCTCTCTTTCTACTGCTTATACCTCTCCCTATACATCCAAGCATTCTGCTGGCATTTCGTGCTGCTCTATTACATTGTCTTCCCACCTTTAAGTCTTCTGAAATAATTACTCCTAAATCCCTTTCCTCAGATACTGAGGTCAGGACTGTGTCAAATATTCTATATTCTGCCCTTGGGTTTTTACGCCCCAGGTGCATTATCTTGCACTTATCTACATTAAATTTCAGTTGCCAGAGTTCTGACCATTCTTCTAGTTTTCCTAAATCCTTTTCCATTTGGCATTTCCCTCCAGGAACATCAACCCTGTTACATATCTTTGTGTCATCAGCAAAAAGACAAACCTTACCATCGAGGCCTTTTGCAATATCACTTATGAAGATATTAAACAAAATTGGTCCCAGTACAGATCCCTGAGGTACCCCACTGGTAACATGACCTTGTTCTGAATGTTCTCCATTGACTACAACCCTCTGTTGTCTGTCACTCAGCCACTGCTTAATCCACTCAACAATATGGGAGTCCATGCTCAATGACTGCAGTTTATTGATAAGTCTTCTATGTGGGACAGTGTCAAAAGCCTTACTAAAATCTAGATATGCAATGTCTACTGCACCTCCACCGTCTATTATTTTTAGTCACCCAGTCAAAAAAATCTATAAGATTTGTTTGACATGATCTCCCTGAAGTAAACCCATGTTGTTTTTCATCTTGCAATCCATCGGATTTAAGATGTTCCACAATCCTATCCTTTAATAGGGTTTCCATTAATTTGCCTACTATTGATGTCAGACTCACTGGTCTATAGTTGCTCGATTCCTCCCTACTACCTTTCTTGTGAATGGGCACGACATTTGCCAATTTCCAATCTTCCGGGACGACTCCTGTTACTAATGATTGGTTAAATAAATCTGTTAATGGTTTTGCCAGCTCACCACTAAGCTCTTTTAATAATTTTGGGTGTATCTCATCAGGACCCTGTGACTTATTTGTCTTCACTATAGACAGCAATCTTAGAACGTCTTCCTCTGTAAAGACACATGCATCAAACGATTCATTAGTCATCCTTTCAAGTGGAGGTCCTTCTCCTTCTTTTTCTTCTGTAAAAACTGAACAGAAGTATTCATTAAGACAGTCGGCTAGCCCTTTATTCTCTTCTACATACCTTCCGTCCTTTGTTTTTAATTTAGTTATTCCATGTTTTAATTTCCTTTTTTCATTTATATATCTGAAGAATGTCTTATCTCCCTTTTTCATAGACTGAGCTAGTTTTTCTTCTGCCTGCGCTTTAGAAGTTCTTATAACTTGCTTGGCCTCTTTCTGCCTAATCTTGTAGATTTCCTTATCTTCATTGCTCTGGGTTTTTTTATAATTACAAAATGCTAGCTTTTTATTTTTAATGATTTGGGCCACTTCTGCTGAGTACCACAGTGGTCTCTTCCTTTTTTTGCTTTTACTGACAAGTCTAATGCAATTTTTTGCAACTTGATATAAACAAAGCTGCTAGCACAAAAAAAACGACAAATAGGTTAACAGATATCATAAATTATATATAAACCAACCAGCCGATGACATAGAAAATTAACCAGAGGAAGCAAACCTCTGGTTCATTTTCTATGTCATTGGCTGGTTGAGACTCATCTTCTCCCTCCTTTCCATCTAATGACCATCCATTGGAAGATCCGAGGTTACTACAAGTATTGGGGCTATCCAAGACCTTTTCTATGAGCATTATCTGACCCATTTGCTGTATGGTATTTTGGGTCTACAGTCTCTGGTGAGCGCATAATTATTTATCCTCTAATGGTGCTGGGATCTGGATACCATCTCTATCACTTACATCAGTTTGGACTGTTTATTTCACTTTTCACATGGGACTTTCTTTTAATCTTCATTCTCAATATATTTAATTTTTTAGTGTACTTTGTTATTCATAGGTTCATTCATATATTCATCATTTTAGCGCTGCACTTTATATATAAAAAATTGAATCTTCTCTGTTCATCTTCCAGGGCTCAATTTAGGGGGTATGTATAAGAGGGATGAAGTGATTGGCGCTGCCTATATAAAGGTATGTCAAAGAATGTGTGGAGTCAAGATATCAGAAAGTGCTGATCAATACTCTCTGGCCATGTATGGTGTTCAAAAATGACCTTACACAATTATTCTCGCCTACGTGGAATATAGAGGAGGGTAGTTGACCTGTGCAATATATGTAAATAAAGTGCCAAAAGGATTCTGGAAATAGATATCAAATAACCTCAAACAAATGATGTCACATAGAGTACATATCTATAGAACACATCATGTGCAACACAGCATAAAATATATCATTTGCAATATGTGCAATAGAGTGCCAGGTGATGAATAAATAAATAAATAAATAAATAAATAAATACTAAAAATCTGATAATAAATATCAATAGGTTTTTAAAGTGCTGAGTGCTGGTGAAAAATTGATCTAACCGGATCAATTAAAGCAATAAGATATAAGCGGATCAGACCACCTAAAGTGCAAAAAACTAACACAATAAGGTGTTAAAGTGACAATTGCAGTGTACAACCACAACTGATTGTAGAAATTACTAAAAAATATATATTTCAACCCACAAATTGGTGATTAGATATAAAAAGTGCAGGATCACTAAGTGCAATATAGCTGAAAAAAATGAAAAATCTAAAACATAATAAAAAATAAAATTCTTATGAAAAAAACAAAAAATGTATATATAGATGTGCAGAAAGTCCAGAACAGTATAAATATATGCAAAGTCCACAAATTTGATAAAGTGCTCTTTTGAGGTGACTCGGAGTGGATGTGCAGGTGAGGAATCGGGTGCTCCCCTCTCAGTATAGCCCGCGCTTACCGGAGCTAAGTACCCCTACAGGGGTAAATTGCTTGTCGATATTAGGGATCGCTCCCATGTAGCAGGGGTCCGGACCCTGTTCCCCTTTACTGGGTTCCTCCTCTCCGGTTACTTCTCAGAGATGTTAGAATGGGCTCAAACAGGCATCAGTATTCCAGGGGTAATTGGAATTGCACATATTGCACATGATATATTTTATGCTTTATTGCACATTATGTGTTCTATGGATATGTACTCTATGTGATATCATTTGTTTGAGGTTATTTGATATCTATTTCCAGAATCCTTTTGGCACTTTATTTACATATATTGCACAGGTCACCTACCCTCCTCTATATTCCACGTAGGCGAGAATAATTGTGTAAGGTCATTTTTGAACACCATACATGGCCAGAGGATATTGATCAGCACTTTCTGATATCTTGACTCCACACATTCTTTGACATACGTTTATATAGGCAGCGCCAATCCCCCTCCTAGGGCTATATCCTGAAGTGGGCTGCAGCCAATTTTCATTTCTACTCCTTAGTGCGGCTTCCCCCTCTTTCTTTCAATTTAGGGTGTATGTTCAGTGTAAGGGTTGAGTGTTAGGGCCAGGTTAAGTGTTAAGGGTCAAATGTTTATATTTGTATGACACATCCCCCTTTCAATAGGAAATATTAGCCAAGAAAACTGAAGGCTCAGTTCTTGTATTTTTTTTTTTTCGCTGACAGGTGGTATATTCATTTTTGGCAATGTTTTCCGCATGAAGCTCTTGGTTGGTAGGACAGGCATAAATCCTGCAGCTTACATGTGTTCCTATATTTCAGAGTGTCCCAAACACTAAGCAACCCCTAACCACTTCTGGACCGGAAGGTTTTATCCCCTTAAGGACCAGGCCATTTCTTGCGATATGGCACTGCGTTACTTTCACTGACAATTGCGCAGACGTGCGATGCTGTACCAAAATTGATATCCTTTTTTCCCCACAAATAAGAGCCTTCTTTTATTGGAATTTCATCACCTCTGCAGTTTTTATTTTTTGCGCTTTAATCAAAAAAACTGCCGCAATTCTGAAAAAAAAAACATATTCTTACTTTCTGCTATAAAAACACATCCAATAAAAAAAAAAAAAAATCTAATTTTTTCATCATTTTAGGTCAATATGTATTCTGCCACATGTTTTTTGGTAAAAAAAAAAAAGTCCCAATAAGTGTATATTGATTGGTTTGTGCAAAAGTTATCGCGCCTACAAACTAGGGGTAAGATTTATGGCATTTTTATTTACTTATTTATTTTTTACTAGTAATGGTGGCGATCAGCAATTTTTAGCAGGACTGTGACATTGCGGTGGACAGATCGGACACCTAACTGACACTTTTGACACTTTTGAGGGGACCAGTGACATTACTACAGTAATCAGTGCTAAAATTATGCACTGTTACTGTACTAATGACACTGGCAGGGAAGGGGTTTACACCAGGGGCAATCAAAGGGTCAAGTGTGTCCCTTAAGGGGTGCTTTCTAACTGTGTGGGGGATGGACTCACTAGATGAACAGAGAGTTCTGTATTCCTAAATAGCAGGATCACAGGATCCCTGTGTTCATCTGTGACAGAACTGCGGTCTGCCCTGTTTTTATAGGCAGACAGCCGTTCTGTCTCTCTGGGGAGAGTTTGCGGGTGGCGATGGACATTGCATCTGCTTGGCCCGCTGATTGGCTCCCCCTCTAGCCAATCAGCGCGCGGGAGCCCCCACTGGTTGTTGCACGAAATGACGTACAGGTACGTCATTTTGCGCAATAAAGCCAACCTGCCGCAGTATATATGCGGCGGTTTGTTGGCAAGTGGTTCAATTGTTTCAAGTGATTCAATTTGTTTCAACCTTAAGTGCCCCTTCTTGTACACATTTTCCCTAATGCCTGGTACACACGATGAGATTATCGGACGAATGACCGTCTGTTTTTTTTTTTTTTTGCATGTTAGTCTCCATATAGAAAATGAAGAGTTTACTAAAGCGACGACAGCTTTTGTAGGACAGAATAAAAATTAGGAAGTGATGTATTGAGTTATAGCGTTTTTTTCGAACGACAACTGTGCTAATAAAATCGTACGATCTGGTATGGTATGAGAAAACCATAATATTGGATGAACTGTCGTGATTTGCTCTCGAAAGCTGTGTACTAACCATCAGATTATTGTACAATTGATTGGAAAGCAGTGTTTTTCGTATGATTTTCTGATCGTGTGTACACGTCATTAACCCTGTAATAATGCCTTAATTCTTAACTCTCCCTGACCCTTAACAGTTAACCCTTAAAAAAGTATTCAACCCAAAAGCAAACATTTATTTAAATTGCAGCGTACAATTTCATAGATGTAAGGGCTGCATTCGTTTTCTTTTTCTATTTTATCCAGTGATCCTGACAATAAGTCAGTTGTTTTTTTTTTTTTTTACAGAAGAAGGTGTTCTGCAGTTGTAGCAGATAGAGGGTTTAAACCAGGGGTCTTCAAACTATGGTCCTCCAGTTGTTCAGGAACTACAATTCCCATCATGCCTGGTCATGACTGTGAATGTCAGAGTTTTACAATGGAATGGAATGGAATGTGGAGGGCCGAAGTTTGAGAATCCCTGGTTTAAACAAACCATTTACCACTGACAGGGGTGCTTACAATGATCGGCTTTTTTATTTCTGTAAAACCAAAAGAAAAAAAACTGTAACTGCCTATAAAGTATTATCTGGTTTTTGGCTTCAATTTGTTAGTGTATCTACAGTATCTCACAAAAGTGAGTACACCCCTCACATTTTTGGAAATATTTTATTATATCTTTTCCTATGACAACACTGAAGAAATGACACTTTGCTACAATGTAAAGTAGTGAGTGTACAGCTTGTATAAGAGCCGGTTCACACTACCGTGACCAGAAAGTCGCCCCATGAAGGAGCGACTTTTTAGCGTGACTTTGAAGAGATTTGTTTAGAGACTTGTAAGAGACTTGTGCACTACTTTGAAGAGACTTAAATGATAGGCGACTTTGTCTGTGGCGAATGCCTGGCTAATCTTTTTCTTCTTCCTGGAAAGTCTGATAACAAGTCCCTTGAAAATAGATAAGGATCCGACTTAGAGGCGACTCCCATTGAAGTCTATGTGCACAAGTCGGATAGAGGTCGCCTTGAAGTAGTACAGGAACCTTTTCTGAAGTGGGAGCGACTTCAGTAGTGCATATTAAGACGGCTCTCATTCATTTACATTGAATTTGTGATGACAAGAGACTTGGGGCGACTTGAGGGCACACAAGTCGTGTCCCAAGTCGGAGTAGTGTGAACTGGGTCTTACAGTGTAAATATGTTGTCCCATCAAAATAACTCAACACACAGCCATTAATGTCTAAACTGCTGGCAACAAAAGTGAGTACATCCCCAAGTGAAATGTCCAAATTGGGCTCAAAGTGTCAATATTTTGTGTGGCTACCATTATTTTCCAGCACTGCCTTAACCCTGTTGAGCATGAAGTTCACCAGAGCTTCACAGGTTGCCACTGGAGTCCTCTTCCACTCCTCCATGACGACATCTCAGAGCTGGTGGATGTTAGAGACCTTGCGCTCCTCCACCTTCTGTTTGAGGATGCCCCACAGATGTTCAATAGTGTTTAGGTCTGGAGACATGCTTGGCCAGTCCATCACCCTTAATCTCAGCCTCTTTAGCAAGGCAGGGGTCGTCTTGGAGGTATGGCCATATCGTGCTCAAGCCCACCACTGCGTCAAAGTACCCCATTATCAGTGGGTCCTACACTATCCATAAAAAAGGGGTGAATCCAGCCTCTCTAACCCTTGGAGACAACACTCCTTGCTGGGAAAGATGTGCTAATGCACTATAAGGGACTCCTCCTATATCTACTTGATAGTGGACACTGATAGAGTACAGGTGTGTGTGTGGGGGATGGGGTGCTCAACCTCAGAAGTCTGGTCAGACCGAATACATAATAAACAAGCAAAAAATTGGGGGAGCAAGCCCTGAACATGTATATCTAAAGCCGGTGCAGCTATGGACCAAGCAACATGTATATTAAAAAAGAATAGCGCACACATGCAAAAGAAATGACTATCAAATATGGAGACAATCCATAAATAAAAATGGGGATTTAGTCCCACCATATGGCCATATCGTGCTCAAGCCCACCACTACGTCAAAGTACCCCATTATCAGTGGGTCCTACACTATCCATAAAAAAGGGGTGAATCCAGCCTCTCTAACGCTATTCTTTTTTAATATACATGTCGCTTGGTCCATAGCTGCACCGGCTTTAGATATACATGTTCAGGGTTTGCTCCCCCAATTTTTTGCTTGTTTATTATGTATTCGGTCTGACCAGACTTCTGAGGTTGAGCACCCCATCCCCCACACACACCTGTACTCTATCAGTGTCCACTATCAAGTAGATATAGGAGGAGTCCCATGTAGTGCATTAGCACATCTTTCCCAGCAAGGAGTGTTGTCTCCAAGGGTTGGAGAGGCTGGATTCACCCCTTTTTTATGGATAGTGTAGGACCCACTGATAATGGGGTACTTTGACGCAGTGGTGGGCTTGAGCACGATATGGCCATATGGTGGGACTAAATCCCCATTTTTATTTATGGATTGTTTCCATATTTGATAGTCATTTCTTTTGCATGTGTGCGCTATTCTTTTTTAATATACAGGCGTCTTGGAGGTATGTTTTGGGGTACACTCACTACTTTACATTGTAGCAAAGTGTAATTTCTTCAGTGTTGTCACATGAAAAGATATAATAAAATATTTACAAAAATGTGAGGGGTGTACTCACTTTTGTCAGATACTGTATATCTGCTAGTGCATCTAACACTCCCATTCGTTCCAGGCTAAAAATACTGCAGTCCAAAGGGGCCCCATGCTCCTTCATCCAGAGTGGTGTGTTTCTGGCCAGATCACCAGGTGAACACAGAGAAAATAAAGCCTAAAACAAATCTACACATCTAATGATTGGTAAGCTGCAATATATTACATTTTTGGTATAATACTTTAACTATTTATTAACCAGTAATGTTTATTACTTATCCTGCTGCCACACTTAACAGTTAACCCTTTTTATGCTTTAAAGCATACCTAAACCCAAATACAAAAATGGAATACTGTATACAGCAGCCTAGCCCTTGGTGGCCAACAAATATCACACTTCTTGTACCTTCATAGCTAGGCTATTTTTTTTTACCACTGTAAACTTAAAGTTTTAGTATACTTTTTGTTTTTAATTTGTACCTACTAGTAAGCTTATAACAAGGCTTACCTGTAGGTAAAAGGAATATCTCCTAAACGTGTTTAAGCCTAGTACACACGGGCGAAATGTCAGGTGACATCGGCTGATTCAATAAAAGCCGGCCGACATTCGGCCCAAGTGTATGGCAGCCGGTCCAACAGAAAGAAGCCTGCCAACATTCAGCCCGAGTGTATGGCAGCCATTCGGCTGGCTTCTGTTGGACGAGCATGCTGGAAAACCAGGATAGGACCAGCTCCCAATCAGCTCAGGTACTTACAGTAATTCCACGGAAAATACATTAATGTTCTAATAATTGCATGCTCCCTAGGGAGCTGCTGAGATTGGATTCCCCTGGGTTACCCATAGCAACAGTTTGCAAAACTTATAACTTTATCGCTTGACTCAGACAATGAACAGTCCCGGGGATTTGGTTTTTGTGTTTTATTTTAGAACTTGGATGGGAGAAGGGAGGAGTGGGATACTCCAACTTGAACTATGCACAATCTCTGAGGACAACTGACTGTAGTGTGTGCGGCAAAGCCGCTGCTTCACCTTGCCACTGAAGTGAAGTTGAAGATATGTTCCTGAATGAATTCCTCTTCAGGGTCCTAACTTGGCACCCCCTTTCTCACTTCCCATGCATGCTAGCCCCTTGTCCACTGACTCTCCACTAGAGTGGCCTCCTTATTGGGCAGACCCCTGGCAAGCTTCCCAGTACTCACGGATACTCTTTTTACCTGGGTTGCTCTGCCTTCAGCTTCACTTGTCAGTATCCTGGACCTCCTGGCTTAGCATCACACACTTGGTCCACTATGCCGACTGCCTGTGACCACCTTACTTGCTGACAGGAGGAGAGCCGGACGTCACCCTCCTCCTGGGACCTGGCTTCCAGTGGCTATTAGTGCATAGAGAAATGCTCCCTCATCCTATTGTAATATATAATTGCCACATTGGATTATAATTGTGTTTAAAAAAGTGAAGGTTTGTGTTAGTTAATTAAAAGCACAGATCCGCAGAATGAATGAAGAAGGGAGTTGCTTGCACTGCAGGTTTTTAGAGACAGCTTCACATGCAGCAAACCAATATGTGAACAGTGTCAAGGAACCCAGGGAGTTGTGGAAAAAGGAGTTAAAGTGGAACTAAAGGAAAAAATATTTTTTCACTTTGGATAGAGTACGGGAGGGTTATACCTACAAAGTGAGAGAATCCCTGGTTGTCACCAGAGTCATTAGAACTAGTGCCCAATTGGAACATTTCCCCTCTATTACTGTTCTGGGGACAACCCAAGTTTGGGTTTTTAGTTTACTTTCACTTTTAGTGATAATGATAAAAAAGACAAATAGAGAGGGTGAATCAGGGACACGGACAGCAATAAAAACCTGTGTTCTAACTCCTCTCCACTCTGCCCAAAACTAAAAAAAAAAAAAAAAGTTTTGCCCTTAGTTATGCTTAAAGCTTAACTCTGATGACAATAAAAAAATACATTTGCAATAACCCCCCCTGCACTGCAAAGGTTAAATGCTTGTTAAGTCTAAGGGAGAAATATGTACCTCATCAAACAGGCCATCTTTAGCCATGCGACTGGTCCTCTGAAGTCTCCTCTCCAAACTGCTCATGGCCGCGGTCGAATGTTTGCCTCCACATACAAAGGGTCAATAGTCCTGCATTGCATTGCTTTGGGGAGAAGTGGATAGCACTGGAGTTAGGGCAAATAATAATGTCCGTTTCTCTTGCAGTTCGGTTGGTGGTGGGGGGTGGGGGGGGGGAGGACGACTTAACTTCAAGAGTACATTTTTTTCTAATCCCTGAAGTTGAGCCTTGAAAGTCCTACACTTTTACTGCAAATTAGCTTTATGTCCCATGGATAAGGGTCAAAGTCTGACCTTTTCAACTCTCCTTGCTCCGCCATTTACCTGTCTTTACCAAACTGTTGGACTTCAGACAAGCATAATTTTCACTCCTGAATCTAGGAAGTTTGAGTGTGTTCAAGTTCTTATGTGGGCACTGTGGCTCATAGGCCTGTGGGCCCCCCCGAAAGTATGGCCAAAAATAAAGTGGTAGGGTGAGCAGCCTGTCGGGGAATGAACTGTATGGTTGTATTTCCAGACTACTTCAGCTAAGTATTAGGCATGTAGCAGGTTTTCCAGGCATTGTGCCTGATGTGGGTCTGCCATTGTTATCAGTTACCTCTCCAGCCCATGTGAGCTGCGACCCTGGGTGTGAGAACTGGGACATTGACAACTCTGGCATCTTTGTTTGGTTGTTTTATTGTATTTTTAGGAGATGGGAGAAGAGAATGAGTGGGATACTCCTTTGACTTGACTATGTACAATTCTAAAACTTTAAAGCAAAGATGCTCGTTAGCGCTGTCTTGACATCAGCTGACGCTAACCAACCCTTACTGGCGCTTTGAATACACTGTATCTCTGAAAGCTGTGCTGGAACTCTGGCTTAAGTCCAAAAGATCCAGGACTGTAGAATACTGGACTTCTAACAATACTTGCACTCAAAAGTCACTGACAACTCCCTCTTGCCTTGCACTGGCTTGAGGTAACTTGAGTGAATCCCTGTATGGCTGCAACTCTTAATTGATGCATTAAACACTGTGTGCTGACTCTTCGGGGCCCAAACTGAAGGCGCCCCCTTTCCGCTTCAGGGTCCTCAACCTAGGTACCCCCTCTATTACTTCAGGGTCTTCTGACCAGGTACCCCCTTTCTTGCTAGCTGATACTTGGATCCTAGAACCTTCTCCGGCGTGGTCCCCACTGACGCTAGGCAGACCCCCAGGGGCAATACTCAGTACTCACAACCTGTGTAGGCTTTCCTGGGACTGGACTCCACTCGCTCTCCGCTGGTTCTCGGCACACCGTATCCCCTCAGCTCAACTCAGCACTCTCTGGATTCTCAGGCAGCACCCAAGACATCCGCTTCCTCTGACAGGAGGAGAAACAGCCGTCCTCTATCTCCCGGGACTCTGCTTCCCGCAAAGACGCTTAGTCACGCACTCCCCTTAGACTTATACCCACTCCCAGAATCCTTTGCAGCAGAATCTGCATTCTGGGGTAGTTACAAGCCTGAATGTGTCCCTGATTGGGTTTCCTCCAATGCCCTATGAGAAGCCTCTCACAGAGCCAGTGGGGAGACTCCCCTCTCAGCAGGCACACCTGGAAGCCATGACACCCTAACCAAAAAAGCAATCATGGCCCTGCTGTTAGGCAGACAAGGCCCACTATGCATTTACCTAGCATTTACCTAGGGTGCTACAGGTATATTGTTGTTTTTTCTTATCAGTTAACCCCCTCAGCAGTTGTATCAGGGTGTGATAAAGCCTCTCACATGCCCCATTGACTTGTGGATGGTACACGGTAATGTGCAACTTCTTAATGCTTAGTGAGTGGCACCATTCACGTTCACATCAAGGTCCCTGGTCTGAATATGTCTTCTGTGGACAATGATAAGGAAAGTGCCTCCATACTATTTGGGTGGTGGTCTTTTTGGTCTGGTCATCGGTCTTTACTTGCACTGCATACTTGGTCTAGTGGTCCACCATGACTCTGTAGTTCTGCCCTCAGTGCCCTTTGACACTAAACAGACTACACAGTGTTGGCAGATTAGTTAAACCAAGTGGAACAGACCCACATTTGTTACTTGCCTCCAATCAGGTGAACATTTTGTGGATACCCCAGTGTCTCATTTGCACATGGACTCTCTATGTCACAGAGAGGCCCTAACCCTTGACAGTAGCACCTGTCAGTTTACTGAAATGTCATGGGGAGCATTGGTCTGCGGTATAGCATACCATCCCTCAAGACGAGATTGGACCACTCAGAAGTTTGTTGGTATCTAGTAGTAGCAGCTTTAAACTCTTTCTAGGACTAGGCCACCATCATAACTATATCGCCTCTATTAAGGGACAACCACTGGATCCTCTCCCTGCATCTCTGTCTATTTATGCTCGTCAAATACATGTAAGAGGTTCACCTGAGGCTTTCTCAGTCCTTCCTTAAGTCAAATCAGGGATTTCAGTTTCTCCCCTTCATGCCCCTAGAGAGAGTATTTTTGTCTGTGCTTTAACGCTGATACCTCTGTCTGGAACTGCGCCATCTCTTCTGTCAGTTTCTGAATGACCACCTCCCATGGAGTTGTCTGGTTGCAGGTGGGTCCTTCAGTTTCCTGTACACAACAGCTGTGGGTGCATCTGAATCTGTACATCTCTGCTCTACTATTGCTGCTTTTACAGTTTGTGGAGCTTCAAATTGTGGTTGCCTCTGTCTTTCTCCTGCAAGGTATTGATATCGTAGGACAGCAGTACATCTACAAATTGTTCCTTCAGCCACAACTTCTCATCCCAGCCCGCTTGTCCTACTCAGTACCTTTTACTAAAGCTCATCACTGCTGATATGTCTTGCAGTTCCGGTGTATATTGCAGAATGGCTTTTCTCATGCTCTGCTTTTTGCTGAAGGAGTGGACCCTTAATTATCTGGTCTTTCTTCCTTCTCTAAGGCAATAATGGCCATTTCTGCCTGCTGAGTGTATGGGATCCTAAATAATTATATCAGGCCCCACAATCTCTTCACCCAGTTACCAAAGTCCCACCCTGGCCCTGTGTACTTGAAAATTGTTGCACCAAGAAACCTGCCTGGAATAGGGAGGGCATTATTGCAAAAGGGGGTGGATTGCCTGCTTCCCTTTTATGCTACCTGTCAAGTGTAATGATCAGACAGAGAATTTCTGAAGCTTGCTCTCTGTGAAGCCAAGGATCGCTCTGGTGACACAGGTGAACAATTTGAGGAATCCAAGGCTCAAGGACAAAACAAATATAATAAAAATTGTGATAAAGAAGATGCCAACCTAATAGCAATTATTAAATCAATAAATACATTAATAAAGTGCATCTGCCTCTTTAGGTGGGAATCATGCTAAAATCATATATAGTGTAAAGGTAAGTGGTATTTCTCAAATGATAATAGTGATTACATCATATCTCCACATTTCCACAAGTACAAAAGTATATAATTAACAATTATCATATCACATTTACACAACTCCTAATCCATATCAATAACATCCCAAACACCATGTCTTTGTTAGTCTTGTGAAGTGAATTTTCAATCAAATTCCATAAAGTGCTCCACCACATGCAGAAAAAATGCTCACTTACCAACTGTATAGCATCACTCAGGACCTAGATCGCTTTTCAAATGAGTACAGGTCCTCTCATAACCGAAAAAAGCCACAAGCACAATAAAATATTCCCATAGTGCAGTAAATTTAATAAGAATCAAGGAATTGGCAAATTAGACACTCACATATTTAATGTGCTTTAAGAAGCATCAGCATATACAACATCAGTTGGTCACAGCCCAGCCGCTCACATTGCAGAGCCTGGCTGCCTTCCATAAGACCGGAAATTACGTCAGATGATACCTGGAAGCGACCACAGCAAAAAGCAGCGGAGCAGCCTCAATGCATTTTTGCATGTAGGTCATCTATTGATGACTATTATAAGTCTCCAAGGACAAAACACCATGCCATTGGAACCGCAATACTCCAGTAGCAATCGGGAAGGTGACCCTCACAGCAGCTGGATCTTTTGAAGTGGCTGCTTACTATAAGGTTCCATTCACACCTATGCATGTTGCTTTTGAGCATTTCTGCAGTGCTTTTTCGCTGTGCTTTTTGTGTTTTTTTACCACGAGTTTACCTTGATTTGCGTTTTTTTTTTATGCTTTTCTTTTTTGACAAATTTTTTGTTGAACAGATTTAAAAACGCAAATCTTGGCAAAATCGTGGTAAAAATGCACTACATGCTTTACTGCAGCTTCTGGCACCCCAATCACAGAAAAATGTTGCCGTAACTGTCGCCCGGCTAATGGGGGAAAAATCACACAAACAAAATCGCCGGACATCTGTCGCCCAAAAGAAGAAGGCGCCCCGTGATCCCAAAGTATAGATGGAGCAGGAGGCAGTGGGACCAGATTGTGGAAGAAGTAAAGGAAAAGAGCAGTGAGAGTGAATTGTGGTAGAGGGGGAGAGAGAAAACTGTGGGTCTGGATTAGGGAGGGGAGACAGGAGTCATAGAGATGTAATATAGTGATGAAATATAGTGAGGCTAATTCACTAATCTGCACACAATACATTGTGTGAATATTCGCTTCAATACCCAGATAACTATTTACTTATATGTCTCTTATTGAGACATATACTTTTATTAAAGGTAGGCTGCAGCCACCCACCCTTTATTATTATTTTTCCATCAGCGCGGATTTCTTACATTTTTTTATTTACTTATTTCATCTGCACATTTGGTTAATTGAACTGAACATATGGAGTGAATCATCAGTTCAGTGAAGAATGTAATCTACAAGCCACGTGTTGATCCAGATATGTATCTGAAGGTATATGAAAAAATTTGCTTTTTCTCAAAAAGGCCCGCTTTAGGTTTTAAGCCAACTATTGACATGTCAGCATTAGTGCAATAAGAGATTGTAAGAACCATAACTATTTGGTATGTTGAGTTTCCTCATTCTGGGGTTTGACCACTAGATGGCGCAGAGTATTCATCCTTTTTTTTTTTCTGTAAAATTGAAATAAACTGCAACTACCAGTAGATGCAATTTTCTCAACCAAGGCTGGAAATTTTCTAAATAATATAATATTTTAAAACATACAGTTATCTGCTATAGCATGTAAATAATGCATTAAACTCTGATTTAACATCCAGGGACTAAAAATACATGATTAAAAATCTTTTTTGCAAACTATAAGTTAGATTTTTTTACAATTATAATATGCAAGGTTATAAATAGTAGTCATCTTTCTAAAAATACAGTCAGTAGAACATAAAGGCTTACAAACACCGAATACATCTAGCGAAAAAAATAATAGAAATAGATTTAGCCAAAGTAAAAAGGTGAGAATACCCTTTACAAGCAAATTGTACAATGTCTAAAGATCTTATAGATTCATCCAACTATATAAAATAAAACTTTGAATAAAAGATGATCAGCACCCCCACATATGGATAAAAACAACTTTTTTTTTTTTTTTAAGTCCTAAAACATCATAGCTGTTGCAAAAATACAAGTAGATCGATTACGCATTTTGGCCTGATGGTCATTTTTAAAATAAAATAATCAGCACCCCCACATATGGATAAATTAACTTTTTATTTAAGTCCTTAACCACTTAAGCCCCGGAAGATTTTACCCCCTTCCTGACCAGGGGGTATTTTGCGATTCGGCACTGCGTGACTTTAACGGACAATTGCGCGGTCGTGCGACACTGTACCTAAACAAATTTGGCGTCCTTTTTTTCCCACAAACAGAGCTTTCTTTTGGTGGTATTTGATCACCTGTGCGATTTTTTTGATCACGCGCTATAAACAAAAAAAGAGCGTCAATTTTGCAAAAATAGCAATATTTTTCACATTTTTTATATGAAATTCCCCCCAAAAAAAATGTAAAAATCAAAATTTTTTAACATTTTCGGCCAATTTGTTTTATCCTACCTATGTTTGGTAAAAAAAATCGCAAAAAGCGTATTTTGATTGGTTTGCGCAAAAGTTATCGCGTTTACTAACAAAGGGAAAGATTTTTGTCATTTTTGTTGTTTTTTTTCTAACGCGTAATGGCGGCGATCTGCGATTTTTTTTTTGCGGTACTGCGACATTGGGGCGGACAGATCGGACCCTTGACTGACATTTGTGACACTTTTGGGGGTCCCAGTGACATTTCTACAGTAATCAGTGCTATACATATGCACTGTTACTGTAAAAATACACTGGTAGTGAAGGGGTTAACTTTATTTGGGAGGGAGGGGCTGTGTGTGTCCCTAGGGGCGTGCTTTCTACTGTGATTGGCTGTGGCTTCAGCTGTAAGGACACTGATCAATGGATCTACATACTAGATCCGTGTGATCAGTGTCTTTACAGCGAGGAGAATGACAGGTGGCTTGTTTACACAAGCTGCCTGACATTCTCCCTCTCCCCCGCCGATCGCCGAGTGACCGGCGGACATCGGGTCCGCTGGTCACACGCGCGGGGGGGGTCCGTGACCACGCGGGAGCACGCCTCCGGGGGCGCGCGCTCGCTCCCTAGACCCTCACAAGCTACTGACGTAGCCCTACGTCACTTTGCCTGTGAGGGGCTGACTGCCGACGTAGATCGGCGTTAGGCAGTCGGCAAGTGGTTAAAACATCTTTAGTTGCAAAAATACAAGCAGATAGATTACGCATTTCGATCAGATTTTTTTTTTTTTTCTTAAAAACTGGATTTGAAAAAAGACTTTCAGGTCAAAAAGTGTTATCTCTGTATTGCACTTTATTTTTGTGCCGCTTCGCTGTTTTTAACCGCTTTACCACCGCCCACAGTAATATTACTGCGGCAGAGTGGCTCGTTATCGTCTGACGACGTAGTACTACGTCGTCAGACACTCCCCCTTCTGGGCGGCGCTTGCGCGCCGCCGGAGGCTCGCTCCCACTGTTTTCATTCACAGCGGGAGTCGGGCCAGGGGAGGAGCAGCGGCGATCGCCGCTGCTCTGCCCCGATCGCAGGGGATCTAGTGTGGAGATCCGCCCGCCTGTGTAAACACAAGCGGGCGGATCTCCATAGTGACAGGGAGTGACAGATCGGAGTGTTCAGCATAGCTGGACATCCGATCTGTCCATGACTCACTCAGTCACCTCCCCCCCTACACGTCAGTAAGCACCAGGCATACATTAACCCCTCCCTCTCCAATAAAATTAACCCCTTCCCTGCCAGTGTCATTTTTACAGTAACAGTGCATATATATAGCACTGATTACTGCAGTAATGTCACTGGTACCCCCAAAAGTGTCAAAAATGTCAGTCAAGGGTCCGATCTGTCCGCCGCAATGTCGCAGTCCCGCAAAAAAAATCGCAGATCGCCGCCATTACGCGTTAAAAAAAAAACACCAAAAATGACAGAAATCTTTCCCTTTGTTAGTAAACGCAATAACTTTTGCGCAAACCAATCAAAATACGCTTATTGCGATTTTTTTTTTTACCAAACATAGGTAGCAGAAAACAAATTGGCCAAAAAATTTTAAAAAAATTGGTTTTTACATCTTTTTTGGGGGGAATTTCATATAAAAAAATGTTAAAAATATTGTTATTTTTTCAAAATAAAAGCTCTTTTTTTGTTTATAGCGCAAAAAGTAAAAATCGCACAGGTGATCAAATACCACCAAAAGAAAGCTCTGTTTGTGGGAAAAAAAGGATGTAAATTTCGCTTGGGTACGGCGTCGCACAACCGCGCAATTGTCAGTTGAAGTCGCACAGCGCCGAATCGCAAAAAGTGGCCTGGACGGAAGACAGCAAAATCCTCCGGTGGTAAAGTGGTTAAGGACCTAAAATAAAAATGTATTTTATTCTCGTGTGGAGGCGCTGGTCATCTCTTGTTCAAAGCTTACAATGTATTACACGTGGGTTGTGTGCCCCACTGCATCTTATTTTCTTCCAATCAGGAAGGCCATTGCTCTTCAAAGCTGTTACATCAAAAGGAAGTTGTATGATCAGATTATAATGTGTGTGGTTGGCTTTAGGAGAATACTCAACTATAGAGATACAGGAGCACTCAATGGTTTTTAATGTACATCAGCTAGTCTTAGAGAAAACTGTATTAGTAATGGGAAGTAAACAGCTTATGAAGTTTTCCTGTTGTAGACATCCTGAATGGGAGGTTTTTCTTTATAGCTGTGACTGTTAAAGCATGTCATGAATATTAACTTGTAAAACAAAGTTTGCATGTATGCAGTAAAGACAATTAACCTCCCTGGCGGTATGATTCTTTCCGATTTTAGGTGCTGAAAGCGGTACCATTATTTTGCATGTAATTCTTAAGAATGAGCAGCCCAAACCAACTATTTACATATGATTTTTTTTTTACTGTGCGTTCTCCTTTATAACATCTCGGGTATGATAAAGTTTGAAACACAAAATCATAAATTATAATATAATAAATAACTATAAATAAGTTAAAGTATGTATGTATGTATACATATATATACTGTATATATACACATATATATATATATATATATATATATATATATATATATATATATATATATATATATATATATATACATAAAAAGTACAATAAAACTGCAGGAAAGGTCACTGAGGGGCAAACTAATGTGAATTTATTTTATTTTGCAATGTATCAGTGTGTTTGGTGTGTTTTACTTTTGAATTTGCCGCCAGTTCCACCCCCCTGCGAACGTCACATCGCAGGAGACGGAAGGCGGGGCACACAGAGCATCGGGAGGAAGATCCGCCTCCGCACACCGCTGGGATACATTGCTGGATCCCAGTGGCAAGATAAGTAACCCCTCTACCAGGATCCAGCGATCTTCCTAGCGGTACCCCGAGTGTGGCTCGGGGTTACCGCTTTTGGCACTGAAATTTAACCCCGAGCCACACTTGGGAATACCGCTAGGAAGGTTAATAAAAAATATCAGTTTAAAAATGGACTGCCATGGACTGAAATGGATCCTTTCCGTCACCATCATGAAGTAGAAGGTTCTCACTGATTTGAAGTCTCCGTCCAGCACCATGTAGTCCTCCCCAGGGGCTGCTGGTATTCTGGACATTGCACTGCAGGCAGATTGGGCAGTCTAGGGGCAATCCCAATTTTTGCCGAGGTAGTGACAGCTGATGGTATCAAAACCAAGAACCAAATCGAAAAAAAAAGTTGCAAAATCAGGTAGGCCACAGCTAACGGTAGACAGTGAAAGGACATGCAAACATCAAGCAGATTTCAAACAAGTCCAAACTATACCACGGGCACCCAGAAGTAGAAGGTATCTAAATCTGGCCATACACTACTAGAATTTTGTGGAGCAGGATGGGAATTTTTTCTTCATTGAACGAAATTGCATGTGAATGTAGTTTTTGTATAGAAAAAAAGTGTACATAACTACATGTTCTAAGTACAAAAAAAAACTTGTTTAATGACTTCAAGACCGCAATGCGTACATATATATGTTGCAGCTTTGAAGTGGTTTACTTGGTTTATGGCTGAAGCTATCAGAGGCTGGCTTCCTCATGAGCCACGAAAATGCTTTCAAAAGCAGCGGGAGGGGACGCTCTACCCGCTTGCCAGTGTTTTTAGGCTTACCATTTTTACTGGCGCACTCAAGAAACTATCCGACGGTGTCTTTTTTTTTTAATCTTTTGTTTTTAAAGGTAAAGGAGAGATTTGGGGTCTTTTTGACCCCAGGTCTCTCCATAAAGAGGACCTGTCATCCTTATTTCTATTACAAGGGATGTTTACATTTATTGCAATGAAGTGGTTTACCTGGTTTATGGCTAAAGCTATCAGGGGCTGGCTTTCTCATAAGCCACTGAAATGCTTTCAAAAGCAGCGGGAGGGGACGCTCCCCCTCCACCCGCTTGCCAGTGTTTCTCGGGCTTACCATTTTTACTGGCGCACCCGAGAAACTATGTGATGGTGTCTTTTTTTATCTTTTGCTTTTAAAGGTAAAGGAGAGATTTTGGGTCTTTCTGACCCCAGGTCTCTCCATAAAGAGTACCTGTTATCCTTATTTCTATAACAAGGGATGTTTACATGTATTGCAATTAGAATAAAAGTGATTAAAAAAAATTAAAGAGACAGTAAAAAAATAAAAAATAAAATAAATAATAAAAAAACAATTCAAAGTGCCCCCATCCCTCCGTACGCAGAAGTGAACATATATGTAAGTCGCACACGCATATGTAAACAGTGTGAGCACCACACATGTGAGGTATCGCTGTGAATGTGAGAGCGAGAGCAATAATTTTAGCACTGGACCCCCTCTGTAACTCTAAACAGGTAATCTATAAAAAATGTTTAAAGTGTTGCCTATGGAGATTTTTAAGTACCGTAGTTTGTTGCCATTCCACGAGCGTGCGCCATTTTAAAGATTGGCATGTTAAGTATCTATTTGCTTGGCATAACATCATCTTTCCCATTTTACAAAAAAAATGTGGTGTATATTGTGTTTTGCTTTTATTTAACTCAGTAAAATAAGTAAGGCATATTTTTTCCAAAAACATTGCATTTAAAAACAGCTGCAAATGCCGCGTGATATAATCAATTGCAACAAGTGCTATTTTATTCCCTTGGGTCTCTGCTCACAAAAAAAGTATAATGTTGGGGGGTTCTAAGTAATTTTCTAACAAACAATACTGATTTAAGCTTGTACACAAAAAGTTCCAGAAAAAGCCTGGTCTTCAAGTGATTAATAATAAAAAATAGATAACAAGCGCTCAGAGAGATCTAGTGTTACACAAATAGCTAATAATAATCAGCAGAGTATGAGTCCATAAAAAGTTCTTAAGAAGTCTTTATATATCTCAGAATGTCCACTAATGATAATTAAAATATAAAACACTTGGTAAGCTCTTCTCAGAAGTGAAGGCCAACTCTGGAAATGAATATACAAAAAACAGAAAAATGCCTCTAAGTGTATTACTTTATTATACAGAGAACACAGCAGTGACAAATGGCAACTCACGAGATGAGAGTAGACAAAAAGCCCATCAGATGGGATGGAAGGATCTCCTACAGGTGAAGAGTGCAGCCACGCTGATCCGACTATGCAGAGGACAGGACGAGATGCCGGTGTTCCGTGAAAAAACCATACCCGTGAGAAAGCCATACCCTCGTCACTTCCGGTGTACCTACGGAGGGTATTGATTTCTCACGGTACTTACTCTTGCCGTGATTACATTAAAACAGCTCCTCTGCAACATAAATCATCTCCGCTCCTTCCCCTCTCACTTCCCTGCTCTCGGCTAATAAATATAAAAGCGCATCACGGAGCCGAGATCTCCGTCATTTCGAATTTATACACCCGCCGCCGCTTTTATATTTACTAGCCGACATCAGGGAGGTGACAGGGATAGCAGAGGAGATGATTGATGTTGCAGCCGAACTGTTTTTATGTAACCGCCGCAAGTATAACATTACACACAATACCGTGATTATTTAATTCCCTCCGAGCATGCGCACTCCTCAACTTCACAGCTGTTCAATGGTGTTTTCGGGGCTCTGAGCATGCGCACTGTTACGCTGCTCAGCTGTTTCGGACAGGAAGTGACGAGGGTATGGAAATCTAACGAGGTATGGAATTCTAACGTTACACCGGCAGCATCCTGATCGTTTCGGGTATTGTGTTGAGCCGCAGGGTGGAACGCAACATGGGATGAGCGTGTGATGTCACCAAGGATCCAGGACACTTGACAGTGTCCTGGATCCTTGGTGACATCACATGCTCCTCCTGCATTACGTTCCACCCTGGGACTCAACATAATACCCGGAACGATCAGGATGCTGCCGGCAAATCTTCCTGTCCTGACCATGGTCTCTTCATAGTCAGATCAGCGCGGCTGCACTCTTTACCTGTAGGAGATCCTTCCATCCCATCTGATGGGCTTTTTTGTCTACTCTCATCTCGCGAGTTGCCAATTGTCACTGCTGTGTTCTCTGTAAAATAAAGTAATACACTTAGAGGCGCTTTTCTGTTTTTTGTATATTCAAGTGGTTAATATGTCTGACATTCCATTCATGTAGCAAATATGTGAGAATCTAATTTAAGGTCTTTTGAATTAAATTTATTGAATCTGATGATGGTAAGATTGAATGTTCTGACAACTGATTTTTCAGAATTTCCATACAAATAAAATGCTACTGGTATATGGCCAGCCTAAAATGAGCTGTATAGAAAAATGTGAGAGAAATTTGCAATGCAACCTTAAGCTGGCCATAAATGGATTGAAATTTGGCTAATTCAGCAGGAGGGGAAGAGACACAAATTAGAACTGCAGCCTATTGCCTGCAGTGCTGATCGAGCAGCTTTTATCCAACAGGGCAGTTGAACAGAAATTGATCAGTAGCTCGACTTCTGTTGAACTGCAGTGGCCACACATTGATTGAAATTTGGCCAGTCCCTGCTGAACTGGAAGAATTTTGATCATGTATGGCCAAGCTTTACACAAGCCAATAAATGGACAGCTTCAATACAGTTTATTAAATGATCCAATTGAAAAAAAACGACAGCAAGTTTTAAGAAAATAGTAACATTTTTCCACTGGGTTTAATCCCCTGAAATTTTGATACCTCATCCTCGCAGTCGAACCAAACCACCTTTTTAGGTTCTAATTGTTTTTTCAAGAAAAAAAGGTTAAAAGTTCAATCAGTCTCTTAGATTACCATATGAATGGCTAATGTAAGCCCTCATTCACACCTGACCATTTTGTGGTGTGTTACCCTACACCTGACTTTGCTTACCATGCAAAAGCCTATAGTTTGTAATTGTGTCCGTTCCCGTTTTATCCACTTGCCTACTGGGCACTTTTACCAACCTTCCTGCCCAGGCCAATTTTCAGCTTTCAGCACTGCCATAATTTCAATGACAATTGTGTGGTCATGCAACACTGTACCCATATGACATTTTGTATCTTTTTTTGAAGACAGAGAGAGCTTTTTTTTAGTAATCGCCCCTGGGTTTTTTTTTTGCTAACAAAAACAGAACGAAAATTTTGAAAAAAAAAAAGTCTTTCTTAGTTTCTGTTAGAAAATATGTAATTTTTCTCCTTCACTGATGTGCGCTGATGAGGCTGCACTGATGAGGTGGCACTGATGGACACTGATTAAACGGCACTGATGAGGAGGCACTAATATGCAGCACTGATGGGCACTGATAGGGGGTACTGATATGGAGCACTAATAGGCAGCACTGATGGGCACTGATAGGTGGCACTGATAGGTGCCACTTATGAGCACTGATAGGCGGCACTGATGGGCACTGATTGGCAGCATAGATGGGCAAGCACTGATGGGCACTGAAAGGCAGCACTGATTGGCATCACTGATGGTCACTGATTGACAACACTGCTGAGCACTGACTGGCATCACTGATGGGCACTGTTGGGGCTGCACTGATAATCAGTGCCCTGATTATCTGTGCAGGTCCCCCCTGTGAGAAAATGCCATTGATCGGCTTGCCTCTCCTCACATGCTGTCAGTGTGAGGAGAGGAAAGCCAATAACCGGAATTCCTGTGTTTACGCATCATTGGCCCTTTATTGAGACTGGGGATGCTCCGTGTCCTGGGGACACAGCGCGCCACTGATCACTGTGCTGCATGCCCCCCCCCCCACAGGTGCACAAGCGCGACAGGAGTGGGATGACATCATATGACGTTGTCTATATGGCAGGCGGGAGGTGGTTAATGTTCTGTAATTTATGCCCTATGCTCATCTGATTGTAATGTGATGCACAGGAAATATTTTTGAGTGTAATCAGTCCTTTTTAGCCCCATAGACTTCAATGGCAGAGACATGACACATACATTTTTGTGCGTTTTTGAGCCTGAAGAACTTCTTGCCCCCTCCAGAAATTCTCTCCTCTTTTGTCCAGCCCAGCAAACAAAAACCCAAAGCTTGATATAATGCAAAACACTGGCACAAAGCTTGTAACATACTTGTTAAAAGCTTTCAAAAATGCCCAAATAACACACTTCAAAATTACCAAGCATATGCTATGCTCAGGTGTAAATGCAGGTTGATAAAAGTCTTCTTATGGACATCCATTATAAGGTACAGAATATGAAAGTGCTGTAATGGCTGTCCTCTAATAGATTACCAAATTAAGTTGTTGGCAATAGCTTAATTAAAACAGAATGGGGTTGATTTACTAAAACTGGAGAGTGCAAAATCTGGTGCAGCTGTGCATGGTAGCCAATCAGCTTCTAACTTCAGCTTTTTCAATTAGGCTTAGACAATAAAATCTGAAAGCTGATTGGTTTCTGTGCAGAGCTGCACCAGATTTTGCACTCTTCAATTTTAGTAAATCAACCCCAATATATAGGCATGTACTTATGGACTTGACACATAATTGGGCTGACTACTAAAGGAGTTGAGAGTCTTCGCTCAATAAATTGCGTGACTATTCTCCTAAATTTTTCAATCATGTGAAAAACAAATGCTCAATTCCCTATTTCATCTGCATATAACTAGAATGATAGGAATTTGGTTTTTACATAATTGGATACTTGAAGTGAATATCTACACAATGTGTAGCAATTCTCAAATCAATTTAGCCCATGTAAAGAGGATCTTCACCCTCAAATACATTATCCCTCCTCTTCAGCCTTCATCCGGTCCTCTTTGCATGAATAGCACTCTTTTTTTTTTATTTACCTTTTTTTTGTAATTAAATTGTCCAGTATCTTGCACATCATTGGCCTATCCTCCCTTTGCCTTCTGGGATATGCACATTACATATCCCATGATTCAGAAAAAGGAGGAGGGGACGGGCCTAGCGGCACATCATTGGGAGGCATGCAACTGAACCTTGAACAGCCGGAAAGCCTCTCGTCACACCAAAACATGGCACCATAGGACCAAGCGCAGCCAGAAGAGAAGAGGGTCTCAGTTGGACATAGCTGGATCTGTTGGGTGGGTGAGAATCTGAAATGTGCAAAACTCCACCAGGTAATTAAAGGTTAAAAAAAATGAGGGGGAGGGTGAAAATCTGCATTAGGTAAGGCTTTTTCTAAGGTTGGCGAACAGAGCTACTGCAAAATAATTATTTAACTTTAAAGGCCCAGTGACATTTGTCTGGTATGTTAACACGTGCGCTTTAATGCATGCTGTACTACCCAATAATAAATAAGACAACACAGTGCATCTGAATACATGGTAGTGTGTGTTGAAGTGCCTTGGAACTCCTTTGGGAGCTGCATTGGGGTGCCATTCAGGAAGCAAGTCACCGCAATGCACCAATGTTCATAACGTGTTGCCATGGAATACTACAACACAACAGTGTGAATCTGGCCTAAACCTTTGTGACATACTGTAATACATGGACACCTCCATTCACTTGAGTAGATCTGACCCTATCACTAGCACAAGCAAATGACGAAGCTCCTTCCATTCAGGAAGACATGTAACTTTCTGAATTCGTCAAACAGCAACAAGACCACCTTTCATTTCTACTGAATTGCTACAAGATCTGAGATCTGAGTGAGAGCTACTGAGGGTCAGGTAAGCCAGAGTAAGGGGCAGGTAAGCTAAGTATTTTGACAATTTTGGCAATTTATGACTATGTGACATGCAATAAATGACTATGGGGTTTATTTACTAAAGACCAATCCACTTTGCACTACATGTGCACTGCAAGTAGATCTGAGGGGAAGTTCAGAAATTAGGGGAAGCTCAGCTGATTTCTATCATCCAATCATGTGCAAGCAAAAATGCTGTTTTTTATTTTCCTTGTATGTCCCCCTCAGATCTACAGCGACTGCACTTTCAATTGCACTTGCAGTGCACATGTAGTGCAAAGTGGATTTACCTTTAGTAAATAAACCCATGTGTGTGTGTGTGTGTTTTGTTTGTGTGTGTGAAAAAGTGGGCATAGCTTTTTTTATTACCTTACATAGGTCTTTAACCAACCTATGTCACATTTTGGTAGAGTAACTCTTCGTCTCTAGAGAAAGAAATTGGCAAAGATTCAAACCGTTATTGGGCAGGCTTGGGTAAAACCAGCCAGCCGTATTCTCTTACAATTATCACCCCCCATCCCCCTGTGCTGGAAGCAGACAATAGCTCAGCAGGGGGGATTCCTCTGTCAGCACTGTCTGTGTTGATGGGGGAATCATGCAAAATTTGCACCATGTATCGCCTGCCTAATTCTTCCTCTATAGTAACTGTTTCTCGTTCTTCATTTTCATTCCAGGTAAATAATGGATCCCAAGCATTGACTAGTCAATTATTCTAACAAGTTCAAAGGCCCTTTGCTAGTGAATAGAAAATATTTATGAAAAAGGAAAACACTTTTGATAACATCGCCCATTGATGACGAAACGTGCCAAGCTGATGGTCCCGTGCATCACTTCTGGACCAGAGAGTGGAACGCATACCAGGAAGTAGGGAACATCCATCACTCTATACACATAGAGGACCATTTTTTCTAATGTATAGTAGCATTTTTTATTGATTTTATATACTGCAACTGCTGTAAAAAAATTTATATGAACAAACCCAAGGATTTTACACTATGAGGGTCTGTCTCTCCATTTACTTTTCACCTACATATTAACGTTTTTGAAGAGCCTCAGGAATCGCAACAGGAAAGAGCCTAGGCCTGTGGGAGTCACCACAGGACATCAGGGAAAGTGGGACAGGTCCCCTTAAATAAGACCTACAAGCGAAATTTACTTTTCTTGCTATACAGCAATTGAGTCACCAACATCTAGTGAGTGCGGAGTAAATATATTATTGCACGTGGTGGAAACACAGGATACGCTGGGCACAAGGCAGGAAGCACTTTACATTGCATAAAAAGACTTTTCGTCTGGACAATGCAACTTCTTTCTTTATGAAGAATGTATTAGAATATGGTTTGACATCACTGTTATAGTGGTATTTATATCATTCACCACAGTATTTTTTAGTATACAGTAATACGTTTATGCACTAGCAAGTGCTGCCTGATTTTTTATTTTCAATTCTGATAAACTAATGTTTTTATAAAGGTACAGACTTAAAGAGGAATTTTAGATGATTTGCAAAGAATAGTGAGGAGGTATAGGTTTTTTTTTTTTTTTTTCCAGAAGAGACTTTGCATGTCTCTTCTGAAAAAAAAAACCCAAAAAACTAGCAAACTTTAAAAAAGTGCACACTGCCAGTGTATTCACTGGCTTATTCCTGGTCTTCGTAAAAACCCTTTCATTAGCAAGGAAAACATTGTAACCAGAATAGATCCAGTTGAATGATTCAGTTATTAGCATTACCAGCATGGTAACTGGATTATGGGAATCTTCCAGGACCCCACAGGTCAATTTACTATTACTAAGTGTCAACACTGGGTTTATCCAGGTGGGGCTTGAAGCTTACAGTATGTATAGAGGCTTGGGTAGTGTTGCTACTCAGCAATAGGTTTTTCATAGAAAAGGAGAAAAAGCCTGAAAACTCTAAAGATTCGTTGGCTTGTTTTTTTTTTATTACTTTCTAGTGAAGGTGTGATGTATTCCCTATAAGCTGATATCAATGTTTTCTTTTATTTTTTGCCCTTTTTTAGCCAGGGGAAAATCATTTTTTCTAGGGGTTAGAAATTTACCAGCTGAATAGAATTTTAGTTATTTGGTAATCTTAAATTTATAGACTTACAAAACACAAATCTTACGTAAAAAGAGGGCCTACAAATCCTTACTTGTTACTCTTACTCTAGGGTTCTATATACAATGGGGTTGATTTTCTAAAGGCAAATAGACTGCGCACTTTGCAAAGTGCAGTTGCACACTGCAAGAGCAGTTGCTCCAGATCTTAGTATATGAGCAGAAGCTCTGCTGACTTCCATCATCCAATCACAGTTCATTAAGCAATCCAATAAGCTCTGGAGCAACTGCACTTGTGGAGTGCAACTGCACTTTCCAAAGTACACAGTCTTTTTGCTTTTAGTAAATCAATCCCATAGTGTCTTTGGACTCATATAGGCTCCATTTATAAAAAAAAAAAATGTTTCTAGTTTAATGAATTTCAATAATAATTACCCTTAGATATTTGAAAGCTATTTTAATTAGGCCACATTGCACTGAATTGTTTTGCAAAGAGCATATTACCTATTTTTCCCAACTGTCCTGGATTCCGATGGACTGCCCTACAATGTGAACCTAATCCTGGTATTTTGTACATTTGGGCTGAAATCCCGAAGCCAGAATGACTTCCAGCAAAAAGATCCACTAATTCACCTTGCTGGGGTGAGCTAGCACTGGGCACCCAGGGCATGTGCTCAACACCTCCTGTGGGGTGCCCCGGATCCCCAATGCTGCTATTGCCCACTTCACAGTGGCTGGCTTCTCTCTCCGCCAGATACCTATTGCAGCAGTACATTTCAAAGCAAAATGTGTATAATGCATAACAGGAGAAATGGCATATGAGGAGTGACATCCCCCTGCATTGAGCCACGCTGATCTGAGGTCTGTAAGTTCCAAGGTACAAACTATTTCAAGGGGGGGGGGGGGGGGGCAAAACAATGATTTGTACTGGTGATGGAAGATTTTATGCTAGCAGAAATGATAGGAGCTACGAGGACTTGTTCTAGGGGGCTATTTGGATTTTAAGCTAGAAGTGGGTGCTTGGGGGAGTATTTGTGCTAAGAGGGAGAGGGGTTGGGGACAGAATTTGTGATAGAACAAGGGGGAGAGATTTGTGACGGGAGGCAAGATTTTGTGCTAGAAGGGGGGAAAACATTTGTGATGGGAGAGGGGATGGCAAGGATTTATGCTAGAATTTGCTGGGAAGCTGAGAGGATTTTTGCTGGGAGGGCATGAAGGGAAGAGTATTTGTAGTAGAAGGGGGATTGGGGAAGGGGGATTTGTGCTAGAAGCAGGGATTTGGGGGAGGATTTGTGCTGGAAAGGGGTGATTTGAGGGGGTGAAGATGTATGCTTGGGGGGGGGGGTTTAGTGGGTGAATGAGTATTTGTGCTAGAAGGGGGGATTTGTGGCAGAAGAGAGGGGGAGAGGATAATGCTGGAAGGAGAAAATTAGTGGGTGGATTAGTTCTAGGAGGGGAGTTGCTTCTGGGAGGGGGGATTGGAGTGAAAGAGAATTTGTCCTGGGGGGGGGGTCAGGAGGGGAGGGGAATTTTACAGCTGGGAATATAAAATGATTTGTGTTTGGGGGGGGATTGTGGGGAGGCTGTTTGTGTTGGGACGGGGAGATGAGGGTGATTTGTGTTGAGAAGGGCGGATTGAGGGGGGGGGGGGGGCAAAGATTTGTACTTGGATGGGTGAGCATGCATATTAGTGCTGGATTTTTTGAGGGAGGAATGGGGATATATACTGAACTGTAAAGTTGGAGCAACTATTGCTTGTGGGGAGAATTCTGCACTCTCGTGACCATTACAACATACGTAACACACCCCTGACTCTTTCTAGAGCACTTCATACTTCCCTCTACTGACCAGCTTTATGGAGATGCTGATATAATTTTCCAGCAGGACTTGGCACCTGCCCACACTGACAAACTTGCCTGACCTAAACCCCATAAATAATCTGTGGGGTATTGTCAAGAGGAAGATGAGGGACACCAATAAAGATAAGCTAAAGGCTGCTATGAAAACCTGGGCTTCCATAAGACCTCAGCAGTTCCATTTGCTGATCGCCTCTATGCCACGCCGCATTGTCCCTATACTACACTTGGTAGGGGCTTCCTTCTCTCCCCTGTTTGTTTAATTACACAGACTGCTTCTGCCCTGGGGACAGTTGCCACGAGTGTTATGGACTTTTATGGACTTTTTTATAACATAATATATGTTCATTGGTTCAGCCAGATTGGATTGTGCGCCTACTTTTTCTTTTTATCAAATGTTAATGCTGCACCAGTGAAATGACTGCATTGTTGTCCCCCTGTGAAGCCACTTCAACTCAGGTATACATGCCAACAAAAATAGTGGAGGAAGGGTATTAGCACTGATAAACCTCCTCTGTACTGCAACTAATCATTAGGATTTTCATTCCCTTTTCTGGGTCTGGCACTAAAGGCTTGTACACATGATCAGAAAATCAGACGAGAAATACCAATTTTGAAGCTATCATACAATAATCTGATGGTTAGTACACAACTTTCGAGAGCCGATCACGACAGTTCATCCGATATTATCCAAATGGACAAACACAAAAATTTTACTCGTACAATACCACATCATACAATTTTTGTTTAATTAGAACAGTCTTCACCTGAAAATACAATACAAATACAATACAGGACATCACTTCTGAATTTTGGAGATTAGCATGCAAAAAAATCTCTCTCTCTCTCTCTCTCTCTTTTTGTTTTGTTTCAGAATTTGTTTAGTGTGGTTTCAGAATTCATTACATTTCTTTTTGTTTTTGTTAAATTTAGTTTTGTTTATTAATTTTGTAACAAATTCCAAATTTTTAGAAGGGATCAAATTCGGATCGGTCGAAAAATGATCGTCGGATTCTAATTCTGTGTGAAGAATAGCTGGTTGTCAAGCAGCGGGCCGGGAAGCTGGCCGCCACATCCTTAACAACCAATAAGTCCTCAGCTGTCAGCTGGCTTCCCCACTGACAGCAGAAAGTAAACAAAACAATGCCAGCAATAGAAAATTCTGCAATAAAATGGTGTGGGATCCCCCTCAAAATCCATACCAGACCCTTATCCGAGCTTGCAGCCTGGCAGGCCAGGAAAGGGGGGGCGGGCGAGCACCCCCCGAGCCATACCAGGCCACATGCCCTCAACATAAAGGGGGGTGCTTTGGGGGTCTGCCCCTCCACCCCAAAGCACCTTGTCCCCATATTGATGGGGACAAGGTGCTTCTGGCCAGCTCAGTACATAGTTTTAAAAAAAGGCCTGTTTACTAAATGAATATAATATAATTGGATACTAATATTTATAGGTAATGTTGATCCAGGGAATATCCAATTGCCTCTTGGGGGATCAAGAAGGAATTGTTTTTTGCCCGCTGGAGCAAATTGGATAATGCTTTATTGGGGTTTTTGCCTTCCTCTGGATCAACTATGGATATAGGATAGTGTAAATGGAGGTTTTTAATTTGTGTTTTTTTTATTTTTTATTTGGTTAAAATGGATAGACTTGTGTCTTTTTTTAACCAGATTAACTATATAACTTAAGCGTTAAGCTGCCCTTTGGTTTTGCTAAGTCTGTTCGCACACATTAGGTATAGGAGGTATATTAATTTACATTATTTGCATTAATCGACATCTGAAACAGAACACCCAAGTTTCTTTTATAAAAAGAGCATTATGATAAATAATAATTATTATTATGATGATAAGTGGCCTCACTAAGCTAGGCTTGAATCTCCTGTATGTTAGAGCTGGGTTTGCCTTGATTGTATGTAATGCTAGATTTGGATTAACACCCAGTCCTGTGTGCCATATACTCCCTGCCTGTTGCCAGCACTTCCTGTTACAAAGACTCTGTGATCTACAGTATATCTCAGTGATGGCGAACCTTGGCACCCCAGATGTTTTGGAACTACATTTCCCATGATGCTCAACTACACTGCAGAGTGCATGAGCATCATGGGAAATGTAGTTCCAAAACATCTGGGGTGCCAAGGTTCCCTACCACTGGTATATCTGTAGTTGGGGGCTGCCCTTCCTTGGGATGCCACATGTTCCTACACACACCTACCCTATCCTTTTCTCTATAGTCATACGCTTGCTGTTTGACCCTGTTGTTTTCCTGCAAGAAAGCTGGATGATGTGCTTGCATGCAGTGAGCTTGCAAACTCAGCTAGTCAGGGTGATATCCATGGGAAGAAAATAGGAAGAAAGGAAAGCTTTATACATGCTGGAGAAAAGAGTGTGGATGCATTATTTGCATAATTCGTTCATAAAACGTTGGAGAAAGCACTTTAGCAATCTACAATCGCACCTGACAGTCAAAGGGAGCACAACACCAACTTGGAGCAGTGGTATGCTTTATGAAGCCCAACTAAAATGACCCAGACCAACTTGGGTAGTAGGACAGATCTACAAACACCATTTTTATTTACTCAGTTGCACTGCCAAAGTTTTTAGTGAATAATCTTGAATATAATTATTTACTCGACAATGAGCCATTTGTTCCATTTGTGGAGTGATCAGTTACCACTTTTAGCAATTAATCGCTAACATTTTTAGCAGTGTGATTAAGATACTAAAACCTTATGTCCCTGGGATGGTGGTTTTAATAGATCACAGTACAACTAAAGACGCCTGTATGACAGTCTAAACAAGTTCCCCATCTAGTAACTATGGGGTCGATTTACTAAAAATGGAGAGTGCAAAATCTGGTGCAGCTCCGCATAGAAACCAATTAGCTTCCAGCTTTATTGTCAAAGCTTAACTAAACAAGCTGAAGGTAAAAGCTGATTGGCTACCATGCACAGCTGCCCCTGATTTTGCACTCTCCAGTTTTAGTAAATTAACCCCTATGTGATCCTCAAGCCTATAAAGTAAACAAATCTCCTTTTTTTTTTCTTTCCCTGATTGAGCCAAATCCTCCTTCAATTGTCACTCAAATGCTGCCCTTCCCAGACACAGCAGCTCATAGTGGAAGGGTTTCAGCAGGACAGCGGGTTCTACCAATCCAGAAAGCATTTTTATCCCACTTTAGTGTGAAACAAATAAAGAAAGCTCACCGCCCCCCCCCCCCCCCTAGTGTAATCTAATTTATTAATTGCAGTGTTAAAACCTTATTAAAATGCACTCACATGGTTCCAGATAAAAATGGGCATGTCTTTATTAGCTACAACTCTCCTCGATGGTGGCTGTAAGGTTCAGGTAGACTGAAAGCTACCTCTGGAGCCCGCAGACAGCTAGAAGCCAGTGTTCTACCGAAAACTCCAACTCGCCAAAATCTCCAACCAGGTCACTTCCGGTGACCCTACAGCAGGAATAATTGGAGATTTTGACGAGTTGCTGTTTTCACAGACCACCAGCAGCCTGTACACTACGGTACACCCTATCATGACTGGACATTGTTAGTAACGCCTGCTACTAAGCAGCACAATTGGCCACCTCCAAGGCAGCGACCACTTTGTTCCTCGGTGTTCTGTGAAAACAGGCAATTGGTCATGTAAGGTAGTGTACAGGCTGCCGGTGGTCTGTGAAAACAGCAACTTGTCGAAATCTCCAATTATTCCTGCTGTAGTGTCATCGGAAGTGATGAGGTCAGAGATTTTGGCAAGTTGAAATTTTCGGCAGAACACCGGTCCTCAGCGTACTAATGCTACTGCACATGTGCCCAGTCAAGCCAGTGCTCTATAGCCAGTGCTCTATAGCCAAACGACCATGACAAAGAGTGCGGCACAGAGCAGAGACACGTCACGGTTGCTCATTTTTATCTGGAACCATGTGAGTGCATTCTTATAAGGTTTTAACACTGCAATTAATAAATTGGATTATACTAGGGCGGTAGTGCGCTCTCTTTTTTTTTATGTTTCAGTGCCTATCCATAACCCAGTGGGATAACTAGAGAGAGCCAAACAGTGTGACTATCTTTTGTTTATTTGCCAGTTTTGAAGGTGTATGCCCAGCATGAGAGAGCTTTTTCTTCTCTTGTTTATGTACAAGCCCTGAAGGTGTATGAAGAGTTGAAGACCTACGCAATTTCTAGTTTGTTTTTTTTTTCTTCATGTCCACTTTAGTGTGAGCATGCACAGCTTACATGAAAGTGGAAACTCTGCTGTGACCTCAGAAGCAGCTCAGCATTGTTGCCACACCATCACAGGAAGCTGTATTTGGCAGACTTCACTGGCAGGATTTAAAAGTAGTTGTAGGACTTTGCAGGGAGAAAAGGAGAAAGTTGGAAGTTCAAATGTACTCATAATTAGGTGCTGCATCACATATTTTTAAGGAGAGGCCATAGTTCTACTTTAAGAAAAATCAAATTGGTGCTGGCAAGTTATAAGCAGGCCGGCCATAGCCCTGCAAGTTCTCCTGCCTATAGATTCCTTCCATACCAGAAGTTAAGCAGGTAGGCCTCTATTGGAACAAATAATTACAATAATCTGTATTTACAGCCTGACAGTAAAGTAATGAAAAATTCTGATAACTAGAGCTTTGTGTCTTCTAAACATTGTATATTATATGACTACAAAGTGTCTGACCAACAAACAGATGCTTTGGAAGTGCTACTTGTTATGGTTAAATGTACTTCCCTGCTATGTTTCGCTTTTGCAATCTGATAAAACAGGAGCTGAAATGAGCACCCTGCTAGAAACCAAATGCACATCACTGTGCTGTGTTTAGACCACTGGGTAAAACCTAAATATATTCTGCAGCTCACTGAGCTATTGCCCTGCACAGATACCACTTCCCAACCACTAAAATATTTCTAAAGAATGATACCACTTTATTCAACAGAAGTAGGTATACTATATAGCCTAAGAAATGTCCTTGTTCTTAAAGGAAATCTGTACTGAAAAATTATAGGGGCTGCCATTGCTGTGTCCTCCTTCTGAAGATGCTAGTTGCTTGGCTGTGAAGCTGACTAAATGTCCAGGCATTTAGCATCTCCACGGGAAGTTATGAAATGACAGATAGATATATTTCTACCACAATAGCTCTTATATTCCTACTATGACAAGTTTTCTTCACATTTCGTAAAATGTCAAACAGTTAAACTGAAATATGGATGTATAAAAAAAATACTTTTCAGAGATGTGTGTGTGTGTTTATATATATACATATATACATATATATATATATATATATATATATACATATACATATATATATATATATTGTAAATGTCAAACAGTCAAACTAAAATATGGATGTATAAAGAAATATTTTTAGAGATGTATGTGTGTGTGTATATGTATATATATATATATATATATTGTAAATGTCAGAAAGTTAAACTAAAATATGGATGTATAAGAAAATATTTTTTTAGAGATGAATGTGTGTGTCCATATATATATATATATATATATATAAATATATATATATATATATATATATATATATATATATATATATATATATATATATATATATATATATATATATTGTAAATGTCAAACAGTTAAACTAAAATGTGGATTGTATAAAAAATATTTTTAGAGATGTATGTGTGTATGTATGTATATATATATATATATATATATATATATATATATATATATATAGACACACACTGTATATATAATATTATATATAATTAAATATAATATTATTTTTAAGGGCATGTGTTACACTGTCTACTATGACAGGTTTTCTTTACCCTGTTAAAATGTTAAAACGTCAAGCAGTGAAACTGAAATATTTTTCCCTAGAGATGTATGTATGTGTGTTTGTGTACATATATGTATATGTACTGTGTAAAGATATATATTATTTGTAAGGATATATATTATTTTGGGAATAATTTTTAAGGGAATAACGTTTATAGAAAGAAATATATATATATATATTCAACTTATTCCCTTAAATAGTGTGTGTGTGTGTATATATATATATATATATATATATATATATTTTTTTTTTTTTTTAAGGGGTGTGTTGTTCTAAACGTTTTGAATTTCAATATAAAGCTCTGCCATCATTTTTGTTTTATGACTATGTATGATCTCATAAATAAAATAAAATTTCATTTTGATACTTTCCTTAGGATGTATCTAATTAGGGCTGAATTAATAAAAGCTCTTCACCCTCTATAATTGGCTTTCAGGACAGAGGGCATAAAGCAATATTAAAACAAATAAAGCAAAATAAAATATAATACAAATCTGGAACTCTGCTGCCTACGTGTTTGAATTCTTGTTCGTTGGACTAGCACATTTCAAGGCAAGAATATGCATATTATTAGTTTTATATACGGAATTTTCTACAGAGCATACATGAGTTGAAAACATAATAACAGGAGTGTGATGCGTGGGGACAATAATATATAAGTGAATGCGGTGACGTCACTACTTAATGTATACATGTTAATAGAAGGGGAAGATGTGTACTCTGGATGCAGGTCGCCCTTGTCCCACCAAGTTATCAGGGTCTTGCTGTGTCGCCCCCTCGCAGAGTTTAGGTACCTAGTTAAATGACATTACATACTCTATAAAGAGGGGGGAACTAGGCTACTTAACCTCCCCTGATTGGAACTGTAAACAAGCACTCAAGATTCAGACCCTTGATCCTGCTTTAAATATAGACTTGTTTATCAGTGTCATCCTAGGAGGATTAATTAGATACATTTATTCACAATTTGGTGTCTGACACCACAGCTTAGGAATGCCTTATAATCACAAGGTGTTAATTGGGGCCAGGCAGGCACTTATGTTTCTATTAAACAGTGTGAGAGCTCCTCCAGAATACATTTCTGCTCCTGTGTCCTGACTTTTATTATACTTCACAAAATACTATTCAAAGAAAGACCGAAATATTTCAATTTACTAAGATAAGGCTTTTTATTAACGAACATTTTAGATTATTCTATGTAAATAGGGTATTTACTAATATACAAACAAGGAAATAAAATAGTGATAGTGAAAAAGAAAAATAATTATTGTATCTTTTTTTTAACTACATATCCTTTTAACTTCCTCTTTTATGTCACTCGCAGTTTAATCTTATTAACTTCTTCATTTCCTTCAAAGGAACCAAATTGTACCTTTCTATGTATGCAAAGTCCTTTAATTTAATTCCACCCTCCACCAATTAAACATTCTGAAAAAGGCTCTTTTATCTTTAATCGAGGTGTGTGTAGCTGTAGCAACATAAGCGAAATGTAATAAAGGTTTAACATAAATAAATAAATAAATATATATATATATATATATATATATATATATATATATATATATATATAGCAGAGAGCATTGAAGTCGTTTACTATTTTAAATGAGGTATTTATGTGAACAAAAAAGGGAAAAAACAAATATTAACTTAGTAAATATAGTCTAAGTACCTTACTAAATGGATTATAATGTCAAGTTGACCTTCATTAACATTCCTTATTCCTGCTGTGAACAGTTCAGATAGAATGATTATATCGTTCCTGAAATGTATTTCTTATGCAGTTGCCATTATTGCGAAATATCGAATTATCAAAAATATTTCATTATTATTATTTATCCTTTTATTATTTATTATCCAATAGTATTATTATCCCTTTCCACGTGATCAAAAATGTGATTCAAACACTAATTGGAAGGGTTAGAAATGTTCGTTTTATACTTAGCCCTAGAAAAACTATAATGGCTATACAGTGCCTGCAATGTCTTAACTAATAAACGCTATTATATTACAAACAGAGCTTAAACTACTACATTGGGAACGTTGAATCGATTAGTTGATGCTTTATTGATTGATGACACATACTGAAATATTTTGGATTAGTGGATTAGTACACTATAAAGTGATAAACAACATATCTGTTTGCCCGATTTTACACACTTTTTTTTTTTTTTATTTCTTTTTCAACTTTTTTTTTCCTGTAATATATAAATTATGTTTTTTTTTTTGTCTGTTTTTTCTTGTGATGCATTTACCCCGTTGATTGCAGTCCCATACTGATGAAATTAGCTTTTTCCAAACATGCAACTGAAATGTCACAAGCTTCAAAAATTGAATGAAACAAATACTTTCAAACCAATCTGCTTCAGAGATGAAACTTCCCGAAGGCAACACATTTATTAAAAAGGACCAAGCATTATATACATAAAAAGGCTAACTCACAATTTCTTTCAGATCAATAATGAATTCTACATTTTTACAAATGTCTTGTATAAGTGGCATTTTTTTCTTATGTTCATTGTTGTTTTTTTGATGTTTTTTTTCTCCAAAACACAACAGAAAAGTACATTCTGACATGGCAGTCTAAAGTCTCTAGATAGAATTTATTGTGTACTAGCCATTACACAGTTGTACAACAAACCAGTTCAGAAATTGTCTTGTAGAACAAGAGAAATACACATATAATGCATACAATATATTAAACTCCACAATAGTCATCAGATTATTTACACAATATTTACAGTAATCTTGGTTTATAAATAAATCACATACAAAAAAATAAGCAACTGAAACAAAGCAGATATTATCCACTTGAAATACTAATTACTGTCACATTTAGGACAAATTGTGACAAGTTAGAACTTGCAGCACTCAGAGCTCTGGCCTTTCAGTCTAGAGAACTACAAATCAGTTTTTCTATATTCCCTTTTGTTCTCCAGATGAAAGGCTAAACCACAAATTTTATTTTTGGCATTTAATGCTAAGGTCCACCCTGTGCTCAAAGTTTTAAGGTAATATCTATACATATATAAATACATATATAAATATATTATAATTCTTTAAGAACTAGAGTAGAATGAATAATAGCCTAGGCTTTTGGAGGCATCTTTAAAGTCTTCATTTGCAATGTCCTCACATTTTATTGGGGGGGAGTTTTCATTGCTTGAAGTGCTAGGTGAAAGCCGTCTTCTCTTGCAGGCTCCTGTGTAGACACCAGAGTCATTTGAGTCCAAAGATTTAATGGAAGGAGGTGTTTCCACCCATGATGAGTTCAACTCTTCTTTGACCTTGTCTTTGGGTAGAAGGTCTTCAGAGAAACCTGAGGGGCTTGACCTGGAAGACCAAGGTAAACCAGTTGCCATTTTCCTTTGATATGGAGAACTTCTGCTACTCCAGCCTGTCATGGAAGCAAAGGCCGCATCTGGATAGTATGCCATGGGATGAGATGTCTGGATGGGCAGCGACTTAATGCCATAGGTGAGAAGGGAACTAGAAGAATAGTCTGTATCATATGGGCCCATGTCCAGTTTGTTGGCTGCTGCTTGTTGGACAGGGGTCACAAACCACCTCTGGGGAGGGACGTTGGCCACTTCTTCATTAGACTGGGGTGACAGAAGGCCATTGGTCTGGGGTACAGTCCTCTCTCCACTATAGTACCTTGTAGGGGGGAGGTTGTTGACAAATTGCTCCTGGAAGAAGGGCTGGACACTGTAGCGGGCACCCGGCACTATTTGGTGGGATCTAGGAGAATCCGCAGGAGATGGAGTTAATCGGTCATTTTCTGATGCCGTGTACATGCTACAAACAAAAAAAAAAAAAAAGTTGCTGTGACTATGGCGAGCATGAAAAAAATTGGGTCAGCTATGGGTAAAAAAAGGTCTAGGAGTTGATTCCCTAAGAGAGAATCTTTACAAAGTGAAAAAATCAAATCATGGGGGTTAGAAAAAAAACAAAAACAGAATTTTTCCCTGCACTTGACTAGTAGTTGAGCTGAACACCATTTTACTTTATTTACTAAGTGTTCATTCACTACCACTTTATGAAATTAAATAAATAGCCTCACAGAATAATACAGCAAAAGCCATGACTTATCTGTTTTTTTTTCTCTAGCTACTATAATTTGGTATTATATCTAATAAAATTGACTCTACTGTCCTCAAGTCAATTAAACTGAAAATAGGGCCGGTTCACACCAGTTGCAGTCAAGTGTGTTTTTTTATGCATCAAAAATGCAAGGAACATGGATTACATGGGTTCCAATGGCATAGTTCACACCAGTTGCAGTCAAGTGTTTTTTTTTTTATGCATCAAAAATGCAAGGAACGTGGATTACATGGGTTCCAATGGCATAGTTCACACCAGTTGCAGTCAAGTGTGTTTTTGTATGCATCAAAAATGCAAGGAACAATGATTACATGGGTTCCAATGGCATAGTTCACACCAGTGAAGCCAGTTCCAGTGCTGCTCAGTTTCAGAAAAAATACCAGACTGCTGTAAAACGCATCAAAAATACACTGGAATGCATTCGAGCATAAAAAACCCCTGGGAAACCTTGGGGAAAAAAAAGAAAAAACAAGAGGGGAAAAAAAGAAAAAACAAGAGGGGAAAAAAAGAAAAAACAAGAGGGGAAAAAAAGTGCTGGACAGTTTTGAAAATGCATGTAAACGCATCAAAACGTGCATGGAGAGAGTGATTTTTTGTGGTGTAAACTGTAAGCAAAAATGCATCTAGAACACATCCAGAGTGCATTTTTTTTCTGGTGTAAACCGGCCCATATATAAAACAATCCTTCCCATATCAAACACAATATACCATCAAAAAGAAGGTCTCCTTGGCTAGACCATATGAGCTCTAATTTGAGTTAGGCTTTAGCTATATGGTTTATTTATTTATTTATTTATTTATTTATTTGTTTATTTATTTATTAATTAATTAAAGCAGAGCCTATATGCAAAGCTGGCTGGCATTAATATGCTAGTCATCAATTGTTGTTTTTTAGGTATGCTATTTTTTTGTAGGGTTTTTGCATTTTTTTTTGGGGTAAGTTTTGTTTAATTGGTTTAGTTGTCTATATGTCTTTAAAACTTTTTCAAATAAAATAAAATCTAAAATAAAAAAACAAAAACAAAGACGATATACTTACGAGTCATAGTTGTCTCTGAAGCCTTTTGCAAATGGGTTATGGTCAATTTTCAGTTGAGTGATCTAAAAGAAAACAAAAGGAATAAATAAGGATATAAAGTTTTATATATACAAATCATTCATCCCCTTTATATACAGCCCCCACTCCCTCTCACCCTACAGAAGACAATGGTGTGGCCCTTACATCTGTATTCTGGTATGCTGTGACAGCAATGAACTGAGTCTCTGGGAAGGTGAAGGTCTGGGTCTTGGCAGAGTCATTGAGGTCCTCCACTCCATCTTCACTGACTTCCACAATGTGCAGGCGTGGCTGGTACTTGTGCAGAGACTGCAGGACAATCATCTAAGGAGAGACAAATAGCTTTTAGTAAATCAGAAGACTTGGCCAAGTTCTAGCTAGACTTTTTAAAGTAAGTAAAGAGATGAAAGCTGTTTGTGGGGAGAGGTAGAGGCATTGAGTAGGTGACTGAGGTGAGCTGCTTGTGTGCTATGTGGGTAAGTGAGAAGTAGGTTGCTGGGGTGTAGGCGGGTGGGAGAAAGAATTGGTAAGTGGGGGGACAGAAGAAGGTAGCCTGAAAGGACAGATCTAATGGGGGGTAGTGACTGTGGGTGTGGGTGGCTCTAATAAGACTGTGTTTGAGCTGGGGCACACAGCCCATTAAATATATGTGCGGTAAGGGCTGACTCACAGGTAAGCAGGAGTGTGGGGAAGGTGTTGAATGTAAAGCAGATGTGAGAACAGAGTGAGAAAAGCCAACATTTCTTAACACTAATCATCTGAGAAAAGGAAAAAAACCCCATGAAAAGAAGTTGACCTCCCAGCTGTTCTGACACAAGCTTTCATTTTCTGTAGCTGTAGAACGCAATGCATTATTATGGCTCAGCTTGGATTCACCGCTGCTATGTTGTTTACTAATGTGCGACACTTTAATAACTGTGCACAGAGTGTGCGACACTTTAATAACTTCTTCCAGTGTATGGAGTGTGCGCCTCTTCCAGGAGCAGCACCATAGTGTACAGCACAGCGCCATAGGGACCAGGATCGCTGTCCATGGTATCGCAGACTTACCTGAGTGTTGTTATTATTCGCTCCCTTGTTATTAGTCAGCTTCAGCTTCCCGAAGGAGATCTCCTGCCTCATCCAATGGGCTCCAGTGTTGGGGGATTCGGGGTGCACATACACCTTATTACCTGGACAGAGGTGAGGGGACTTTATTAGATGAAGAGAAAGGGGGATAACCATATAGAGTTATACAAGTCTCTACACATGCCATGGAAGAGATTTACTAAGATTGGAGCACTCAGAATCTGGTGCAGCTGTACATGGTAGCCAGCCAGCTTCTAACTTCATCTTGTTCAATTAAGCTTTGGCATTAAAGTCTGGAAGCTGATTGGTTTCTTTGCAGAGCTGCGCCAGATTTTGCACTCTCCAGTTTTAGTAGATCTTCCCCAATGTGTTCATATATAACTACCTCTGTGATAACTTACCTGTCTATTTATATATCATTTGACTAGATAATCCTTACCATCATTCTTAATTTCCTGTATTACCTATCGTTCATATGTAATATATGTCCATCTACCTGATACTGATCTTACATATTGTCAATGTATGTATTACCCATTTACCTATATATTGGCTATTAATGTGTGTGTATTAGATATCCATCTACCTAATACCGGTCTTAATACTTTATTGTATGTTCACCTAATAAGAAATCTATTATCTGTCTGTCTTCCAAAGCATTAACAGTCCTCTAATTACTATATTTTCTGTTCACCTAATAATGTATTATCATATCAATCTACTTCATAATATACTTATCAAGTTATACAGAATTATTCTCCCTTTAATCTGTCTTTTAATTTATATATCGTCTATTCATTTAAAATCTTCCCTTTAATTGATACATTTTCTACCTATAATATCCTTCTCAAGTTATATGATATCTACCTATAATCTAACTGACAATTATATACGATCTATCTATCTATCTATCTATCTATCTATCTATCTATCTATCTATCTATCTATCTATCTATCTATCTATCTATCTATCTATCTATCTATCTATCTATCTATCTATCTATCTATCTATCTATTCTACCTAATATATATGTATAATAATATATCCTTCTAAGATTCTATTTATAATCAATCTATCTATCAATGCATTGCATATATCAATTACATATTTATCAATTAATCTCCATAATTACCTATCCAATAAATTATGTATCATGTAACAATCAACCTATCAATGCATATATTAACTGCCTTTTTATCAGTTAATCTCCCTGAATACTGATCTATCAAGTTATCATTAATCAATTTACCAATCATATCTTTCTATATAATTATTCATCTACCAATTCACCTGTCATTGTGTGGATACCTATCTTTTTTATCTATCAATTTATCGATTTATCTATCTACTTTATCTATCTAACTAGTACACTATCAGCACATCCCCATTGATACCTTATGTTGAAAATAAAGCAAGATTCACGGGACCTATTTCAATAAAGTTTATAATCACACAGGTAAAGGGCAGCACTCATTGTAATATACAAGCCGCCCATGCTTAGACTTGTAGTCCCACAGCCCCACATTACCCTGTAGGCACCCACCTTGCATATTATTGTCCGCCTTGCCGCAGGTCACCCATTTGCCGCCTTGGAATCGCCAGTGGTTGGGATCGGCCAGAACCACCTCCACAAAAACGTTGTAATGGGCTGTCGGATTTAAGCCGGTGATATTGAAGCTGAGGAAGGGGAACATCCTCCTAGAGAAGGGTACAAAAAAAGTCATCATACACTTGTCCCCATGTCTGAACTACTCTGGAGTTTATAATGGGGGGCACACCTACACAGATCCTCATCACACTCACCCTATAAGCTGTATTAGCAAAAGATTTCAATAAAACATTTAAGCTAAAAATCTATAGGGGGATATCAATTCCTGGGAGGACATGATCTATGTATAGCAACGTCACAATTGTCAGACAAGAAAAAAAAAAAGACTAAACTGTATGATTTCTAATGTAAACTGGACTAATATAGGGGTGACCTGCATAGGAAAATGGTCATGAAATTGTAGCCGTGTTGCAGTCTAAGCTCAGAAAGAGTATTATACAGGGATAAAGATCGTTATTTAAAGATCATTAACTTTCGCTATTCTAAAATCTATTACCTTAAAGTCACTGTCACTTTTTTTTTAAAACAGGATCTCCTCACCCATGTTTAAAAAAAAAAAAAAAAATATATATATATATATACATATATATATAATACACTTTCTGTATACTCTAGAAACCTAGTCAATAAAAATTATATATATATATATATATATATATATATATATATATATGGATAGATATAAGACATAACACACTTTCTGCATACTCTAGAAACTTGTCATAGTCAATATATATATATATATATATATATATATATATATATATATATATATATATACATACATATATATATATATATATATATATATATATATATATATATATATATTATACACACACACAAACAACTACTTTTTGCATACTCTATAAACTTTATACAGTGTAGTGTAATATATATATATATATATATATATATATATATATATATATATATATATATATATATATATACTTGTGCATGCATTGTAACTTTCTTGTGTGGATAGCAGTTGCCCACCCGTGCCACCCTGTGCCCTGGACTCACCTGCCCTGTTTGGTGATGATCATCTCGGTCTGGTGTCGGTGAAATTTGAGCCATAGAGGACGGTTGCAGAGGTAGACCTGTGCCCGGACTCCAGTCCCGCTGCCTGGCAACCCCAGGGCACTGAGCCCACTGCCAGAGCCGGCCGTTGGGTAAGGGCTGTACATGGTACCAGGCGCCTGGCTGTACTGATAGCCGGTGGTGTACTGTGGGCGAGAGGGGCACACCGGAGGGGAGAAGCCGGCTGGAGGTAGCATGCTGCTGTAAGGTGGGTACCTGGCCGCTCCACCCGCTTGGTACACGGCGCTGTGCTGCGGTGGGGCATAGGGGAAGATGGAGCAGGGGGAGCCCAGCTCTGCTCCTGTCTGTTGGTGCTGCTGCCCCTGGGCTGGCAGGTAGTAGCGCTCAGAAGCCGCCTGCATAGTGTTGTCCAGGTAACGAGGTGCAGAAGTTGGGGGGACAGAAGTCAGGTCCTCTTCCACCACTGGGGAGCCTTTCCTGCTTGTGTCCTGGAGGTTCTTGGTGGTTTGGAAGCTCTCAGTGGCCTCACTGAGCATAGTGCTGGCGGCAGTGTTACTGGAAGCTGCTTCTCTTGGGCTGTCTAAGTGGGGGCCCCTGGGGTACTTCTTGTGTTGCTGTTGCTGCTGGTTCTTGTGTTGCCCCACGCTGAATTCCAAGCCTGGGCTCTGGGCGGCGCTGTTGGGGTCTCCAGGCAAAGGGTAGAAGGTGTGGGGCAGGTTAGGAGCAGAACTGGTCAGGATCTGCTCTCCTAGCTGCATCCTCTGTCTGGATGAAGGTTAAGCCTGCCTCAAAATCTGTACCGGCTGGGCTGATGCAGACACCATGTACAGCAGACCCTCACTGGAGAAACAAGGGGGGGTCAGAGGGATGATGAATGCTGAGAGATGAAATGTCCCTTCAGTCTACAATCTCAGCCATAGGTGTCTCCAAGGAGTGGGTGAAGCTGAAGGGGAGGGGGAAGCAGACCACCACTCACAGTCACAGGACTCCTCTCTTTGAAAGGGAAAATCAAATGTGTCAAAAAAGCTGCCTGTGCCACTTTATATACGGTCGCCTCCTTCACACCTCTATTAGGGCTAATGATTCCAGGGAGGGGCTTGCTGCCTCTTTCATGGCAAGACAGAGAGGAGGACAAGTACAGAAAAGTCTCCTCTGACCATTGGTTGACATTAATTTAATTAGACAATTCCTAATTGGAACAAGTCACCTGTGCCCCACTCACTGGCTGCTCAGCACTGCACATCAAATGCATCGCCTGCAATTATTCTTAGCCAAATTCCCTGAAAGGGAGAGGATGGGCAATTTCCACTTTCCTCCAAACCATTCCACTTTCCTTGTTTAAAGGAAACCTACTTCTTTTCTTTGGATCAGACGGGCCTTTCTTACAGAGAGCTGGTGGAGGGCAGCAAAATAAAAGGGGGGGCTTTGATTGAGCTGGAAAACCCAGAGCTCACTTTTTCTGTTTACTGAGAAGACTGCAGGAGACCTCCAATACACAAATGCAGGAACCCAACTCACAATTCATAGGGCCTGGGTGGAAGAATCTAATGTATACAGCTACAATATACTGACCAGAACATCAGTCTGGGCTTCACACATCTATTCCATTCATCGGAGGCCTTGGATCACTCGGATTTCCTACAAAAGATACATTTCATAACTCATCTATTCTAACCCAAGGAGCAAATCATTAAAAAAAGGGCAATGCAGGCTATGCATTACTTGTTCTGGAAATTCAGCCTATTTAAAAATACATGTATCAACGAAGGATCTAGTTTTTTTTGTTTTGTTTGCAGTACATTAAACAGCTGAAAAAACATATACCTTGTAAAAGAAAGTGAAAGATTGTAACACCAAAAAGACACTTCTAACCATAGTGTGTGCAGGAGGAAAGTTGAATGCTGAATTATATGTGTATATATAGGAGGGCGAGGCGATGGAGGGGAGAGAGAGAGAGAGAGAGAGAGAGAGAGAGAGAGAGAGAGAGAGAGAGAGAGAGAGAGAGAGAGAGAGAGAGAGAGAGAGAAAGAGTGAGTGAGAGAGAGAGAGAAGGAGAGAGAGAGAGAGAGAGAGAGAGAGAGAGAGAGAGAGAGAGAGAGAGAGAGAGTGTGTGTGTGAGAGAGAGAGAGAGAGAGAGAGAGAGAGAGAGAGAGAGAGAGTGTGAGAGAGAGAGAGAGAGAGAGAGAGAGAGAGAGTGTGTGAGAGAGAGAGAGAGAGCGAGAGAGAGAGAGCGAGAGAGAGAGAGAGAGAGAGAGAGTTTATTATAAAGTTTATTATTGTCATTATCTATCTATCTATCTATCTATCTATCTATCTATCTATCTATCTATCTATCTATCCATACATATATATATATATATATATATATATA
>NC_138772.1:157506687-157516687 GCF_965119305.1 Pelophylax lessonae
GGACTAGCAGTCCCTGACCTGTTTGCTGTCCCTCCTGAAATCCTCCTGAGCTCTGCTGCCTCACCAAGAAATCTTGCCATTTTCAGTTTGCTAAAATGACTTTTCTTTAGCTGATAAGATTGCAGAGAAGAGGGAATAGCAGCAGTCTCTATGTGCGGCATACGGCGTGTGCAGAGTCTGTGCCAAAGAGCTCGGAGACAGCAGTGGGGCTTATCAGGGTTTTTATTGTTTGGGGACCACAAGGAAAAGGTTTTGATAAATTATTTTCACAGACTTGCAGGTGAAAGTGGCTATCAGATATAAACCATCTGGCACCCTTCAGTACATTTCATGCCTTTTGTTAGCAGTAAAAAGATATTAGAGGCAGGATTCCCTGCTAGATGGAATGAAGGCATCCAATTCTCAGCTCCTGAGTCCTGTTCATGTCACTCCGGGGCATCCCATGTATGTGGCACTTCCTAGGAAGGTGAGATGGATTAGTGGCTGTGACTTTACAGACCAGGGCTATCCCTCATCTCCAGCACAGTCATGTCTTCCCAAATATCAGACTTCTATTATAAACTGACATCCCAGACAGACAATGACAAAGCCCCCTTTTTTGCCAGCTAAGGATGCAATTATTTAGTAAACCACAGGATCATTTTTCTATTGGCCGCTTCTAATATTTGTTACTATGTGATAATGACATTATATAAAACGAATTCTAAAATAAAGTCGGCTTTCTGTATAGCGCAGCTAGGAACTTTATAAGAAGTGTGAGATGACTTTACAAAAGGAGTCATTTTCAGGATGGCATGTGTCATTTCAAACAGTCAGTCAGCTTTAGGAATACATATCTATTGTTTTCCATTTCCAAGAACCAAGTTGGGTCATTAAAGTGACAAAACATAAGGATAATAATTATTTTTTAATCAAATCTTATTAATTTAATTTTTTTAAAATCTTTTATTATCTTTACCTATGATTTTAATTACATCCATACCTAGTATTTCCTATAAATGATCCTAATCCCCCAACAGCAGCCTAAAAGATACTGTGATTTTTACACGTCATGAGTGGTAATAAAATACCTTTCATAGCAATCACATGTAATAGTTATATTTGCAGACAATTTGCATTGTTGCTTGCTATATTTCCTATCGATCCGTATGTATTTATCAGCTCATTAACGTCATAAAGCCTCATATGATAAGTCCTATACTTCTTTGTTGCATCTCTATTTGCCCTCATTGCATATAGATCACGATTCGCAATACTATGGAATATATTCCTAATTATAGATGATATTTTATTACAGTACAGGAAGCCATTTGCACCGCTGTCACCTGGCTGTGCCCCTTATTACCCCACTCTAGGACGTTCTTAGGATCTTCCAGCCATAAGGGAAGAATATTGGACTATTGACCCAGACACTAGGAAGTTCCATTGTAACCCAGATGCAAAGTAGACCATATCAATGGGGGGCACAAGAGAGGGCGGAGGGACCAGCTTCCCCATATTATCTTTTCATGTCCTCTGCTTGTACAAGATCCAGATTCCCCTCTGCAAACCATCGGGGGGGACGGACACATAACTAGATCGATTAGAATGCAAACTGAGTCCTAATTAGGTCCCGGGTTTGCTTTATTTATTTATTTTGCTTTTAATAAGTTGTGTAATGTGTGTGTGATCACAAGAAGGACGGACCGATCCCTAAAATTATATATTAACAAGTGTGTACCCGCAGAATAAAATGAGAGTCTTTACTTACTGTAATGACAAGTGACCACCGACTACAGATAGTGCTGATCATCTGTACCGGGGTCACCAGTCTGCATAGAGAGTGTGCGATGTGTCACAGAAGTCAGCCTACTCCTGGGGAAGTGACACCATCTCAAGGCAAGATTGTCTATGAATCACACTTCATATCAATTCTATACAGTAATAGAGCAAATACATACTGATCGATCTATCTATCTATCTATCTATCTATCTATCTATCTATCTATCTATCTATCTATCTATCTATCTATCTATCTATCTATCTATCTATCTATCTATCTATCTATCTATCTATCTATCTATCTATCTATCTATCTATCTATCTATCTATCTATCTATCTATCTATCTATCTATCTATCTATCTATCTATCTATCTATCTATCTATCTATCTATCTATCTATCGAGCACATATACATCTTTGTATTTTACAGATATACATCTCTTTCATGTATACATCTCATTTATCAATTTAATGATCAATGTAGTCTGTCCGTTTGATGGGTGTCATACAGGTTATATATAGGCAACATCCTATTCTATGACAATATTTATCCATTTAACTTATTGTTATTGTGGTATTTTTATAGTCTATTCTAGCTATATATATATATATATATATATATATATATATATATATATATAGCACTCATCTATCTATCTAGATACCTTCATATATTGTCTATCCATCTATCTATTTATCTATCTATCCATATTTCTCTATCATCTATCATTCTCTTTATTATCTATTTATATTTAGATATCTCTATATGTTTTATATGTTGGGGAAGCTATCTATCTATCTATCCATCCATCCATCCATCCATCTATCTATCTATCTATCTATCTATCTATCTATCTATCTATCTATCTATCTATCTATCTATCTATCTATCTATCTATCCATCCATCCATCCATCCATCCATCCATCCATCCATCCATCCATCCATCCATCCATCCATCCATCCATCCATCCATCCATCCATCTATCTATCTATCTATCTATCTATCTATCTATCTATCTATCTATCTATCTATCTATCTATCTATCTATCTATCTATCTATCTATCTATCTATCTATCCTTGATCTGCCTTCCCGAAGCTTCAAGCCCAGCAGTCCCAGTCCTGTCACCTCCCCATCATGGCTCTATGAGGGTTTATTCTACAGATTAGTAATGGGGCGATGAGTATACTCACACCTCCCTCTATACACCAGGGAAGCATCTTCCAGAGACTTGCACTCATTAATTGCCATCATCACAGATCAATTGGTGCTGTACCCCTCATTGTCAGCTGGGAGCCTCATGGCTTCAGTCCAGCAACTCATCATCGCCTACTGAAGGGGTTAAAAGGATGAGAAAATCCTGCTTTAAAACAATTCATAAGCATTAACACCGATTGATCTGTTTGCTTCACTTTCCATTGCAGAAGGTATTTTCGGTGCTGTACAGCAGCCGGTGACATAGAGACTTCTGCTTCCATAATCAATGAACGGTAAAAGAGATCAACAGGTATAAATAGGTGCTCTTTATTTAATCATTATTTAATCATTAATCCAATAAATAAATGTCGCAGCACATATTAATGACACATATTAGTATACAATTATATAACGAACACATTATTATAATAGTGCAATAAGTGAGTCTAACTGGACACTTATTAAAATCTGCATACACTTTCTATTGATCATCTGTGGCATGGACAATGAAATGCATGGTAAAATTCGGCAGGATATTGATTACAAATAAACAAGTAATATAAACGTATTATTTATACAATACTATTAATGTTCTCCATATAGCATATTGCTTTGATCATTTACAAATTAGGGCCCAATTTGAGGATTTGTATGGCATACATTGGCTATATGTACATATTAAATGGGATTTCTGAAATGTTCTACCTTTGTATTTACAAACCCAATAAAGATATATTGGAATTATAAATGGGATTTCATTGAGATTGTATAGAAATCATCTCAGGTTTTCTCTGCTTTCTCCCAGCAGGTAATGTAGGGTATATGTATTACCTATAACAATCATGGACATCCTTAATCACTCTCTATACAAACATGATTGAAGATTGCCAATATAGAGCACTTTTTATTTTTGTTGAACCAGATCTATTGCTTGGAATCATATTGATTACATTCACCAATAATTCACAGTGAAGAATACACTGGAAAATACACACAGAAAATTATTTATTATCAGTGGTCCATGCACACTGACTTAAAAATTGCTGCTTCTATAGTTTTGTGTTTTGCCTATAGAAGCAGCCCAATGTTATCCTATGTGTCCATGCACATTAGAGGCATATTTTGAGCTGAGTGTTTAGAGGAAAGAAAAAAAACCCCTTGTGGTTTGTGTTTATGATTGGAACTTTCTGGCAGAAAAAGCACTAAACTTGCCTAAACTCTCTAGAGCGTTTTTTTCTGCCAATGGAACTGGTGTTTTTTTTTTTTTTTTTTTTTTTTAAGCCCAGCGTGCATGGAGGAGAAAGAAGGTGTAGGCTTCATGTACACTATAGCTCCTAAACCTGAATTTAGGGACTTTTGGCATTTTTTTGCCAAAAACTCCTAAACTCAACTCCATAAAAGCCTATGTGTCAATGTACATATCATCTTTTACCAGAGTTTAGGAGCTGCTGTGGCTAGGGGAGCTTCAACCTCTCTCTCCTGAACGCGGAAGAATCACATTCAGGATAGGAACATTTTGACTGCTGGCCGACGGAAAATCGCAAACACAGAAAAGTCGTAGCAAATTTGCGTTTTGCGTTATCGAGCGGCCAGCAGTCAAAGTAGGCTGTGAGTACAAAAAAGCCTTAAGCTGGCCATGCACTATACAATTTGATTACACAATTTATTTAGCTTTACTGAAACTATGTAATATAATACAGGAGATTTACTAAAACTAGAGCACAAAGAATCTGGTGCAGCTGGGCAAAGTAACCAATCAGCTTCTACATTTTATTGTCAAAGCCTAACTAAAAAACTGAAGTTGGAAGCTGATTGGTTACTATACAAAGCTGCACCAGATTGTGTGTACCACTTTTAATAAATCCTTCTCATAGTTTTCAAATCCAAGCAACCTATTCATTTAAGGGTCGGTTCACACTAGCGCGACTTGTCAGGCGATTTGTCAGCCTGACAAGTCGTGCTCCCTCGCGGTCCATTGACCGCTACAGGACCCGTTCTAATAGGAGCGACACAAGTCGCTCCGACTTAGAAAAAGGGTCCTGTACTACTTGGGGGCGACCTCGGAGCGACTTGCATAGACTTCCATTATGTGAAGTCCCTGCAAGTCGCTCCGAAGTCGTGGTGCATGGTAATGCACAAGTCGCCCCCGAAGTAGTAAGGAGTCATGTCGCCTCAGTGTGAACCGGCTCTTAGCATAAAATCAGGTAGGCCAATATATTACATTGTAGATGGTAGAGGAGATTGTACAAACATACGCGCTTCAATTTTATTAACCAATTGACGTGTGATACGATCAAAACAATCAAATTAACAAATACTCAAATATTCATAATATCACTTTTGATTGATTCATACTAGATGTCAATAATATTTGATAAACCTGAGCCTATTGGCTTGAGCAGAAAATTATCATTTGTGTTGCATTAATTGGTGGCACAGAGATGCTTTGTTCATGAATTGCATCATAATTTGATCGATCAGATTATGAGATTACATGGTTATAACAGAGATTGATAATCTGAGATCATAGGTTACAATCGTTTGTTAACTATTGATTGAAATCCAATTCCCTGTGTGTGGAATATCGATTGAATGGGTTGACGGCTATAGATCGATTATTCCTATCGGAGGAGATCGATCATAAAATAAATTGATCATTTATGGAAGCGTGCATGGCTACCATAAGGTGGATGGTATAGGATCTATCATCTTGGTTTACTAAAAGAGTGCAAAATCTGGTCCAGCTCTGCATAGAAACCAATCAGCTTCCAGTTCTTTTGGTCAAAGCTTATTTGAACAAGCTGAAGCTAGAAGCTGATTGGCTATCATGCTCAGCCGCACCAGATTTTGGAATCTTTTCGTAAATTAACCCCTATATACTTGACCGTTTTTGAATCCCTATTTTCTACATTGGTAATGCTCACACTTGATTAGCATTCATGACACTCATTTTATAAATTGTTACTACTTTTCAATAAAAGAACTCATATACATTATAAAAAATGACATTTGATGCATCTAGGGCGTTGACTGCCTAAAATCTAAACATTTGGCACCTATTTCTCATGCTAATGAGTTGTACTCAATGCTGGGAGGGATGGGCTGGAATAAGCACAATAAGGTCAGTGCAGATTTCTTCTATGAATAGACTATCTGAAGCAATCCACGTTCACCCACTATGGAAAGAGTCCAGCCTGGTATACCTTTGTCCTGGCTAACAAATCAAATGATTGCTATAGATTTATGTACTAATATTGTACATTACTTCCATTATCTCTCCCATGGCTCATGTGAGGCTCAGGTCACATGAGCAAGTTACTTGCTTTTTAGCACAACCAGTGCTGGGACAAGGTCATCTGGAGCCCAGGGAGAACATGCCAAATTGTGCCCCCCTCCGCCAAGATTTATGAGCATTATGTGTCAGCAAAAATCCTCCCCCCAAAAAAAATTCCTCCTTCCTGGCACAAATCCTCTACCCCGCAAATTTCCCCTCTAAACAGAAAAAATCCCCCCACTCCAAATCGCCCCTCCTAGCACAAATTCTGCCCCCCCCAATCCCCCATCCTAGTACAATTCCAAACCCCCCACCAAAAAAAAAAAAAAAATTCCCCTCCTAGCACAAATGCCCCCCAATCATCCCTACTAGCACAAATACCCCTCCAAAATAAAAAAAAAATAAAAACAAATTCCCTCCTAGCACAACCCCCCCCCCCCACCATATTATCTTTTCTATCTCAAACCCCAAAGCCCCCATCCTAGCACAAATCCTCGTCCCCTATCTCCTCTCTTAACACAAATCCCCCCCAAATCCCCCCTCCTAGCACAAAATCTCCTCCCCCAATCCCCCATCCTAGCACAATCCCAAACCCCCCCGAAAAAAAATTCCCCTCCTAGCACAAATGCCCCCCAATCATCCCTACTAGCACAAATACCCCTCCAAAATAAAAAAAAAATAAAAACAAATTCCCTCCTAGCACAACCCCCCCCCCCACCATATTATCTTTTCTATCTCAAACCCCAAAGCCCCCATCCTAGCACAAATCCTCGTCCCCTATCTCCTCTCTTAACACAAATCCCCCCCAAATCCCCCCTCCTAGCACAAAATCTCCTCCCCCAATCCCCCATCCTAGCACAATCCCAAACCCCCCCGAAAAAAAATTCCCTTCCTAGCACAAATACCCCCCAATCCTCCCTACTAGCACAAATACCCCTCCAAAATAAAAAAAATAAATCTTCCCTCCTAGCACAACACCCCCCCCCCCCCACCACATTATTTTTTCTATCTCAAACCCCAAATCTCCCATCCTAGCACAAATCCTCGTCCCCTATCTCCTCTCTTAACACAAATCCCCCCAAATCCCCCCTCCTAGCACAAATTCTCCTCTCCCAATCCCCCATCCTAGCACAACCCCAACCCCCCCCCCCAAATAAAAATTCCCCTCCTAGCACAAATGCCCCCCCAATCATCCCTACAAGCACAAATACCCCTCCAAATTAAAAATAAAAAAATTCCCTCCTAGCACAAACCCCCCCCCCCCCCCCCACCGTATTATCTTTTCTATCTCAAACCCCAAATCCCCCATCCTAGCACAAATCCTCGTCCCCTAGCTCCTCTCTTAACACAAATCCCCCCAAATTCCCCCTCCTAGCAAAAAATTCTCCTCCCCAATCCCCCATCCTAGCACAATCCCAACCCCCCCCCCCCCAAAAAAAAATTCCACTCCTAGCACAAATGCACCTCCAAAATAAAAACAAATAAAACTTTTCCACCTAGGAAAATTTCCCCCCACCATAATATCTTTTCTAGCTCAGACACCCAATTCCCCCATCCTAGCACAAATCCTCTTCCCCATCTCCTCTCTTAATCCAAATCTCTCCCAAATCACCACTCCTAGCTCATCTCCCTAAATTTCTGCTCCTAGAACAATTCTTACCTCCTGCTGCCCCCCAAATTTCCCCTCCCAATACAAATCTCCTTCCCCCCAATCTCCTTGTGGTGCCCCTGAACCTCACATAATACCACAGTGCCCAGAGCAGCCGTCCCTTCTGCCCACCCCTTGTCCCAGCTCTGAGCACAACCAAGTCACCGTTATCTGGGCTGGTAGGGAACTACAAGTTCCAGGATGCCTGAGTTGCTTGGCTGTCATGCTAATCTAGCTTTGATTTTGATACAGTCTGAGCCACTGTCCTGGAACAAGCATGCAGCAAACAAAGTCAGCAAAGGCCGGCTTTAGTAAAGTTTCCAAAGTCATTTTCATTATTTTAAATCTGCAGCTTTCATTAAAATAACACCTGGCCATTGCGCAATCGGTGTGTGTTCAGGCACTTACTTCCTGCTATAGGGTGACAACGCCCCGTATCTGTTTCTCCATTGTTCTCCTGTGTTGTCACCTTGTCACACAGGCTTTCCAAGGAGACTACAAGTGACTGTTTCAACACACATTACACAGGCATGTCCTCTCAATCCACTGTTGTCACAGGAAGCTCTTAGGCAGGACATACACAGTTTGAATCTCGGCCCTTTCAGCAGGATTCGGTGTTCTAAAATTTTGTCGGACCCATGAAAATTCCGGACCTCGTCACTTCCGGTGATGCTATGTCATAACCCAGCTGGTGCGAGCCCCGGTGCGCATGCGCACAAGGCATTTTCAAGGTCCGATGAAATTCTAAGACTTAGCGAACAGCTGATTGAGAGGAGGAGGGGCTGAGGTGGGACGCACACACAGCCGTGGGAAAATTGCTGTCACGGGCGAACCATATGTGCTGGAGACCCCAAAATTGTATCGCGAGTAGCCAAGACGCTCCCCTACAGGTGATAAAAATTTGGGGTCTCGGAGATGAAAGGGCACGGAGCAGTGACCCCGAGAACTGGCCTCGGGGTCACTGCTCCGCGCCCTTAATGTATGGGCATGCTGAATGTAGCAAGTTGATCTATCAATCAGATTGGGTACAACCAGCATGCTGGGTTTTACCTGCGATTACGGCTAGCCGCTAGCAATAATCATTGTCTCCTCCTGGCAAGGACGGCTCCCCCCCCCCCCCCCCAGGGAGAAGACAATGGCCTGGCAGGAGGGATTCATGCATCAGCACTGTCTGTGTTAATAGGGGAATCAAGCTAATTTCTTTCCTGCAACCATGTATGGCAAGCCTTAAGAATGCCATGTAGCTACTGCTTGAGTGCATGAGTATAGACAGGAAGGGGCTGCAAAGAGGTTGCAGGGGAATGTAAGCTTCAACATGGAATAAAAGTTGAAAACATTAAAATGAGTATTTATTTAAAAAAATGTAATTTTTTTACGTTACACAGTGCTTTAGCAAACTATCTGCCATTCAGTTAGGATCTACATTATTTTAAAATCTGAAACTCTGTTTTAACTTTTGTTATTTTTTATTACAAAGCTAGTTCCAGCCTCCAGTATACAGTGGTTTACAGGGATGTTTATTTTTGGACTTTTCTGAGTGTGTTATGGTGTCTGTAGCTGCAGCACATACACATCCCTGGTGGAAGAGCCATTGTTGATACTAGCCAAGTCAAGTCTATGACTCATCCCTCCTCTCTGCAGGGGTCTATTGCATCTCATTTGTCCCCATGGTCCCTACCCATGGCTAACACTTACAGGTCTTTTACATAAATTACAGACTATTATTCTCGCAAGTCCTTCTATCACCACATATACACCTTTTAATATGTTTATTATATTGGTCAGCCAGTGCTGGGGCAAAGCTCATTTTACACCAACAGGTCAATATATAAAACAACAAAGCCAGGCAGGGAAAATCTCTGGAAAGCTATTAGCACCTGTATAAATCTGTTTATGGAGAGGACATAAAGGACAAGGTAACAGGAAAGACATATTCCGATGTATGTGTTGTTTTACCACTTCTGGACCGGAAGATTTCCCCCCCCCCTTAATGAGCAGGCCATTCTTTTTTTGCGATTCAGCACTGCGTTACTTTAACGGACAATTGCACGGTTGTGCGACGCTGTACCCAAATAAGACATATTCTGATGTATGTGTTATTTTATCCATTTCTGG
>NC_138772.1:157519187-157584187 GCF_965119305.1 Pelophylax lessonae
CTAAAGAGTAACTCCACTTTTGTTGAGAAAAAAACATTTCCTTCTGGGTGATCTCTGTACATTACAAGGATTTTACCAAACTTTGTTCCAGATTCCTAACTTTTGTTATTCTGAAGAAATCCCTGTGTGTTTATCTGCGTCCATGTGAAAAGTTTATCTAGTGGGAGTGGTTTAACCACTTCTGGACCGGAAGATTTTCCCCCTTAATGACCAGGCCATATTTTGCGATTCGGCACTGCGTTACTTTAACGGACAATTGCGCGGTCGTGTGACGCTGTTCCCAAATTAAAATTGATGTCCTTCTTTCCCACAAATAGAACTATATACTTTTACTTATAAATATACTTTAACTTATTTATAGTTATTTATATTATAATTTATGATTTTGTGTTTCAAACTTTATCATACCCGAGATGTTATAAAGAAAAACGCACCTAAAATCGGAAACAGTCATACCGCCAGGGAGGTTAAGCACTAAATGCACCTAGCACTTAAAATCGTTTAGATGTATTTACACACATTTAGGCGCATCAAGCATTTTTTCTGCCAAAACTCTGCTGCTCCTGAATGCACTGGTTGTGGATTCTTTTTCCTGCCTAAACGCCCCTGCCACTAAATTCCTCTAAACACCTATGTGTGCAAGGACACAGACTAACACGCAGAGGCGTTTAGAGGCAGGAAAGAAAAAGCCAAACACCCCAAGAAGCAGCAGGAAAATGTCCACTGTGCATGAGGCCTAACCGCAACCTCGGAGCGGCCGCCACGGACTTCATAACATTGAAGTCTATGGCGGTCGCCTCCTGGTCGCCCCAAAGAAGCTCTGGACCCTTTTTCTAAGTCGGAGCGACTTGTGTCGCTCCTATTAGAACGGGTCCGCAGCTTCCCTATGGGAGGCGACCTACGGCGACCTGTGAGGCGACCAGGTTGCCTCACAGGTCACCTCAGTGTGAACCAGGACTTAGGAGCTGTAAGTGGCATAGGCATTTTTAAGCTGTAAAAAAAAAAAACATTTGATGAGATTTCCCTTCACTTCCATTTTTGGAAACACGACAGAAAGTGAGAAAAAAACTCCTCAAATGTAAGAATTTTTTATTTTACCAGTTTTTACCAGAATATTTGCCCACATTGGCAGATTTCCCTACACACCCTGCTCCCATAAAAACTCTCATATTTAGGATTTCTACTTACTTTCTGTCTTGGAAACAATGGTCACAAGTCTAACACAGAAGTCAATTTCTCCAGGGGGACACAGCAATAAAAACTTGCCAGAGGGCCTAACCCAGGGGTAGGCAACCTTACAGGGGTTGAAATCTACCTGAACAACAAGGGAGAAGTCAAAGAATACCTGGCATCGTGTCGCCTCCTCATACCTGATTTAAACCTCTAATTGACGTACTACCGTGTCCATTGCACGGCAATTATAGGTTTAAATAAGGTGGTGAGGAGGCAACAAATCACCTCCTCACCACCTGTCAAACACACTCAGATTAACAAGCAAAAAATTGGGGGAGCAAACCCTGAACATGTATATCTAAAGCCGGTGCAGCTATGAACCAAGAGACATGTATATTAAAAAAGAATAGCGCACACATGCAAAAGAAAAGGCTATCAAATATGGAGACAATCCATAAATAAAAATGGGGATTTGGTCCCACCATATGGCCATATCGTGCTCAAGCCCACCACTACGTCCAAGTACCCCATTATCAGTCGGTCCTACACTATCCCTTTTTATGGATAGTGTAGGACCCACTGATAATGGGGTACTTGGACGTAGTGGTGGGCTTGAGCACGATATGGCCATATGGTGGGACCAAATCCCCATTTTTATTTATGGATTGTCTCCATATTTGATAGCCTTTTCTTTTGCATGTGTGCGCTATTATTTTTTTTATAAACACACTCAGATTTCTTTTTAGAGGAGCAGCAGTGGCTGCTGCACTTGTGAATGAGCCCATAGTTGCATTCTGCAGCTTGTTCACACGTAAAGCTGGGGGTGGTAAAACCCTGCTATTGAGTTAGGGGTTTACAGCCCTCTTTAGCTGCTGCTGATCCCGTTGCTTTTTGTGGGTGCTACCACCTAAAAATCGCGACCCATTCGAGTAAATGGGGCCACTCTTCAAGTGCCCAGCAACTGCGTGCTTCTGCGGGGTCCAAGAGATTAGAGCAGGTGGTGAGAAAGCAACACAATGCTGCCTGCTTTAATCCTTTGTTTGCTGTACTGCACAAGGTTGCAGGTCACTTGCAGAGCGGCCCCATTCACTTGAATGGTTCAAGCTTGGCAGGTGCTACACCCACCAACCATGACAGGGTGTATAACTCTTACTGCAGCATGTATACACCCCTGGCCACTGCAGCTAAAGGGGTCGCAGTTGGAGCGGGGGTGGTGAAAATGCATCTTAACCACTCGCCGACTGCTAGCAGTACATATTCTGCGGCAAGTCTGCTCTGTCCCGCAAAACTACGTAACTGTACGACATTTCACAGGACCGCTAGTGGGGGGTGTGCACGCCACTGGAGGCGTGCACACACATCCCAATCAGCTACAGGGGGAGCCAATCAGCGGGTCCCGAGGCCACGATTGCCGCCGGGCACCCGGGATCGCTCCCCGTAGAGATGGAAGGACACGGCAGACCGCTGTTCTGTCAGTAATGAACACAGGGATCCTGTGTTCCTCTTATTTAGGAACACAGGTCTCTGTGTTCATTCAACAAGCCCATCCCCCACACAGTTAAAAAGCACCCCCTAGGGACACATTTAATCCTTTGATCGCCCCTAGTGTTAACCCCTTCACTACCAGTGTCATTAGTACAGTAACAGTGCATATTTTTAGCACTGATTACTGTAGTAATGTCACTGGTCCCCCCAAAAGTATCAAAAATGTCAGTTAGGTGTCTGATCTGTCCTCCGCAATGTTGCAGTCCCACTAAAAATCGCTGATCGCTGCCATTACAAGTAAAAAAAAAAAAAATGACATAAATCTTGGCCTAAATTGATGAAAACATTTGATTTTTAATTTTTTTTATTGGGAATGTTTTATAGCAGAAAGTAAAAAATATAGTTTTTTTTTCAGAATTGTTTGTCTTTTCTTGTTTATAGCTCTATTTGTGGGAAAAAAATTACATCAATTTTATTTTGGTACAAAATTGTCAGTTAAAGTAAAGCAGTGCTATATCGCACAAAATGGCCTGGTCATTAGGGGGAAAACCTTTTGGTCCAGAAGTGGTTAACTATGGGGTTTTATCAACCCCCAAACTGCAAATGTAAACGAACCCTTACTGTTCTGAGCCCCCTAAAAGGCTGCTTTCACACTGATGTGCTGCGGTTTACCTGCGCAGTGCATCTGTGACTTTCCTGGGTTAGTTACCCTTTGCTATAGACTTCTATTATATCCTGCAGGTGTGGTGCACTTCCTGAAAGCGCACCAAAACTCCTGCATTCAGAAAGTGCATTAAACCCGCAGGATATAATAGATGTCTATGGCTAAGTGCAGCAAACCTGCTGGAAAGCTGAAGGTACACTGCACTGCACCCACAGTGTAGATAAACCTCTGCACATCAGTGTGAAAGCAGCCCAATACTATTATGCCCAATGTATTGCTTCACATTGACCTGAAGAACTCTTCTTTTCTGCTGCTGGCACCACTCTGGAGACCATTAGCCGGGATAAGAGGTGGAGTACAGTTGGTATCACTCTGCATAGGACAGGAGCCAGGGCTACAGAGGAGGCATAGGCTTATGAGATTCTACTGGTAGATTGCGATCTACTGGTGGCTGACCAGGGGAACTGCAAGTCAATTTAGTTGTGCAGTTAAACCATTTACTTTGTGTGGGCTTTAAAACTTTTAGGCAGGAGGCCAACTGACAATTAGAGCCCCACACACTTACAGAAGGACCGCGCCCCCACTTCATACGGTAGTTATGTTTGTTCAACTTGCCCTAACATATGACTCCCAAGAATTTCAGAAGATTTTGCTTACCAAGTTTTTAACCCTGCCGGCTTGTCTCACATTTCAACTCTAAATTGATTCTGTCCTTGGGCACTCAAGGAAGCCAACATATTTCATTTAGCAGGGCCTTGCACACCATGTCCATGGGTGGGTCCTGTACCGCAGTGGGATCAAATATGGGGACCCTGCCATTAAGTGGGAAACATGAAGTAGTAAGCTTTTCCCTCATTACCAGGACCCCCATCACCTGCCACTGCTCCCTCTAACAGCTGGTTGCTTCTCCTTCTTGTTACACACCTATGTTTCTCAACCATAAAGGTTTACAGGAATGCTCACTTGTTGATATATATCCTAAAGCAGGGGTAGGCAACCTTAAAGAGGTGGAGATCTACCTGAACAACATGGGAGAAGTCAAAGATCTCTGGGCACAGTGTCGCATCCTCACACCTGACTTAAACCTCGAATTGCCATACTACTATGGATTTAAATAAGGTGGTGAGGAGGCAACATATCGCCTCCTCAACACCTGTCAAACACACTCCGATGGCTTGCTGCACTTGTGACTAAGCCCTTTGTTGCTTTTGGCAGTGGCAGCCTTATTGCTTAATCACATGTAAAGGTGGTAAAACCCTGCTGTTGAGTCAGGGTTTTACAGCCCCCAATCCCTGCCCCCTTTAGCTGCTGAGGCAGCAATCAAAGGTGTACACCTCCTGCAGCAGGAATTAAACCCTCTGTTGCTTTTGGTGGCTGCTACCATATGCCAATCGCAACCAATTCAAGTAAATGGGACCACTCTGCAAGCGCCCAGCAACTGCATGCTTTTTCGGTGTCCAAGGGATTAGGGCAAGTATTGAGAAAGCAACACAATGCTGCCTGCTTTAACCCTTTGTTTTCTGTACTGTACAGGGTTGTAGGTCACTTGCAAAGTGGCCCAATTCACTTGAATGGGTCATGCTTGGCAGGTGCTACACTCACCAACCATGACAGGGCGTATAACTCTTGCTGCAGCTGCAATGTGTAGACACCCCTGGTCACTGCAGCTAAAGGGAGTGTGGTTGGGATGGGGGTTGTGTAAATGCATCTTAACTACTTGTCAACCACCAGCAGTACATATACTGCGGCAAGTCGGCTCTGTCCCGCAAAGCAATGTAACTGTACTGCAGCTAAAGGGGGTGCAGTTGGGGTGAGTGCGGTAAACATGCTTTTTAACTATGGGATTTTACCAACTCCCAAACTGCATATGTAAATGAACCCTTACTGTTCTGAGAAAGGCTGCTTTCACATTGATGTTTATCATGCATTACGGGTGCAGCGCAGTGCTTCTGCGACTTTCCTGGGTTAGCTGCGCTTTGCCATTGACTTTCTATTATATCCTGCAGGTGTGGTGCATTCAGAAAGTGCACCAAACCTGCAGGATAGAAGTCTTTGGCTAAGTGCAGCAAACCTGCTGGAAAGCTGTAGGTACACTGCACTGCACCCACTGTGGGGGTAAACATCGGTGATAAAGCAGCCTTATAATACTATGTCTAATATATTGCTTTGCACTGACCTGAAGATCTCTTCTTTCGTGTTGCTGGCACCACTCTGGAGACTGCTAGCCAGGATAAGAGGTGAAGGGCATGGGACAGGAACCAGCACTACAGAGAAGGCATCAGCTTATGCAGCTCTTGCTCCCTACTACAGCTTCAACTTTACAAGTAGTCCCTCTGCATTGCATTCGCATGGTTTGGGACAGCAGGCCAAGACAGCGATCTTCCAGTCACCTGGACGTGATGTACATTTATCGCTACCCCCATAGGAGCCTTTGGCTAGGATGGGATTCTGTGTTCTCTGCCTCGATCTCCTTGAGAACTTCACCCGCTCTGACACACTAGAAAAAAAGTATAAACGTGCAATAGCTCAGAAAATCAATAAAAGTGACACTATATATATATAATAGCACTATATAAAAAAAGGGCACCAAACCAGTTAGTAAAGGCAACTTAATATATATATTGTCACCCATTATGGTTGATAATGAGGCAAGCATAAAATGGTTTACACAATAATGATGATGACAGTAATTTAGCATACAGAGTAATTGACAATAAAGACTAGGCATAAAATGACACTTAGCATCCAGATCAGCATAATTAGAAGCAAGGCCACCTAAGGTGAAGCAAAGGGCATTAAAAAAAATTATTTGTGGCCAGGGAACCAAGCCGAGTAACAGAAATTATTACAATTTATCAAAGTACGGTTGTAGTGTGCCAAAACCACCGTTCGGGCAGGCCTGTTAATAAAGAGGGCCCACCAAGATAGAATTTAGTAAAAAAGGGGGAGTGGTGGGTGGGGTAACCTGGGGTGTCAGCCTAGCGAGGAGGGCCGCCTGACCTTAAATAGGCAGGCTCCTCCCCTCCCATTTACCAAACACAAGAGCTACACTGCCAAAGTGCATTTGTGGTAGCTATGAATGGTTGTGAACTGTCCATAATAATTGAAGGAAGGGGAAAGGGGAATAAAGGGGACCCACAGAATGATTTTACAAGAGGGACAATCTTTTAGGTTTTTCTTCTGCTGGCTGTTGTTGGGGCCTTTAAAGAAGTGTTAGTGCACTTAACGATAGTCTTAAGAAATCAGCTGTTTAAGTGTAGTAAAAGGTGCGATATAGGGGTAGTATAGATGCAGTATAGATGCAGTATAGATGCGGCATAGATGTAGTACACTTGAAGTATAGATGCAGCATAGATGGGGTATAGGTGTGGTATAAATGCAGTATGGGTGTCTTGCCTCTAGTAACTCAGTTTCTACAAGCAGTGTTCAATGGACATTGAACCTTTCCACCAGTCCCTGTGGGGTGGCTGTGAAATCTTGCTATAGAAGGGGGCCTCTGTCACTCCACAAAATACCTCTGGTGATCAGCGGTGGGAAGAAGAGGGTGAAAGAACATTCTGGTCTCTCTGCAGCAACAGTGCAGATCTGATCACTGGTTCGTACAGCTCTACCCCAGATGTTTTCCAATCCCAGGCCTCAGGCATGGTCCCAGCTGGCCTCTTGGCAGGGGCAGTATGCAGGCAGATGTGTTCTCATTGGTTCCCACAGTGCCAAGAGGTTCCTCATGCAGTCCAGGAAAAATACCATCTCACCATTCCCTCCTCCCCTGATGTATTTTGGGAACTCTAGTGTAGGAGGGTTTAATGGTCCTATTCTATCGCTGATACCTCAAACTACAACTCCCATACTGTTTAGTGATAATGCCGTCAGATAGCAGCCATCTGAGCATATAGGTTAGTATTGAAAGTGCCAATCCTTAAGTTTACTAACATAGAAATTTATTGGAAGGTTGGGAAGGAAGGATTTTCCGGCACATAAATTCTTTAAAAAACAATTTTATTCAAATTCCATAGCACAAACATAATAATAAAGAAAAAAACACATATAAACACAAACAAAACATGAAATAATGGTTAAAATTGACTGAGACCAAAATGGGTTAGACAGTCAAGAATAGGTAACATACAGCAGTTCTACTTGATGTGGTCATGCATAATTTGTACTGTTAGTCACAGTTTGCAACTATATATACATGCTTATATACTTAGAAAATGGTGACAAAAAATAGTAGTTCGATTGATCAAGTTGCTGTTTTTTTCTTTATTATTATGTTTGTGCTATGGACTTTGAATAAAATTGTTTTTTAAAGAATTTATGTGCCGGAAAATCCTTCCTTCCCAACCTTCCAATAAATTTCTACAACTCCCATAGTTCTCAGTGTCCTGCATATGAGTCCATAGGCTTTCTGGTTATAGCTCTCCCAATGCTGGCCAGAAAGGATAGTACAGCCTGACATCCAGCATCACAGTAGAGAATGAAAAAACAAAGGTTAACGTCTCCTTCTCCATGTTGTTGTAGCCAAGCGCCTAACTGCATATAACATCTTCAAACTCTTTCTTTACTGTACAGTACATTTGCCAATTACAATTTTAAGGTTTGACTTGCTGGGTTTCAAGTTACTCAGCACAACCTCATATTTTATATTTTACAAAAATAAAATTAGATAATAAATTGCATTTATGTGAAATTACTTTAGTGTATTTTTTACTGAAGTTGCACTAATATCATGGAACATAAAAAAATGGAGCTATCAAAGTTTTATTCTCTAGGGTGAAAATACATTATGTTCTAAGAGTTTTTAAGTAATGTTAAAAAATGGCTCTGGGACTCAAGGCGGTTGATTTACTAAATCCGGAGAGTACAAAATCTGGTGCAGCTGTGCATAGTAGCCAATTAGCTTCTAACTGCAACTTGTTCAAACGAGCTCTGACAAAACCCCCCCCCCCCCCAAAAAAAAAAAAAACTGTAAACTGATTTGTTTCTATGCATCTATGCAGAGCTGCACCAGATATAGTACTCTCAAGTTTTGGTAAATTAACCCCAAGTGGATAAAAAAACCTGTCTTCCATTCCCTAACACTGCACCCTCTTTCTTACCAGGTGCAGCATGGACATTTTAGCTTGACTCACTTGCCAGCTGCCTGTAGCCAGTGATGGGCAGCAGGAAATGTCATTTTTATTTATTTTTTTACTAGTAATGGCAGTGATAAGCGATTTTTTGCTGGACTGCGATATTGCGGCGGACAGATTGGACACTTAACTGACATTTTTGACACTTTTGAGGGGACCAGTGACATTGCTATAGTAATCAGTGCTAAAAATTTGCACTATTACTGTACTAATGACACTGGCAGAGAAGGGGTTAATACCAGGGGCAATCAAAGGGTTAAATGTGTCTCTAGGGGATGCTTTCTAACTGTGTGGGGGATGGACTGATGGAATGAACGCAGGGACCTGTGTTCTTAAATAGGAGGAACACAGGAGCCCTGTGTTCATTGTTGACAGAACAGTGTTTATAATGGCAGACCGTCGTTCTGTCTCCACAGACAGCGATCGTGGGTGCCCGGCGACAATCGTGGCCACCAGACCCACCAATCAACTTCCCCGTGACGGGCGCCCCCACTCACGGTCCCGCAAACTGAAGTACAGTTACTTTGTTTCGCAGGAAAGAGTCGACCTGCCGCAGTATATGTACTGCTGCCAGTCGACAAGTGGTTAATAGAAATACCTCCAGATAAACATTGCAACAAAATTCAGTAGCAGGGGCCCCTGAGGATGATCAAAATGTGGCATTAGTCTTGGTGTCAGAGACCTGAAGATAAGACCCTCCAACAGTTGGCCAACTAGCCCGAGATACAGCTTTTCACTGGCAGGAACTATGGTGTGTCATCTACTCTGCACTAGTCCCTCCCTAGTAGTTTCTTTTTTTTTCAAATTCTTTATTTATACAAACACGAAAGAAAAGTACAAAAGTGCATCAAAGTACATGTAACAAAAGCCGTAAACATCAGTCCTTCAGCATACAAGTCACACAAGGAACAGTCAAGATATGAATTCATAATACCCGTATGTTTCCGTTAACTGAAACTTCGTTCAAATCAGTAAGGGTCAGGGAGGATACCAGCAACTTGAATAATAGCGGTTATGATGAGCATCTCCACACACTCGTGGACAGTGCTCAAAAAAAAAAAAACATGTGCACATGGGATCTGAAACCGCTCAGAGTTTTTATATTGAAAAACAGGGGAGAGAGGCAGGGAGGGAATGGTCAACCAAGATGGGGAAATTGAAAAGTGAGGAATGAGGAGGACAGAGTGTGGGACATAGAGAGGGGGGAGGTAAACGTCAGGGGTATGTCCGGCACCAAGCCGGGGAGTGATATACAGAAGTGTAGGAAAGGCAGGGGAGGGTGATGAAGGGAACACCCAGGACTACTTCCCGCGCGGGTGACCTCACTGCATATCACGTTCCCTGTTCCGGGCGTAGGCCCTGAAGCGTTAATCCCTCCTCAGAGAGTATAAATGTATTCCAGCAGGACCACGTCTTTGAGTACTGTTCCCTCCTACCCTGTGCGGTGAGCACCAGGTCCTCCAAGTCATTTATCCACTTTACCTTCTGCAACCAGAGGGCGATCAGAGGCTGATACACGATTTTGCAGCGTCCGAAAGGTGTCTCAACACCGAGCTCTTGTATCGTTTAGGGGCCATGCCTATGCAATGGAGTAAGAAGAAAGCCGGGTCATCAGGGACAACCCGGTCGGTCATCATTTGAGTGATGCGGCGTACTTCGGCCCAAAAGTCCCGGAGTTTAGGGCAGGACCAGAAGATGTGGTGCATAGTTCCAACCTCCTGTTGACATCGCCAGCACCTGTCAGACGTCTCCGGAAAAAAACGGCGAAGCCTGACCGGGGTAAAGTACCACTGGGTCAGGACTTTATAATTCGATTCCTGTATCTTCGTGCAGATGGATGACTTGAGGGAGAATCGAATTATATGGCGCCTCTGAGAGTCGGAGAATGTCCGATGTATTTCCCCTTCCCATTTAAGAATGCCCGACAGGACGAAGTCCGCGGGAGGGTCCGAGATCAGGGCGTATAGCTGGGAGAGGGCATGGGGCATGTGGCCCTGAGTACTCAAGAGGTGCTCGAGAGGAGTCAAGTCCCGAGCGAAAGCCGAGGGGTCACCTAAGTCCCTGAGAAAATGAAGGAGCTGTAAGGCCTGCCACCTAGGCAGGCAGTATTTTCCACTAGGGGAAGTCAGCTGGGAGAGTGACGGCAATCCCGAACTCGACGCAAAGTGGGACACCTGAAAGACACCCCCTCGGAGTAATGCACCAAACCGGTTGTTCTCGCAACCCGGCCCAAAAGCCGGGTTCCCCAGCAGTGGGTAAAGCGGGCCGCGCCCCTCCGAGAGACCCCTATCCGAGGCAGCCAGAGAGCACATTTTGATTGTCGGCCCAATGGTAGGGTGTCGCTTCACCTCCGCAGGCACTTCCCGAGGAATCAGAGGGGCCCGCGGTAAGTAGATAGAGAACAGAGAGGCCTCCAGTGTGACCCAGAGATTCAAATCCGCATGGCGCGACCAATCAATCCAACGTGTGAGCATCGCCACCTGATAATATCGGTTAGGGTCCGGGAGTGCCACTCCACCATATAGTATAGGTAAGACAAGTATGCGGCGCGCCAACCGCGGCCGCCTGCCTGCCCACACAAATTCAGTGAAAACCGACTCAATCCTTCCCAGAAACGCGCTCGGGAGCGAAATCGGCAGCATCTGGAAAAGGGAAAAGCAGTTTGGGGAGAATCGACATTTTCAGAATATTGCATCGGCCGAACCAGGAATGAAGCCCCTTCGTCCATTTCGCCAGCAGAGTCCGGATGCCCACCAGGAGAGGAGGAAAATTGAGGCAGAACAAGTCCGCAGGGTTAGGTAAGAGCACAGTGCACAGATATCGAAGCCCTCCCTGGGCCCACCCGAAAGGGAAGTCCACTGTCAACAGATCCTGGAGGGGCCTTGGCAGGGCCACCCCCATGATTTCCGACTTGGAGAGGTTGATTTTCAAATTGGAGACGGCGCCAAAAGTCTCAAATTCTTTCAGAAGGTTCGGGAGTGAGATCAGGGGCTGGGATAGAGAAAATAGGAGGTCGTCGGCATACGCCGAGACTTTGTAGCTGGCGTTCCCGATGGGGATGCCTGAGATATTCACATCCGCCCGCACCCGGGTGAGAAAGGGCTCAAGGGACAGCGCAAAGAGGAGAGGGGACAAGGGGCACCCCTGACGTGTGCCATTATGAATCCGAATCGGGTCTGAAAGGACCCCGTTCGCCTTCACACATGCACTAGGAATGGTGTAAACACTCTGAATCCACGCCATCATCCGGTCCCCCACCAAAAAAATTTCCGGAGCGTCGCAAACAGGAATTGCCAGCTCACCCTGTCAAATGCCTTTTCCGCGTCAGTACTCAGGAACACTGTTGGGAGGCCGCACTGACGAGCCTGGTGTATAAGATCAATAACCTTAATGGTGTTATCCCTGGCTTCGCGGGTGGGGACAAACCCCACCTGATCCCGGTGCACCAGGGCCGGTAGCTGCGACTGAAGGCGGAGGGCCAACAGCTTCGTGAAGAACTTTAGGTCGGCGTTCAACAGGGAAATCGGGCGATAGCTCCCACACGAGGAGGGGTCTTCCCTAGTAAGCCATCCCTAGTAGTTTCTAATCTGACATTAAACCGGACTTTTAATTACCAGTTCAATTACCTGGCTCTAGCCTATGCTGGTTATTGAGCCCTAAGCTAAAACTAGTTTTAGAATTCTATGCTAGAAAGAACAGGGGTAACTATTGTAACAGGAGATGTATATAACTAAATAACAGGACCTGTATATAAACCACATCATTAGGAGGTTGACTGTAAGAACCAGGAGGAAACAGCTGGCCCCCTGATGACATCAGATAAGACGATGGTGGCTTGGGACCCAAAGTGCTGAGATGAGGAGATGCCTTACATCAGACAACACTGGATTCCTTGGTTGTGTATGTTTTTGTAGACAACCTAGTGAACAAATTAAGAGGAGAAAAAAACTGTAAAGGAGAAGTGAAAGTTCCTCTTTAAATTGAATGCAGTATCCTGCTTGCCAAATGGTATTAGATGTTTATTTTCAGTGTGAACCAAATGCTTAAGGGTCCCCGGCCAGGCTGTCAAGGTCTGATGTGTTGGATGCTCCTGACTAGTGAGGAAAGGTCCGCCCAGACCCAATGCACACTACAGAAATAGGACTTCTTCAGTCTGAGTGGTTAGCAGGTAAAGCAGCCACAGCTCAATTCATCCAGACCACTACCCCAACATGTTTCGCACTGCCCGCCCTTGAGGCTTAATCATGGAGATGAGTTTTTGCTGGTGGCAGGGGAATAAATAGCATCATCAGCCGCCTAAATATTGATTTAGGTAAACCACTCAAAACATTTTAAGTGACAAGTAAGTGAAAAAGGTCACCGTATAGCTAATGAGTCCAAGCCCCTGAAAAGTAACCACAGTCAGTAGCTTCACATATAGCATATGATATAGCAATAATGAGAATTTATGGACAATTTAGAGGCATGCATACACAGGTGCACAAAGTAAATAGGAAGTGAAAACATAGGAATAAAAATATATATATTTTTTTATATTTTTATTTTGATTCTCATTTACTTTTCGCACCTGTGTATGCGTGCCTCCAAATTGTCTATCGGTTCTCATTATTGCTATATCACATGTGAAGCTACTGACTGTGGCTGTTTTCCAGGGGCTTGGACTCATAAGCCACATGGTACAGCTGATGATAGTATTTATTCCCCTGCCACCAGCAGACTCTTATCTCCCCCGGGGCCGGGGAAACATGCTGGAGTTATGGTCTGGATGAATCGAGCTGAGGCTGCTTTTACCTGCTAACCACTTAGGCCAGGAGAGGTGTGTGGCTTGTAATTTTACCTTGTGTCCATGTGGATACTCCAATGTCAGTTCCACCCCTCCATGAGTGCTGCCTGAGGCAGCTGGCTCAACTTGTCTTGCTGCAGGAATGCCCCTGATGGGATGAAACGTGTTGGTGTCAGCTGCAGAGATTTACAGGCATGTTTGAACATCTTTGTGGGATCCTTTCATTTACCTGAGATTCAGCAGAAGATTAGCTTAAGTCAAGGTTTGAATACACGGGGGCCTGATTGGTCCACAGGTATGTAGAAGGCATACCTTTCCAAGAGTGAGCATGTATAATGCATGTACCAACCTGGCTCAGAATCATACACATATACATTAATTATGACTTATAGCTTTTTTCAATTTTTATTTTAATATACAGTTATATGAAAATGTAAGTACACCTCATAGAAATTGTTGACTTTTTCAACATATTTTAACAGGCAAACATTGGATCCTATTGTATGGGTTTTTTTTTTTTTTTTTAGCTAAGCAGCTGAATTTGATCATTCAGCTGCTGGGCTTTACACTTCCCATGGTGCATACACAAGAGAAGAGGGGCGGGATGAAAAGGAGCAGATTAGCTCTCTTCTCTCCCATCTGCATGAGGGAGGAGGAAGGGGGAACTGTCAGTAAAAACTCTGGTCTGTATGAAAAAGATGCTCTCAGCTCAGAGTCCTGCTGAAGAGGAACTGATGAGGAGGCACTAGGCAGCACTGATGGGCAGCAATGATAGGCAGCACTGATAGGCTGCACTAATAGGTGACATTGATGAGCACTGAAAGGTGGCAATGATAGGCAGCACTGATAGGCGGCACTGATGGGCACCAATAGGCAGCACTGATAGGCTGCACTGATTTGACTGCACTAATAATCAGGACATTGATGATCAGTGCCCTGATTATCAGTGTAAACAATGTACTGAAAGTCTTGCCGGTTACCGGCTCTCCTTTCCTCACACAGACAGCGTGGGAGGAAAGGACTGCGGATAACTGGCAAGTCTGTTTACATGTGAGCAGCTGATCACAAAGTAAAGGGCCGCTGCGATTGGCCCTTTACTGTAATCTGTGATCAGTTGTGTCCGAAGGACACAGCAGTCACAGAGTGTGCTGGTAGCATGCTCCAGGTGGGCACCCAGGAGGCAGGGTTCTATGAGGATGTCCATGCACAACTTCCCAGAACTGGTTTAGATGGAAAGGGAGAGGGTCTCGGGGGGGGGGGGGGGGGCCTTCATGATTTCTTGCACTGGGGCTCTGAAGGTTATAGTTATGCCTCTGGTCCTCAGCAATGCCCGACAAGAAGGTTAGCAAACTGTAATCCAGTAACAGATATAATAGGTAGGGATCCAGCTGAAGCTTAGTCAGTAAACAAGCCAAAGATCAGTAACAAGTGGTTGCAGGTTGGGATCAAGCAGAAGCGTAGTCAAGGAACAAGCCAAAGATTGATAATGAGTGGTAATAGCGATGAAGACATCTTCAGGTAAGCAAAGGAGCAAAATATTGACTGGAAACAGTACAATAATCTAGCAAACAAGAAGTGCAAAGGCATAGTTTAAATATGAATTTCATGGGAGTTCATTTTTAGTTTAGTTAGTCCAGTGTGGGCTTAAACACAGTTTAAACAAAGTCGAAAGACATGACCCACTCTGCTGTTGGTGTAGTTATTTTACAAATGCAAACAAAGCCTATGGCTGCAGTCACACCTATACACTTTGGGAACTCGCTTTTCTACCTGTGTTTCAGGAAATGCTCGAAAAATATAGCAAAACATACAATGCCCTTGAGGTGCCATTTTTTCCTAATGGCACTGCAAACGATGGTAGCAATCTGTTTGTCTCATTCAAGTGAATAGGCTGCCCTATGCTGCTGCTGCTCAGGTGTGAATACAGCCTAATTACTCACACTGCACAGGGCTTCTCTCTTTCACATAGGTTTCCTGTATGACTCATTTATATAGGTGACTTCCTACTGTTTATAAAAAGGAAAAGGCACCCCCAGCATACAAGTGGGAAGTTCTGAAGCTTTCAGTTTGAATCACAGTTGATCATATTTTTTCCCCAAAGTTTAACCATTCTGCAGAGCAACTGAACAATACCCCAGAGCTGAACTCAAAAAAGACCAGAGGCAGAGGCTATTGTCCCACAGCACACACAAAATTACTTTCTTTGATCATTTGCTGTGTACATATTTTCAATGTGACTCATTCTTTGTGCACAGTTTTGCACTTCTTTGTAAGGTCGCTTCGGTGGGCATTTTTTAGTCGCAGTGCACAGATACCAGTAGTGTACAGACCCCTCCATCAGTGTTCAGGACACCCACTTCAGCAACTTTTGACTGAAACACTGCAGTACACATAATTTGATTTTAAGTGTTCCAGACTCCTCCTTCAAGGGTTGTCCGAATATATTCTTTACCAGAATAGCAGTAGCAGGGACTACCACAGACCAGCAGGATAGGTACACAGGCGACACCCTCGTGAATGACGTGGGTCACATGAGGTGCAGAGTCTAAGTACTAACTGGTGTTTACTAGAGCTCCTGATGGTGGAGATGTATTTTGCTGATCGTTGGTTCCAGGTTGTGGTACTCAGGATCGCCCCATCAGGAGGTGAGCAAGCCTGGGTTGAGTAGCGGATAAGCAGTTAGGGATCAAAGAGAAGCATAGTCAGTAAACAAGCCAAAGGGCAGAAATGAGTAGTTACAGGTTGGGATCAGGCAGAAGCATAGTAGAGGAACAAGCCAAGGGTCGATAATGAGTGGTAGCACACTATGGATGGTAGCAGGGAAGACAAGAGTGAGATATTGACTTGCAAGAGCACAATAATCTGGCAATCAGGAGGTGCAGAGACGTGGCTTAAATCAGGAAGTTCATGGGAGGAGCAAAGAGTTCACGATTTAAGACAAACAAGTTTCAAGACAGGATCATTTAAGAAATTGTCCAAAGAACTTTCCAGCATTCCAGGTAGCTAAGCAAGACGAGACATTGCCTGACACAGCAGAGATTCTGGGTTCAAATCCAGGCCCTCACAGAAGGTTTCTTGCATCATTTGTTCTGTTGTCATTTGTAAAATTAGAAAAAAGTAAAGGAGTTGTTAAGTTCGTTTGTTTTTTATCTTACTGCATTCTTTGCATTTAGATAAAAAAACCTTCTGTGTGTAGCAGCCTCCCCAGCACCCTCCTTAATACTTACCTGAGCCCCAGCCCTTTCCAGCAATGTCCATGAGTCCCTCGGCCAGCTGAGCCTCTCTCTCTTAATTGGCGTAGACACACCCATGGCGCCATGGGCTCCTGTAGCTGTCAATCAAAGTCAGTTAGCAAATCAGGAGAGAGAGGGGAGGGGCCAAAAGGCAGCTCCGAGTCTGAATGGACACACAGAGCCGCAGCTCGGCTTGGGTGCCTCCACAGCAAGCTGCTTGCTGTGGGGGCACTCGACTGGAGGGAGGGGCTTAGAGCAGGGAAGAGGGACCGGAGAAGAGGAGGATTCTGGCTGCCCTGTGCAAAGCCACTGCACAGAGTTTAACATGTTTGCTATTTTTTTTTTAAATTAGACTTAAAAATCACTTAAAGTTACTGACTTGAAACAGGTATAGTGATCTGTTGCTCAGACTTGACTTGCTGTGAGCTTGTTTTTGATGGCTTACAAAGCTTTAAAACTGGGAATGGCCAAAGGTGCTAGCATTTTCAGAGGTCAGAAATGGCATACCTTTCTCAGTACAGGTTTAGTTAAACTCTGTTAACAAAAAATCTGTACATTTCGTTACTAAAAAAATAAAATAAATATGCTCTGTAAGCCCCCGTTCGAACTGGGGCGACCTGTCAGGCGACCTGGTCACCTGACAGGTCGCCGTAGGTCGCCTTCCATAGAGAAGTTGCGGACCCGTTCTAATAGGAGCGACACAAGTCGCTTCGACTTAGAAAAAGGGTCCGGAGCTTCTTTGGGGCGACCCGGAGCGACCTGCATAGACTTCAATGTTATGAAGTCCGTGCCGGCCGCTCCGAGGTCGCGGGACGAGCAGCGCGCCGCGACCTATGAGGTCGCCCAGCAAAGTAGCGTCGCCCCAGTGTGAACGGGGCCTAAAGATAACTGTTCTACATTTGGAGACTTTTTAAAATAGAACTAACCTACTAGGGGCCTGTAGTGCCTTGTAATAGAACTACTAAATAGAAATAGAGCTAAACAAACTGGTGTACCACACACCAACATTTGACCTGGAATAGGCGAATATTATTGTATTGCCCAGTCTCTGAGAACTGACTTCTGGCCTGTGCTGAATTTATACTTCCTGTCCCCTAGACCAACTGCTTTACCTCACCCTTTCCTAAGAAAAAGAACTAGAAAGCCTTAAAGAGGAAGTAAACCCTCCTCTGACACTTTTACCTATAGGTAAGCCTATGATAAGGCTTACCTATAGGTACTGTAAATATCTCCTAAACATGTACTGTTTAGGAGATATTTACCTTACATGCAGCCAGTGACGTCACTGGCGCATGCACTCTGAAGGAATGGCCGCTGGTGCCATTTCTTCAGAGCCCCGTGCCGTGACTGTCGGCTCCCGCGCGCGTGCGCGGGAGTGACGTCACCGCGGCTCCGGCCAAACAGATGGCCGGATGCCGCGATCCCGGAAGACGGGCGACTGGACATGTCTCCCCTGATACAGCTAAGCTGACGGCATGGCGGGGGCTCGTTCTAAGGTAAGTATTTCATAATGAGCTAGTATGCGATGCATACTAGCTCATTATGTGTTTCTCTTTCAGGTCGAAAAAAAAAAAAAATTGTATGGGTTTACAACCTCTTTAATAGCATGCTTACAATTACCTGCACAAGACACTCCAGTGGCAAAGGGCAGTTTGCCCACTTTACTTCAATACATCTAGAAAAGCTTTTCAAAAGCTAACACTTCTAACTCTTCTATGCAGAAATACTGCCTTGCCTCTGGCCAAAGATTAAGAAAACAAGTGGAGAGTAGCATTTAAACAACCATCAGGGTGCCCCCTTGGTAAACTATGCAAATACTATGTATTTTTCTATACCACTTATTTTTTATTTTAATTATGCCATCATATTTGAAAAGTATGAAACCATTTTCTGCTTGTTGATGTTTTAAATAGTGTTGGGCGAACAGTTTGGGCCAACCAAGAGTTTGGCCTGAACATTGGCTGTTCGCCCGTTTGGCAAACATCCGAATTTGCGAGGCTCTCAACCATTTGTTCGGCCTGTCTAATACCCCTCAATGCACTGTGCACCCTGATTGGCTGAAGCAATGAAGGCTTTGTCCAATCAGGGCACATAGCACTGTCAGAGCCATGATTGGACACAGTCATGATGACCCTCTCCAGTCATAGCTCATTGTTCATAATCCTACCCCACACTATAAAAGGTTCCTTTTTAGAGCAGCCATTTGCAGTGTAATATTGGAGTGGAGATAGATAGAACAGGGCTCTGTTCATTGCTACCAGCGAGTTAGTGTGCTATTGTGATTCTATTGTAAGTGTAAAGTATCAGTACAGTGTGAATATAGTGATAGTGCAGCATAAGTGTAGTAAGACCATTCATTTTACTGTAGTGTCAGTTTAGTGTATCAGGGAGGTTTACCGTAGTATTTAGAACTGTCAGTGTAGAGTGTCAGGGCAGTTTTAGTGCAGTATATTGAAGTGTGTTAGTGCAGTTTTACTGCAGTATATTGAAGTTCATCAGTATATTTTTACTGCAGTATATTATTGAACTGCTTTAGTGCAGTTTTACTGCAGTATACTGAAGTGCGTTAGTGTAGTTCTACTGCAGTATATTGAAGCTCATCAGTGCAGTTTTACTGCACTATATTATTAAACTGCATTAGTGCAGTTTTACTGAAGTATATTGAAGTGCGTTAGTGCACTTTTACTACAGTATATTGAAGTGCATTAGTACACTTTTACTGCAGTATATTGTATTGCGCTAGTGCAATTTTCCTGCAGTATATTGAAGTGGGTTAGTACAGTTTTCCTGCAGTATATTGAAGTGCGTTAGTGCAGTTTTACTGCAGTATATTGAAGTGCGTTAGTGCACTTTTACTGCAGTATATTGAGGTGTGTCAGTGGAGTGTGTCCGTGTAGTGAGTACTCAAGTTACTCTAGTTAGTGCACCAAACACCACACCACTTTCCATTGATTAAAGTGCACACAAGTACACATTTCCTTGTCTCTATTACATTTTGGTGATAAGCCCCTCCCCATCATGTCTGGAGGGCAAAAAGGAAAGGCAGACATTCCCATGGCACTGTGAGTGAGCCAGCAGCATCTGTGTTCACAGGCAAAGGTGGATGTGGTCCGTCCTTAGGTAGGGCACTATTTCCTCTGTTTGGGGATGTTGCCCCTGCTATCCAGCCACAGTATGCAGAGGAGATGTTGGACTGGCTTACTAAACCATCCTCATCCTCTATCACCCAAGCAGAGACTAGTGCAACAGTCAACCGCAGCTGCCAGAGTGGTTTATTCTGCCTCCTCGTCCACAGCTACTCCTGCTATGGCCCCAGCATCAGGCATGGAGGAGTCAACTGAGTTATTTGAACACAGCATCAGCCACTTGCTCCTTGATGATGCACAGGCGTTACTTGATTCTGAGGTTGGTTCTGAGGTTGAGGAAGGTAGGAAGATGAGCCTCCAGAAAGGGAAGAACACTGGTAAACAACAAATTGTCAGTCATGTTCCCCCAGCCACAGCATATTACTAAGTTGGCTCAAGTGATGATGATGGAGGGGATGATGATGATGAGGTCACTGACATGACTTGAGTTCCTGATTAAAGAAGAGGAAGAAAGTGAGGGTGAGGCACAACCCTAACGTGGCAGCCATGATGGAAGAATAGAGTGCAGCCACCCTATTCTATCACATTGTGGAACTGTTATCTCCCAGCCCACTTCTCACAGCTCAGCTGTTTGGGCCTTTTTTAGCACACGTGCAGCCGTTTGCACAGTTGCAGTTTGCAAAATTTGCCTCAAGCAGATTAAGTGTAGAAAAAACACCAGCCATTTGGGTATCACATGCTTGACAAGGCATTTAAGCTCCCACCACTCAGCCCGTTGGCAAGAGCACCTGAAAGCCACACAAAAGGGATGCAATTTTGCTCCTCTCCACTACTTGTCTTTCAGATTTACCCTTGCTATATCTCATGACTTCTCAGCAGCCTCCCCTGACAGGAATGATGGTATAGCAAATGGTGTCAGAGGTCCTTGAAGCACATATTCCAGCAGCACACCACCAGCTGTAGAGTATAGCAGGCAAATTTCTCTGCCCCAGCTGCTGCAGCGAAAAAAAAAATACAATCACTGCCACCCACTTGCCCAGCATCTATATTCCAGCTTGTCAAAGCTGCTGGCTTTACAACTTCTGCCTTTCTGTCTGGTTGATTCTGCCCCCTTCTGTTGATTTGCAGAATGTTCTGTACCACAATGGCAGGTTTTCAGTTGCTATTTATTTGCACGTAAGGCCATTCCAGCTCTGTACAATTACGTGGAAGGCAATGATGTGGCATCGTTGGGTAAGGCAGTCGTCCACAAGGTCCACATTACTGCTGACATGTGCTCCAGCAAGCACAAATATTTTGTTCACAGCACACCGGGTAACATTGCTTGCAACTCGGAAGGATGTAGGACAGGGCTCATTACTGGAGTTTGTTTTGCCACGTCAACATACAGTTGGTGCCGATGATGCGAGATTTGTCAGCTCTAACCCCTCCTCCTCCTCCTCCATGCCTTCTACTGCTGATTTGTCTTATGAACCACCAGTACCCCTTAAGCGCTCAAGGGGCTATTCAATGAGTCAGGCTAAAAGGTGCCATGCAGTGCTTTAGCTGGTCTGTCTAAGGGACAGGAGCCACACCGGAGAAGAGGTTCTTTCAGCTCTGCAAGGGCAGGCCCAGAGGTGGTTCATGCCATGCCAGCTTGAGCCAGAAATGGTAATGTACGCTAATGGAACTAACCTCCTGTCCACCCTTTGACAGGGAACGTTGACATATATACCATGCCTGGCACATGTCCTCAATTTGGTGGTGCAGCATTGCTTAAACAGGTGCCCAGGGTTGGAAGATCTGCTAAAGCAGGCCAGAAGAGTCTATAGCTATTTCAGGTGATCATAAACAGCCAGTGCTCGGTTTGCTGAAACTCAGCGGGAATTTCACCTGCCCATAGACTGCCTGATTTGTGACATGCCTACCAGGTAGAACTCGACTTTGGCAATGCTACAGCAGCTGCACATGCAGCAAAGAGCCGTCAATGAGTACCTGTGTGAGTATGGCACACCAATGGCGCTTTTCCACTGCATGGAACCGAACGGTTCGGCTCGCTTTTGTGCTTTTCCACTGCTGGTACCGCATGGTAAGGTGTTGGAACGGTTTGGTACGGTACGGTACAGCGGAGCTTTTCCACTGCATGGAACCGAATGGTACGGCTCTCTAAAACAGTACCACCTCGATTGTGGTTCCAAGAGGTGCCATACCAGTACCATATCCCACAATCCTTTACATGAAGTCACTACTAGCCACTGATTGGTCAGAGAATCGTTGTTATCCCACCCACTTAACTTTAGTACTACTTTAGTGGAAAAGCAAACCATACCAAACCGTACCGAACCGTTCCAACACCGTACCATGCGGTACAAGCAGAGGAAAAGCAAACCGGGCCAAGCAGGGCCGAGTAGAGCCGAGCCGGTACTTGCAGTGGAAAAGTGCCATAACAGGCTCAGAGCAGCTTGCCTTTTTTTCCCCATGCCAATGGCTGCTGAGAAAGGATGCATGCACTGTACTGTCACCATTTGAGGAGGCAACAAAGACGGTGAGCTGTGACAATGCATGCATCAGTGACACAATCCCTGTTGTGTTTCTGCTAGAGCAGACTCTGCATGGATTATGGACAGGGCACTTGAGGCAGAGCAGCAAGAGGAAAAGGAGGACTTCCTTTCCTCTCAAGGCCCGCTTTATGCAGACACCATTCTTGCAATGCCACAGAACACACAAAAGGGAGGACAATTCTGGCAGTTTTGGAGGCATTAGAACAGAGGAAGACATACAGTATCTCACAAAGTGAGTACACCAATCACATTTTTGTAAATATTTTATTATATCTTTTCATGTGACAACACTGAAGAAATGACACTTTGCTTCAATGTAGAGTAGTGAGTGTATAGCTTGTATTATCTGTCCCTTCAAAATAACTCAACACACATCCATTAACCACTTAAACCCTGGAAGATTTTACCCCCTTCCTGACCAGGGCCTATTTTGCGATTCGGCACTGCGTGATTTTAACGGACAATTACGCGGTTGTGCGACGCTGTACCTAAATGAATTTGACGTCCTTTTTTTCTCACAAACAGAGCTTTCTTTTGGTGGTATTTTATCGCCTGTGCTATTTTTTGATCATGCGCTATAAACAAAAAAAGAGCGACAATTTTGCAAAAATAACAATATTTTTCACATGTTTTTATATGAAATTCCCCCAAAAAAATGTAAAAATCAAAATTTTTTAACATTTTTGGCCAATTTGTTTTCTGCTACATATGCTTGGTAAAAAAAATCACAATAAGCATATTTTGATTGGTTTGCGCAAAAGTTATTGCGTTTACTAACTAAGGGAAAGATTTTTGTCATTTTTGTTGTTTTTTTTTTAACGCGTAATGGCGGCGATCTGCGATTTTTTTTGCAGGACTGCGACATTGCGGCGGACATATCGGACCCTTGACTGACATTTTTGACACTTTTGGGGGTACCAGTGACATTACTACAGTAATCAGTGCTATACATATGCACTGTTAATGTAAAAATGACACTGGCAGGGAAGGGGTTAACTTTATTGGGGAAGGAGGGGCTAAGTATGTCCCTAGGGGCGTGTTTCTAACTGTGATTGGACATGGCTACTGGTGTAAGAACAGAGATCAACGGTCCTACATAGTAGAACCGTATGATCTCCATTTTTACACAGGGGAGAATGACAGGCGGCTTTGTTTACATTAGCCGCCTGCCTTTCTCCCTTCACGGCGGACGATCGCAAGTGACCGGCGGACATCGGGTCCGCCGGTCACGCGCGCGGACTCGTTAGAGAACGAGCCGGGGTGGGAGCGTGCCTTCGCGCTCGCCCGCTATTGGCTCACAGGCTAGTGACGTACCGATACGTCACTTTGCCTGGCCGGGGCTGACCGTCGCAGTATATGTACTTGCGGCGGTCGGCAAACGGTTAATGTCTAAACTGCTGGCAACAAAAGTCATTACACCCCCAAGTGACAATGTCCAAATTGGGCCCAATTAGCCATTTTCCCTCCCTGGGGACTGGGCCGCAGGGCAGTATTCCAAAATGATAACAACCCCAAACACACCTCCAAAATGACCACTGCCTTGCTAAAGAATCTAAGGGTAAAAGTAATGGACTGGCAGGGAATATCTACAGACTTAAACCCTATTGAGCATCTGTGAGGCATCCTCAAATGGAAGGTGGAGGAGCGCAAGGTCTCTAACATCCACCAGCTCTGTGATATCATCATTGAGGAGTGGAAGAGGACTCCAGTGGCAACCTGTAAAGATCTAGTGAACTCCATGCCCAAGAGGGTTAGGGCAGGTCTGGAAAATAATGGTGGCCACACAAAATATTGACACTTTGGGCCCAATTTGGACATTATCACTTAGGGATGTACTGACTTTTATTGCCAGCGGTTTAGAAATGAATGGCTGTGTTGAGTTATTTAAGGGGACCGCAAATTTACAAGCTGTACACTCACTACTTTACATTGTAGCAAAGTGTCATTTCTTCAGTGATATAATAAAATTCCTCAAATACCCTTAGGAACCCAGAACCCTGGAGTATAGTATGTAGTATGTGGCTGGATGGCTGTAATCCTCAGTGACCCCGGAAACTGCTTCCCATGCCTCCGCAAACCTGCCGTGCATGGGCTTCCTCATTCTTTAAAGCCTGCAAAAGGACCTAAGAATTTGTGGCATTAGGAAGAATGATCACTATTGGTTGGCAACCCTCTTTGACAACCATCACAAGGGGAAAGTATCGGAACTTATTCCGTCCCCACAGAGGGAGCAGAGGATGAAATATCTTGAGGACACCTTAAAGTGGAGTTTATGTAATGACTTTCCAGACTCTGCTAGGATACAGTCTCATAGAAAAGGTAGTTTTGAGGCTTCTGATGGTCAAGAGAGGAGTGGTGGAGAAGGTGGCATTTCAACATTTTGTTAGTCCTCGGCACCCAGGGCTTTCAGCTTTCACATCCCATTGGCAGTGTCTGCATCATATAGTAGAAGATTATCTAGGGGTGAAAACAGATATGGAAAGCTTTCCAGTTGACAATCCACTGGGTTACTGGGTCATGAGAATAGACTACTGGCCAGAACTTGCCCAGTATGCAATGGAGCTGCTGGACTGCCCTGCATCCAGCATGCTTTCTGAATGGGCATTCAATGCTGCCAAAGGTTTTGATGCAAATAAAAGAGCGTGTCTGTCAACAGACTCCATTGACCGGCTGACATTTATGAAAATGAATCAGTCCAAGATTAGCAGCAGCTATCAAACCCCTGATGCCGATGTTGCTAAATGAGTGTTTTCTGAATCTGGAATCTCTGCAAGATTGTCTACGCTGCCTAACTTTGTGGGTGTTGATTTTATTTGGAAGAAATGTTTTGGTATAGTTTTCATGGGCACAATTAACTCCCAAGGACCAATTTTTCCGCACCTGTTTGGCAGGTGAATATAATTTCAGTTTTTGACAGCAAGAGTACCTCTATAGGGTTACAGTGTGAAGGCACCACCGACACCCAAGACCAATTTTTCTGCACCTGTTACTTCTATCCAAAGTCTGCTATACAGACACCAGAATTTATCCAAAACATCTCTACTTTTGTTCTGAGTGACCTAAATTGTGGCCTTATCATACAGACTGGCTCCCCAAGTTGTTGTTTGAAAAATAAAGAAAGCTTACAAGGAAAAAGCCATTTTATTGGGGCTTTATAAATGTCATTTTTGCTGCAGCAGGTTCTATACATGGTAGAGATAGAAGCATCGGCAAATCACTGCTCATTTAAAAATTATGTTTTTACAAACTTTTGATATATGTCCCCCAGGGCAGTACCCGGTCCCCCCGTACCATTTGTATGCCCAATAACTCGCAAACAAGCCTTCAAAATGGGCACTTTTGATTTTTCCAGTTCGTGTCCCATAGACTTCCCATAGTCTTTAATGGGGCTCGTTGTTTGGCTCCGAACTTTTGCGATGTTCTAAAATTACTTAGAACCCCCAAACATTATATATATATATATTTATATATATATATATATATATATATATATATATATATATATCTATCTATATATATATATAAATATATAGATATATATTTTTTTAGCAGAGACTCTGGAGAATAAAATGGAGGTTGTTGCAATATTTTTTGTCACACGGTATTTGTGCAGCGGTCTTTCAAACACAATTTGTTTGGAAAAACTACACTTCACTGAATTAAAAAAACTAAACAGTAAAGATAGCCCATTTTTTGTATGTTGTGGAAGATGATGTTATGCCGAGCAAATAGATACCTAACATGTCACGCTTTAGAATTGCACACACTCGCATTGAGTACCAGTGCAGACCCTTGGGGGATGCCACTAGAGCCACCAGGGATTTCCCACCCATGGCCACCAGGGATGCCCACCCATGACCACCAGGGATGCCCATCCATGTCACCATGGATGCGAATCAGTGCTCAGGGAGCCTGTCAGTGCCCTCTTCATCAGTGCTGGCCATCATTGCCATCTATCAGTGCCACACACCAGTGCCCATCATTGCCATCTATCAGTGCCGCCCACCAGTGCCCATCATTGCCCATCAGTGCTGCCTATCAGTGCCCCCTATCAGTGCCCATCAGTGCCGCCTATCAGTGCCCGCCAGTGCTGACTATCAGTGCCCATCAGTGCCACCTATTAGTGCCCATCGATGCTGCCTATCAGTGCTCATCAGTGCCTCCTATGAGTGCCCATCAGTGCCGCCTATCAGTGCCCATCAATGCCGCCTATGAGTGTCCATCAATGCTGCATATCAGTGCTACCTATCAGTGCCCATCAGTGCTGCATATCAGTACCACCTATCAGTGCCCATCAGTGCTGCATATTAGTGCCTCATCATCAGTGCCACTCCATCAGTACCTCCTCATCAGTGCCTGTCAGTGTGGCCTCATCAGTGGTCATCAGTGTAGGAAAAATATTGTTTATTTACAAAATTTTACAAAATAACCACAAAAACTTTTTTTTTCCAAACAAAGAAAAAAACTTGAAATAGAAAGCTCTATTTGTGGGAAAAAAATATATAAATCTGGTTTAGTTACAGTGTTGCATGACCGCGCAATTGTAATTCAAAATGTGATTCCCAGCCTTGTCCTCGTCAACACTGACCACTGTTTTAACGAGAGAATCACTGACATGATGTCAGCTCCTCCTTTTGTAGGAAGGGCTGAAACGCAGTGGTAATGTGTTTTTTTTTAGAGGATTAAGTTAATTTTCATAGCAAAGAGGGACTTTGCAATTAATTGCAATTCATCTGAAAACTCTTCATAACATTCTGAAGTATACACAAAGTGGTATAATAAAACTGAGGCAGCAGACTTGTGAAAATTAATATTTGTGTAATTCTCAAAACTGTTGACCAGGGCTGTGTGTGTGTGTGTGTGTGTGTGTGTATATATATATATATATATACTACATTGCACATAGCACTTCACTGTATATACTACATATTTTTTTTAATGTATTTATTGTTTTTTTGTGATTGCACTCATTGTCTTTTTGAATACGTTGCACTTTGAACTTTTATATATTATGATATATAAGATATTTGTATATAAGTTTAGAGGATGTGAGTAGGCTTATGTAGCATAGTAATGATAGCTCTGTCCATTCTCTGATAATATCAGTGGTGTAATGGTTACAGCAAAGTAGGATAGCAGCTGCCCTTTTCAGAGTATTTTTATATAGTTTTTATATTTGTAATTTTCTGCTGCTCTTTCTGTTGCTTAGTTCTGTAAATTCCCCTGGCATACAGATATATTCATATATGTTTCAAACAGTGCTAAATTAATATTACACAATCATACATAATAAATATGTATAAATCAATATAGTGCAAAAAAATTGTGATATTAAAATCAGTCCCAGCAATAAACTGATATGGGATAAAAAACCACAGCAAACAGTACAAAATGGTACAAGGCTGGAAATCCTAGAGAGGTGTTTCTTCTGACAGCAAAGCCTCCACCAAAAAAACCAAGGTCACCCAGTGGTACAGGCTGCTTACCAGATGAGATGGACCCCAACGTTATAAGGGGTCAGTGAAAGCCTTAGTCATGTATGTATACCAGGATATATGGTTAAATTCAGTAGCAATCATCCAGCCGGATCATAAATGGACCACCATTAAAATTGTACCATCTGAGTAGCTCCGGTTCAATCATGCAAAGATGAAAAAGAGAGCCCCATGGTAAAGTATATCAAATCAGGAATTTGCACTATATTGATTTATACATATTTATTATGTATGTTTGTGTAATATTAATTTAGCACATATCACTTGGGTTATTGACAATTCACTATCACCAATTTTGTTTGTATTTATTGCACATTTTACGGATTATTCACTAATTGGTTGAGCCCAGCTATTATATTTTACTATATAAGTTTGTCATTTGTTATGTTTTCACGTTTATGTTGGAGCTCCCTAAATTTAACACTTTCATTTATTTATATATATTTTTATTTCTTCATTCCACTGCGCGGGATTGTTGGTGCTTAACACCAATTTATTTCATGTTTCAAACAGTGCCATCTTAAGAGCATTAAAGGGCTCGGGCAATTCAGTGCACTGGGGCCCTGCCTACATAATCATGCACGAGAATAAAAATGCAAAATTATTGATAAGGCGATATTTGTTGGTACAGCAGTGCCAGGCTAATGACGGGTTCCAAATTCGGCGGCTAGGTCCGGTGAACACACACACGGATGGGAGTCAGACTCGACTGTCCTGCGTGTGCCTGTTCCCGTGGAGGCGGACAGGCATTCTTGCAGTTGTGGGCTCCCCCTCCAGGGCCCAAGTGGCCTGACAACAGCTCAGTGCCAACAGGCGCTTGCCAACTGCTAAGTTCGGCGGCGGGATCCGCACGGGAATCTGGACTAATGCTTGGCTGGTGGGGCCCCCCTGGGCAACTGCCCAGCGTGCCCATTCGGTAAGATTGCCCTGGTTTTAAATGAAATATTGGCTAAAACAGTAAAATTTTCATACATTTTATTTTATGCAGCACACTGCTCATCTTCATCTAAAGCACTGAACAAGACAGACCCTAAACCTTTTAACTTTAATCCTATGAATAATTGATATTTGCTAAAAAATATATATTTTTTTAATGTATGGAATTAAAAATATAATAGCAAAAGAAAAAGCAAGGATGATTTCTTGAGAAACATTTTTTTTTTTTATTAATACAGATTATAAAAGTAGGTTCCATTGAAACTACAAGGACGACAGGAAACTACAGAAGTGAAACTCTGTATGGCAATGCCAAGTGAAAGACCCATTTGGTTTCACTTTCTTGTGCATAGTTTAATATTCAGAAAAGTGTATCTGAGGTTGTGGTATTACCTAGAATACTAGCTTTACAAACATCTAATTCTCGGCATTTTATTTGGGTACATACAGAGTCACAACTATAAAAAATTATTCCAGTGCAGAATCTACATAGAGCCCTTTAAGCTCCAATGTCCTGAGACCACGACAGAAATGTCCATCACTGTAAAAGAAAAATGCTGCAATCTTCAAGCAAATGTCAAATCTTGGCACAAGTGCCTGAACTACAGTCCCTATAAAAAGTATTCATCCCTATAGAAGTTTTCATATTTTCTTGTCTTAGAACACTGAATCACAGGGCTTTAGGATGCAAATGAATACCCACTGGTGAAGATTAGGGATGATCGAACAGTTCGGGTCGACCATCGGTTCGTCCCAAACATTGGGTGTTCGAGGTTCGGCCGAATTTAGAACTTTTTGCCCAAAAAGTTCGGAATTCGGCAACCAGAACCGCCCAAAATGCAATGCTTCAGGAAATGGGCTTTAAAAGCCTGTGATTGGACCAGAACCATTAGCAAAAGCCAATTGAGGGGGCAGGAGAATGCTAGGAATGTGATTGGAGTGACTAGGGGGTCCCTAGACCAATCATTAGTGAATACGCCCCCCAGTATATAAGATCGCCCCCGCCAAATTCCTAGCATTCTTATACTGGACATGGAAGAGAGTGGAAGCAGTTCTGTTAATTTTACATTAAAAGTGTCATTTAGCTATTTTTAGTGTGAGGAAAGGGATATCTAGTGTAGTTAGAGTGCTCCTTTACACTTAAGTTAGCTTCAAAAAATTAGTTTCTGTAGGGAAAGTATGAAGTGCCAGGGTGACCGTTATGTAGTGTAGGGGAAACTGACTGCCATGGCAGGCTGACCAAACCCTTCCATACCAGGGTGACCGTAATGTAGTGTAGGGGAAACTGACTGCCATGGCAGGCTGACCAAACCCTTCCATACCAGGGTGACCGTAATGTAGTGTAGGGGAAACTGACTGCCATGGCAGGCTGACCGACTGACCAAACCCTTCCATACCAGGGTGACCGTAATGTAGTGTAGGGGAAACTGACTGCCATGGAAGGCTGACCAAACCCTTCCATACCAGGGTGACCGTAATGTAGTGTAGGGGAAACTGACTGCCATGGCAGGCTGACCGACTGACCAAACCCTTCCATACCAGGGTGACCGTTATGTAGTGTAGGGGAAACTGACTGCCATGGCAGGCTGACCGACAAACCAAACCCTTCCATACCAGGGTGACCGTAATGTAGTGTAGGGTGAACTGACAGTGACTGCCATGGCAGGGTGACCAAACCCTTCCATGTCAGGGTGACCGCAATAGAGAAATGATCATTTCTCTGAATAGCTTCGGAACACCATTATGGCTTCTCACCAGCAAGCATTTTTTATGCTGCAGGGGCTGCCACTGTCAGTGCTTTTTTGAGGACATGTTTGATGTCAGACATGACATCTGAACATGTGTATAGGGGGTATATATACACATATATGTCTGAATATATACCCCTAGACATATATAGGTGTGATAGTAGCAGAAATAAATGCTTGCGCTAATGAAATCATTTACAGTAATATATTTCTGCTACTATCACACCTATATATGTCTAGGGGTATATATTCAGACATATATGTGTATATATACCCCCTATACACATGTTCAGATGTTTTGCCTGCCTCAAAAGAACCCAAAAAAATGGCAAAAAAACGCTAGCGTCAAAAAAAAAATGCCCAGGTGTGTTTTTGCTGGCATTTTTTGGGGGGTTTTGGAGGCAGGCAAAACATCTGAACTTGTGCACAGTACCACTATACACAAGTTCAGATGTTTTTCCTGACTGCAAAGAACCCAAAAAAATGCCTACTATTAAATTAATAGCAGGCAATTTTTTGGGGTTCTTTGCAGTCAGGAAAAACATCTGAACTTGTGTATAGTGGTACTGTGCACAAGTTCTGATGTTTTGCCTGCCTCCAAAAACCCCCAAAAAATGGCAGCAAAAACACACCTGGGCATTTTTTTTTGACGCTAGCGTTTTTTTTGGCATTTTTTGGGTTCTTTTGAGGCAGGCAAAACATCTGAACTTGTCTATAGTGGTATATATACACACATACTTATATGTTTATACACACCTAGACATATATAGGTGTGATAGTAGCAGAAATATATTAGTGTAAATGATTTCATTAGCGCAAGCATATATTTCTGCTACTATCACACCTATATATGTCTAGGTGTGTATAAACATATAAGTATGTGTGTATATATACCACTATAGACAAGTTCAGATGTTTTGCCTGCCTCAAAAGAACCCAAAAAAATGCCAAAAAAAACGCTAGCGTCAAAAAAAAAATGCCCAGGTGTGTTTTTGCTGCCATTTTTTGGGGGTTTTTGGAGGCAGGCAAAACATCAGAACTTGTGCACAGTACCACTATACACAAGTTCAGATGTTTTTCCTGACTGAAAAGAACCCCAAAAAAAATGCCTTCTATTAAACCGGGAGAGAAGCTAACTACCTGTCCTGAAAGAAAGTGTTCTAATACAAACGATCTTTTTTTTTCTGGTTCTGGACATGCTACAGAGCTGAAATTTCACATGCACACCTTTTAGACCCCCCAGATACTAAAAATCTCTTTTTTTGTTTTTTGTTTTCATTTTTTCAATAATTGGCTTTTTTATCAAAAATGACAATTTTTAAGAACTTTTTTTGAGTGATTTTGTGTCCGGGGGGTCTAAAATGTGTACCTGTGAAGTTTCAGCTCTGTAGCCTGTCCAGAACCAGAAAAAAAGATCATATAGGTGTTAAAGTTAAAGGAGGCTCCCGACCCACATCCCGGTTCTACTGAAAAATTATCTTTTTTTTTCATGGATCTGGACATGCTACAGAGCTGAAACTTCACATGCACACCTTTTAGACCCCCCAGATACGGAATCCAAAGTAAAAATCAAAAAATCTCTTTTTTTTTTTGTTTTAATTTTTTCAATAATTGGCTTTTTTATTAAAAATGACAATTTTTAAGAACTTTTTTTTGTGTGATTTTGTGTCTGGGGGGTCTAAAAGGTGTACCTGTGAAGTTTCAGCTCTGTAGCATGTCCAGAACCAGAAAAAAAGATCATATAGGTGTTAAAGTTAAAGGAGGCTCCCGACCCACATCCCGGTTCTACTGAAAAATTATCTTTTTTTTTTCATGGTTCTGGACATGCTACAGAGCTGAAACTTCACATGCACACCTTTTAGACCCCTCAGATACTAAATCCAAAGTAAAAATAAAAAAATCTCTTTTTTTTTTTTTCAATAATTGGCTTTTTTATCAAAAATGACAATTTTTAAGAACTTTTTTTTTGTGTGATTAATAGTTAATGGGGCATGACCCAGAACCCTGGGCACTTTTTAGGGGCGTTTATTGGGTTTTAGGGCTTAAAAATTGTGTTTTTTGATTACCGAAGTTCGGGTCCCATTGATTTCAATGGGGTTCTGAAATCCGGGCCAAACTTTCGGGAAGTTCGGATGTTCTGGCCGAACCGAACTTTTCAAAAGTTCGATCATCCCTAGTGAAGACCCCTTTACAAAATTAAGCTTTGCCTTGGTTTAAACATTGGTATTTGCAAGCTTTGCTGTAACGTGGCAAGTATGAAGAGGTTTTCAGTGAGGTGGCAGGCATGGAAGGGTTTTGGTATGTGTTCAAGAGGTTTGCAGTGGAAGTATTGTTATTCTCTTGCACCTTATACTGTACAGAAATATTGTCTGATTCTGCCCACAACTGCACAGTAACTTCCCATAGACTTTAATAAGGCCTTACTTACAGATAGGCTCATTCAAGATTATGGAACAAGATTTTTGCAGCAAATTTTTAAAGACCGTGTGAGGAATCGGAAAGAGGAAAGCAGATAAATAGGTGGGGGTGGAGGAAGCCTAATTGTGAATAAGTTAGGGGTTTAGGGTCTGGGGCCTTTGTATTGTAAAGTAAACCTATCCTTTAAATACAGATTTAGGTATTTTGTTTTTTTCACTTGTTGAATAACAAGCACATTACAAAGTGCGCTATCATGTGTTTCAGTAGCTTCCTTTCTCTTATTGATAGCAGGCTATAGTTCAAATAATGATCTGTAAAAAAAAAGGCCAGCTACACTCTCATTGAAAGCATGAATTGTCTCTAGAAGAAGAGTCGTAATGCTTGGATCAGACATTTTTAGTAAATTAGGGCTGGACATAAATTAACCAATTTTCCAAAAATTCAACAACTCTTCCATGAAAGTTTAATGAAACAAACAAATATTGTTTGTTTTTTGTGTGGCCTATTTTAGGATCATTTTATATGATCCTGTGTTTATAGGACTACGGTTTGTGCTTTAATTAAATGCAAATATAGTCCAAGTTGTATATGTACTGTAGTTTAAACAACTTTTTGAATTAATTACTGACAATGGCAGAGAACGTTGCCGTGAACCAGTTTTAAAATAGTTTTGACATGTATCAGCATTTTGTTCCTAGAATGTTGTTCAATCAGTTGCTTATTGAATTTTCATTTACTATTCCTTGACTCTTTCTAAACGTTAGCATGGGGTAGCACTTGCCCAAACCAAAGATGGCCCCCTTGTGAGCTCTATCCACTTCACTTCATCATATAAAATGATCCTGTGTTTATATGACTACGGTTTGTGCTTTAATTAAATGCAAATATAGTCCAAGTTGTAACTGTACTGTAGTCTAAACAACTTTTTGAATTAATTACTGAAAATGGCAGAGAACATTGCAGTGAACAAGTTTTAAAATTATTTTGACATGTATTAGCATTTTGTTCCTAAAATGTTGTTCAATCAGTTGCTTATTGAATTTTCATTTACTATTCCTTGACTCTTCCTAAACGTTAGCATGGGGTAGCACCTGCCCAAACCAAAGATGGCCCCCTTGTGAACTCTATCCACTTCACATGTTCAGCACAATGCATCATTCCCTTGAATGGAGATATTTCGCTTTCTCTTCAACAATTGCCGCTAGAATGCATACTGGAACACAGCTGCATCACATCCTAGAGGAGATGTAACACACAACTTATGAGGCCATTCACAGATAAATTCCACAAAATGAGAAAACATACTTATCTTGGAAATACGGTGTCACAGTTCCATTGATCCACTCTCTTCTGGGAGGCGGGCTGCAGACACGGACAGCTCTTCTGAGGAACATAGCCCTGGCTGCACTGCTGTATGTGGGGCTAGTTAGCACCTGATTTTTCACCCCAAAAGATCCCCAGAAGGGGCTCCCTGCCTGATCAGAGCATTTATCGTCCCAAGGTCAAGGACTGCAATGCAGGAGAGGATGAACCTGCATGGAAAAACCATCAAAGGTGGCAGGTAAGAGTTTCTTCTTTTCACACTGGCTGTGAGTCCCATGGGTACAAAAAAGGGAATAGGCTGTTGTGTGGTTTTAAACTTTTTATAGTTATGCAATGATCCTGTGGGCAGAAGTATGTGGGGCCACTATCAAATGTATGCTGCCATGTATGCACCAGGAAATGTTGCTCCCATGGCTATCTGTAAAGGAATTGAACATTTACCCCACCTCCTCTGGATAATTGAATTTTGATACCATATGTCTTCTGCCTACAGTGACTGGGAAGTTGGGGGCAGCACAGAAGCTTATAATATTTTAGAGGAGCCTTTCTCTACCTCAGTATCAAGTAGGAACCCCTGTTAAAAGCTGTTATATCTACAACTAATGGAACATTATCATTATCAGTTACAGCATATGCAATTATAAAAAAAAATTATAGAATAAATAGGTAGTTGGGGTCATCAGTGTCAGAGGTTATTTACCAGAAAGACAAGAAAAAAGGTTATGTCTCACGCTGGCTTTGCCAAATGGTACCAAAAATATGCAGGGACCATCAGGCAGGAAATCAGTCTGCCACTGCTCACTGCTCAAGGAATCCCTAGCAACCTTTGGAGGGATCCTAGTGTTCCACAGAACATTGGTCTTAGAGCATAAATATGTAAATTTAATTTTAGGCGTGCGTGTGATGGCAGTAAGAGTTAAGCTATTTTTCCCATATTACTTCAAGTCATGGAGTAATGTGCAAGGTGGACAGCAAGTAACACTAGTAGTAATGGGGACAGAGACACAATAAAATAACAATAGATGAGTCATTGGGTGAACATATAGCGCTTACCAAGCACAACCCCTTTTAAAGAGTAGGGTGTCTTTGAGGGCACTTAATTGTCAGGGGGCTAGCTATTAGAATTCTGTGCATGTAGACATGAATCACTCTTGGTGTTAGCAAAAATGTCATGCAGAAGAGATAACAGTAAGGATACCTCCTTCTCCTTTTACAGTCTCAGGACCAGCCCTTTCTTTTAAAAGTACAAGAATATTTTTGCCTACCAATCTATACTTTATCAAGCATTATTGTTTGTGCTCTCCAGTGCCTGAAGAGGCAAGGTGCCCAGCAGCACTGTTCACTGAGCCACCAAGAATTTTAACCACTGGTCGACCGCCCCACGTACATATACTGCGGGGCGGTTGCTCTCCTGCATGAAATGTACGAGATTTCACTCTTCAGGCCTGTGGGCGCACATGTGTTGTCGGCGACCAGATCCCGCTGTGATTGGACACAGCGAGAGCCAACCACAGGTCCGGCGTTTCCGAGAGTAAACAAGGCAGATCCCCATTCTGTGACAAGGGAAGAAAGAGATCCTGTGTTTCTGCTAAGCAGGAACATGGATCTCTGTCATCCCACAGTACAAGCATCCCCCACACAGTTAGAAAGCACTCCCTAGGGACACATTTAACCCTTTGATCGCCCCTGATGTTACCCCCTCCCTGCCAGTGTCATTAGTACAGTGACAGTGCATATGTTTCAGCACTGATCACTATATTAGTGTCACTGGTCCCCAAAAAAGTGTCAGAAGGGATTTGTCTGCTGCAATGTTGCAGTGCAAAAAAAAAAAAATATAAACAATTCCATAAAAATATCCCATAGTTTGTAGACACTATAACTTTTGTGCAAACCAATCAATATACGCTTATTGTGATTTTTTTTTTTTTACCAAAAATATGTAACAGAATATATACTGGCCTAAATTGATGAAGAAATTTGTCGGTATTTTTTTGTTTATAGCCAAAAAATAAAAAAACGCAGAGGTGATCGAAAACCACCAAAAGAAAGCTCTGTTTGTGAGAAAAAAAGGACATCGATTTTTTTTGTGCACAGCATCGCATGACCGTGCAATTGTCAGTAAAAATAACGCAGTACCGTATTGCAAAAAAAAAGTAAACCTTCTGGAGCTGAAGTGGTTGATAAAGAGTCAGTGGTGTTCATGGAAAATGTTGCACTTTGATAATAATGTTTCTTAATTTGCCCATAGTTATGCACTGCTTTAGAAAATCACGCTTATCAAGCATGTTACAGACAAATCATATCACAATATATATATGGGTATCCCAAAATAATTGTACTTTATATACATATTTATTCTTGCACATGCATTACTTTTCATTTCCCACAATGTACTACACTAACTTCTTAAGGCATTGTTACTCAATACATATCTATGTTCCAAGTTATACATGTAAGTATGGTAGTTTATTACATACGATTACATTTTTGCTTCTGGTATACTACTCTTCCCACTTTGTTTTTTTTTTTTTTTAATTTATGTTATTTTAACTGCAACATATAAACATAAAAACAATAAAACTAACTATGCAAAGACTTTGGGGAACTCAAAAAAGTCCCTCTTTGGAAAAAAAAAATGTTCCACATTTATGGAAAGTGCAATTCCCTGTGGAGTTCCCATCTAAAATGAAAGAAAAGAAAAATGGCCAATTATTTTTCTGTCTCGAAGAATAAGTGATGTGTAAGAGAGTGACAGCTCTGAGAAAGGAGACAACACTTCATTAAAACAGCTATTAAACATTTTGAATATAATGTCATCTCTTCAGCATTTCATGTATTAACCAGCCCCAAAGAAAAATTTACTTATAGTCTAGGAGTGAATTATGTGGTATCCGGTTACATAAGTAATAATACATGTGAATATTTTTTTTGTCTTTCATTTCAATAACCAGGTAGAACATCATCACAGTAATCCTACTGTGCATCCTGCTAATTAGTCTAATTGCCTTAGGTGAAATGGTAAAAAATGGTCCCCTCTTACTACATGGGCTGGATGTTCAGATGAATATAAATTCATCTGAACAAAGAAACATCTTATTCATTATATCAATATGAATGTCAATACAACTGAGGAACATCTCATTCTTTTTAAGCATTGAGCTATTGAAGATGCAGCACCTTTGTCCAGCTTCACAAATGCCTAAAATAAAGAGATAGTACTCATTATGCCTTCTGATTAAATGGAAAATGTCCAGTGGGTGAAAAAGGCAAGATATAGCTCATGTTTAAAAAGAAGCACATGCATATGTTTGTAGAAGGGATCTCAGTGAATGCTTTTAGAAGAACAAATTTGCTAAAAGGGTCCATTTTCAATTTCAGTTCTAGATGCACTTGGTATACTTGGAGCCTTACTCATAGTGAGCTTATTATTCATCTTGCCCTTGGCTGATGTGAAGTACACAGTCTTTTAATGATATTATGTTGCTCATGCAGCACATTTCAACAAAACCTAATTTATGTATTTCGGTGAGCTTCTTGGTAATATTTTCCAGTGGTATAATAAAAGGAAGAACTTATGTTCAGAAGAAGATTTTACTTTGCTTACTTTGATTTTAAATATGTCCATACACTGAGTGATTATCATAGCTGATAATTATTATTTTTTTTTTGTTTAGTTGTATTTCAATTTATTTGAGACTTATTTAACTAATGATCAATATCTGATGGAAATCCTTTACGAACTTAATGCAGATGCTCTTGCAATACTGGAGTGTCTTCTTGCAAGATTTTGCCTGCTTAACATTCCCCAGGAATCTTTCCGGAAGGCGTGCGCAGCCTATTGCATTAGGGTGTGCTCTCTCAAGCTGCAGTAAATGGTGGGTGTGGCTAAATTTTGTTTACAGTGGGAGGGGCTTAAATGATGTGGTTAATCAAAAGAAAAGCATTCCTGTACCCATAAAATATGCTTTTGGTCTTTCCTCCCCCAGTAAGGTGCATTCACACTGATGCCGTATGGTTTACTAAGTTGCAACGCAGTGTACCTGCAGTTTTCTTGTGGGTTAGTTGCACTTTGCCATAGACTTATATTATATCTTGCTGTTTTAGTGCTCTCTCTCAAAACAAAAACTAAAAGGGCAGTTTTGGTGCGCTTTCAGAAAGCACATCAAAACCATGCGACATATTAGAAGTCTATGACAAAGTGCAGCTAACTCACATGAAAACCATGGGTACACTGCTCTGTACCCATGGTGTGTGAAAACTGCACCACATTAGTCTGAAAGCCAATCTAACCATTTAATATTAATACCTTTGAACTCTATGTTAATTACTACAGACCCCTGAACTCCGCCTCACTTACCATTGACTGCTGAAATCCACCTCACTTACTACTGACCTCTGAACTCCGCCTCACTTACTATTGACCTGTGAACTCTGCCTCACTACTGACCCCTGAACTCTGCCTCACTTACTACTGACCCCTGAACTTAGCCTCACCTACTATCGGCATCTAAACTCCACCTCACTTACTACTTACCTCTGAACTCCGCCTCACTTTCTACTGATCTCTGAACTCTGCCTCACTGACTATTGACCCTTAAACTTAGCCTCACTTACTACTGACATCTGAGCTCCACCTCACTTACTACTGACCTCTGAACTCCGCCTCACTTACTACTGATCTCTGAACTCTGCCTCACTGACTATTGACCCTTAAACTTAGCCTCACTTACTACTGACATCTGAGCTCCACCTCACTTACTACTGATCTCTGAACTCCGCCTCACTTACTACTGACCTGTGAACTCTGTCTCACTACTGACCCCTGAACTCTGCCTCACTTACTACTGACCCCTGAACTCCACCTCACTTACTACTGAACCCTGAACTTAGCCTCACCTGCTATCGGCATCTAAACTCCACCTCACTTACTACTGACCTCTGAACTCCGCCTCACTTACAACTGATCTCTGAACTCTGCCTCACTGACTATTGACCACTGAACTTAGCCTCACTTACTACTGACATCTGAGCTCCACCTTACTTACTACTGACTTCTGAACTCTGCCTCACTTACTACGGACCTCTGAACTCCACCTCACTGACTACTGACCCCTGAACTGTGTCCCTACTGACATCTGAACTCTGCCTCACTTATTACTGACCGCTGAAGTCGGCTGCACTTACTACTGAGTCTGACCCCTGAACTTAGCCTCACTTACTACTGGCATCTGTACTCCACCTCACATACTACAGACCTCTAAACTCTGGCTCACTTACTACTGACCTCTGAACTCCACCTCACCTTCTACTGACCTCTGAAGTGCACCTCACTTACTACTGACTTCTGAACTCTGCCTCACTTACTACTGACCTCTGATCTCTGTCTCACTTACTACTGGCCTCTGAACTATGGTTGACTTACTACCGACTCCAAAGTCACTTTTGAGCTCTGCGTTACTTACTAAAGAAATCAGAGATCAGTAGTGGCACACAGTACAGTGTGCAGTAGTAAGTGACCCTCCCCCTCACCTCTGCACTGCTTACCTGGGTTCTCCTTCTCCCTGGACTTTTCACATTAATCAGAATACTGCAGCTTCAGCTACCCCCCCTTCTCCTACTCACTGCTCCGTAGGTGGAGCTAAATTACAGCTACTCATAGCCCCACCTACTGAACCTAGGATAAAGAGAAGGGGAGAGGGGGAGCTGGAGTTGCAGTATCCTGAGTAACGTGAAAATGGAGAAGAACAGAAGTCATTCCTCTTTCTGTGTCTCCCCTACTTGTCACAGGCAGCTACGGGGAAAATACTGTTTGTTTATGTCCATGAGGGGGTCGGTACTACTACTAAGGACAGCATAGAGAGTAGGGGCAGGGGTAGGATTGACTGTGATTGGCTTATACACCCGCCCCCACTGCCACACTGGCTTTAGCACCCACCCCCTCCCTGGTATGAGGGCAAATACAATCAATCCCATCTCCCTGTGCCACCCTTTAGTACCTGACCCCTCTCCGACATAAAAAAATCAATATTTCCTCTGTAGCTCTTATGAGAAGCACAGCTGCAGGCACACCTGGCATACCCCATGTGCATGCCTATGCCACAAGGACAGTGAAATCACACCTAGCAATGCAGGAGATAGGGATAGGGATAAGACAAGTATAAATCTAACTTTTTTCACAGCTACATTTTACACGTACTAACAGTAAATGATTTGTTACATTTTACTGCAAGGTCCACTTTAAACAATACCAATTTTTATATTTTTTTCAGGTTCTGTATCTGCAGGTACTGTGAAGCAATTCACCCTCAAAGTTCACAGCCGAACCACTGATATAATTTTAGGTCATTCTCTTAAGAAGCTCTGTTCACCATGCTTCCTCCTTCCAGCAGCGACTTGGCTTTCTAATCTCCAATGTAAACACAAAACAGGTTTTCCAAGATTATTTTTTCATTGTAAGGCTGTCCCTACCCTGATCCAGCAAAGACAGTACAAGAACAGCAAGGCTGAAAATAAAATGTTTACAAGTGATCACATTCATAAAGTATTGGATGTCCAGGCTGGATCACTGGCTGGAGGTGGCCCAACTTGCTTTTGAAATATTAGTATGCCTTGCTGCATGGTCCATGTCAAAGATGACCTTGAATGCAGGTATATTTATGTGGGGTTTCAAAAGATGCAGTGATGTGCTGGGACAGTAAAGGCAGCTCTTGACTAATCCGTTAGCAATAGCTGTTGTGGTCAAATTAAAACAAAGATAAAAGTTATACTTTAAGTAATAAAAAATAAATAAATTTATATATGTTTTAGATAAAATAAAATACAAATTGTAAATAAAATTACATTAATAATGTTAGAGAAGCCAGCAATATTTGTGTTAATTTACTCCATAGTAAGTAAGCAATTTTTCAAGGTTGCAATTCAAGAGGGAGAAACCATCCAGATTATAATTAAGAAATAAAAATATCAATCAACAAAAAAAAAATTGGAGGGCATTATTTCACCTAAAAAAAAAAAGAGGAACAGTGTCCAGTCCTGGAAGTCTCACATCTCTGCAAAACCCAGTAGGAAAGTGTATGACAGCCTAAGCCCAGGCTCCAACCAGGCCACGCCCCTAAATATAATTACAATAACTACGTTTTATTTCATTGTAATGTGGCAAAAATCTTGTACTGAAGCCATGCATGAGATATAAGTTCTTTTTGAAGAGGGCAGACAACAGCAAGCTTTTAATTAAAAAATCCACATTAGAATGTTTTTAATTCACAAACGAAAGCTTGCAAGTGAGTACATGTATAGTTTTTAAGCACAAGGCCACATTTTGAACAGAATCCTTTGCAGCCAACTTTTGAAAAATAAATATATACTACAGTGTATTCATTTTTCTTAAAAAACAAAAAACGAATTTTGCAGTTTATATGTGTACAGTCATTAAAAATTTTGACTAGGCCACACTTTGAATTAGATGCACAACCACCAGCATTATATAGAAAAAAAATAAACATTGGTGTGTATTTATTTTACTGAAAAAACACCCTAAATATTATAGTGAGCATGTGCATAATCTTTAAAAACTTTGACTAGGATACCTTGTTAACAGGAGTCAAACCAGCCAGCTGTAGAAAGAAAATCTGCATTACAATGTATTTATTTATTTGTAAAAAAAAAAAAAAAACCCCAAAATATTGTAGCGAGTATGTGCACAATCTTTAAACACTTTGGCTAGGCTGCCTTGTCAACCAGACCCAAACAAGCTAGCTAATATTAAAAAACAAAAATAAGCATTATAGTGTATTTATTTCATTGTAAAAAGCCCCTAAAATATTTTGTTTTGAAAGGCTTTGACTAGTCCCTAGCAGCCATGCGAAAATTAAGAAATAACATTAGAATGTATTTATTTAATTGAAGAAATCCCCCAAAATAATGGAATCACTTATACTAGAGCCCATTTTAAACAGGACCCACACCAGCCATTTTAACTCTACAAATCACAAAATGTTAAGCTCAAAGAACTCACAACATTTATCACCATGTCACAGGCACACAAAAATTTAAGGTTTGACATGTTGGGTATCTATTTACTTGGTGCAACCTTGCCTTTTATATTTTTAATATTTTACCAAAGATCTGGCTAGTTTATTGTGATTGCTTGTCCTAAAATTCACTTTAGTGTGTTTCTTACTGAAATTTTGCGTTTCCTAGGTCTTTATATAATAATGTGTGACATAAAAAATTGGAACTACCACTATTTTATTCTCTAGGGTGTCTGCTTTCAGAAAATATTAATGTTTGGGGGTTTTGTATAATCTTCAGGCCTAAAATTATCTTTTAAACATGTGTGCAAAAGACACAAAAATGGCTCTGACAGTGAAAGGTTTAGACACATTGACTAGGCCACAGAACCCCTACCAGCTATTTTTTAGATCAAGAAATAAGCGTGTATTTTTTTCACTGTAAACAGCCTCCAAAATATTATGGGGGACATGCCTATAGTTTTTGCACACTTTGGCTAGGTTGCTTTGTCAGGACAGGACCCTTGATAGCCATTTTTTAAACAAGAAATCAACTTAAAAATGTATTTATTTTGCTGAAAGAAGCTCACTAAGGATTATAATGAGTACCTACTAACTAGGTCGCTTTGTCAACAGGCCAGCTTTAATAAAAAAATAGCATTATAGTGTTAAATTAAATTAAAACAGTCAAATTATTTCACAAAAAAAAAAAAAAAATATTCTATTGAGCCTTTAAATACTTTTACTAAACACTAACTCCTACTGAAAAAACTAAAAAAAACAATAAAAACAAAACAAAAGAGGACACAGCAGTAAAACAGCAACTCAATATGTTGCTGACAAATGAAAAAAGGTATGTCACCCTAAAAAAACACTTTTGGTTCTGACAGCAACTTGTGCACCAAATTCCAGTAGTTCTAAAAAACATCACTTTTACATTGTGGAGCAATGAATGCGTCAAAGTTCAAATAAAGTACTGACACTTTCTATTTTATGAAAGTGGAGCTAATTAAGAACAACTCTCTTTTGACGAGACTGCGAGAGAAACTGGAGCGGACAAATTTTGCGAAAGTGTCTCGTGTGCATTCTAAAAGTGGCGCAGCATGCCCCAATTCAAGTACAAGTTCTGCACCACTTTTAGAATCCATTAGAGACGCATTCGCAAAATCTATCTGTGCCGGTCTTTATGATTCCTGAAGGTGTTATTGTGGGTAAATGTAAATATGGACATTTTCAGCAGTGATCAGCAGCATCTAACTCTCCCTGGAAACACCCCAAAACTTAAGTACAAGTTCTAGACAGCTACATGAATTCAGCGCATTCTGTACCACTTTTAGAATGCATGAGAGACCCATTTGCAAAATCTATCTGTGCCAGTCTTTATGATTCCTGAAGATGTGACTGTGGGTAAATTTAACCCTCCTCTTATGTTAGCTTTCTGTTACTATCCATGATGTTAACGGGTCGGTTTTGACCCGTGTATTAAATCAGCCATAAAATACCCTCTGAACAATTATTTATCATTCAATTTGTTTCTTACCTCTTGGTTTACCTTGTTAGGCTTCTTTATCCTTGAAAAGGTTTTAATATTTTTGGTGTGACCCCTTAGACCTTTCTTTTGATAGCATACCTCTCATTTTCAAATTAAAAAAATGGTAAAATAAAGTCAGCAACTCTGAAATGTATTGGTCCTATGTTTCTTTACTTTATTTAGAGAAGCAGACAAGCAGGCAAAGAGATAGGCCCCTCCCTAACTACAGCTCACAGGGTTGAGAGGGGATTGGCTGTCAGTGTTACTAAGCAGAGAGAGTGTTTATGATTTCAGTTTTGGCACTTATTAGTGTCTTATAATCCTATATTATAACTGGGTCAGAATTGACCCTAACACCATAAACGTCTTAATTTTCACCACAGTATTTTATAATTTAGTGAAAAGGATTCTTTTTCTATTACATTGTTTAAATAGAGGTTCCTGACAAAGAAAAAAAATCTTGATGCAATAAACAAATTTATGTGATACTTATAGACATTAAAAACCTGAAAACGGGTCGGTTCTGACCCTAACATAAGAGGAGGGTTAAATAAGTACATTTTTAACAGTGATCAGCAGCATCCATCTCTCCCTGGAAACACCCCAAAAATCGCTGTAGCACTGTACAACACTCTTAACGTGTCTGTGAGTCAGTGTATATAATAAAAGTGTAATATAGATAGATATTGTAAACAATCAGACCCAGCATTATCACCCAGCTTTCCCTGCAGTCTGTTAAGTTTCCCTAACTTCCCCATGTCTGTAAGTCACTGACTTTTATAAGGAGGGGGCTGACACATGGGAAAATCTCCATGATTGACCTTTTTAGGCGACCCAATTGCAGTTAAAAAGCATGGAAACGCATTGTTTGTAACTGGTTGCTATGAATGCAAATGCCACATTAGTTTACAATACTTTGGAACCATGAATGATATGGGTTTGAGTTGAATTCATATGGTCGACCTGAAATTGAAGCTCATTCTTATTTGCAAACTTTGTGCGTGCCAAGCCTCATTGAAATCTGTGGGGGGTGTGGGGAGTTTGGCGGGGGGGGGGGGGGGATCTTGTTTTTCAATTCTATCCACTTTTAGGGATAATAAGAAAGCTATTGTCGAACAGAAGGAATGGGGGAGCTGGTCACTGCCATGAGGAACATGTACCAATGTCAAAACCTAATGAAACAATAAAAAATTACTTCAATAAATAAAAAAAGACAAACAATATCTCTGCCTACGCAGAACTTTCAGTTCTCCCTAACACACTGACAATATGGCTGCTGTGAGCCCATCCATCAAAACACCTGCCAGAATGTTTTCTTACCAAAAAGTGCATAGTGCAAGAACCAATACTGCAAGATACCCACGCACTTTGCTTAAATATGACTCTCGGTTGTGGTTTTCCTAGGGTGATAAAGGCACATACAGTTTTACATATTGTCTGTGTGTTTTATCGAATATTTTTTTTGTTTATTAGTAGAAGCTCACATTTTGGCATTGGCCTTTAAATGTACAAATGATTATGGGATCAAATGTCAAAGGTAGGAGATAATTGTTACACGCTGCCCTGGCTATTCTGTCTTTACTGTTGGCAGATGAAAAGCTTTCAAGAGATGATCATGTTTTAGCACTGATGTCTTCTGATTAGTTAGAGTTGTCATCAAGGCCAATGAGTAGCTCACACATCATGATAACACCTTTCATACCCATTGTCTTATTTCTGCCATTAATGTTCCTTTGTAAGTCACATAACCTTCACTTCTGAGACCCAGGAGTATGCTTTTCTTGCAACAGAGGATATGACAATCTGCGATTACTTCTTCCATTGGTGAAATCCATTACTGCACCCCCTTCTACATTTAAAATTGTAACATTTATGCTGGTGTGAAGAATACCATTAGTCACGGTTATTGAACTTCCTTTGTTACTGTATTTTACCAAAGAATGTACTTTTAAGGAACATGTCTTGTTTGAAATCCTATACAATAACTGTCTTTGTAGAGCACTTTCAACCTCATTGATTTATGTAAATATGAATGTTGCAAATCCGAGGGTTTAAAGTGGTATTAACCACTTCTGGACCAGAATGTTTTCCCCCTTCAATGACCAGGCCATTTTTTGCGATTCGGCACTGCGTTACTTTAACTGAAAATTTCGCTGTCGTGCGACGCCGTACCCAAATAAAATTGATGTCCTTTTTTTCCCTACAAATAGAGCTTTCTTTTGTTGGTATTTGATCACCTCTGTGATTTTTTTTCCGCTATTAACAAAAAAAGAGCGACAATTCTGAAAAAGCATAATTTTAGGCCAACTTGTATTCTGCTACATATTTTTGGTAAAAAAAATCCCAATAAGCGTATTTTGATTTGTTTGCGCAAAAGTTATCTTGTCTCCAAACTAGGGGAAAGATTTATGTCATTTTCATTTATTTGTTTATTTTTTACTAGTAATGGCGGCGATCAGCGTTTTTTAGCGGGATTGCGACATTGCGGTGGACTGATCGGACCCCTAACTGACATTTTTGACACTTTTGAGGGGACCAATAACATTATTACAGTAATTAGTGCTAAAAATATGCACTGTTACTGTAATAATGACACTGGCAGGGAAGGGGTTAACCCAGGAGCGATCAAAGGGTTAAGTGTGAGCCTAGGGGGTGTTTTCTGACTGTGATGGGGGTGGGCTTATGGAATCAACACAGAGACCTGTGTTCCTAAATAGGAGGAACACAGGAGCTCTGTATTTATTCCTGAGAGAACAACAGTCTGCTGTGTTTACAACAGCAGACCGCCGTTTTCTCTCTACACGGGGAGCAATCGCGGGTGCACGGTGGCAATCGTGGCCACCGGCCCCATAAATCAGCTTCCTCGCTGGCGAATGGGGGCGTGCGCGCCCCTAGGATCACTCCCGCGAAAAGTATGGCCATTCACAGGAACCTGCTGACCTGCCGCCATATATCGACAACGACTGGTCGGCAAGAGTTTAAACACAAAAATATATTGCAGCTTACCAAAATGTAATGGCTGAATTAGTTTTCTTTTTGTATGTTTTTTTTCTTTACTTTCACCTGTGATGTGGCCAGTAACATAATTCCTGTCTTAGGCTCCATCCAATGCGTTTTTTCATGCTTTTTGCAATAATGCAGGACATTTTTTTAACATGGGTTCCTATGGAACACATTCACATGAACGCATTTTTGTGCCTCTGTGTTTTTGGAAGGGGTCAGGGACTTTTTTTAAATGCAAAACGGTTCTTGTTTTGCTTTTTTGGTTCAATAGACTTCAATGGAGAAGCTGCAGAAAAGCATGTAGTGCATTTTTACCACATTTTTACAGTATTTTTACCACAATTTTGCAGCGATTTGCATTTTGCTTTTATAAATCTTCCCAACAACAAATCCTCCCCCCCCCAAAAACCCCATAAAAAAACGCAAAACGCAAATTGTGGTAAGAATGCACTGTGGTAGAAAAATGTGGAGAGCACTACAGAAACGCTCAAAAGCAACATGCATAGGTGTGAATCGAGCCTAAGGCCCCTTTCACACTTGTGCGACTTGTCGCGCGCTCCTTTCTTTTTCACGTTATTGCTTCAAGTCCAGTTAAAGTCGCGTCAAAATTGCGGCAGCCGCATCAAAGTCACTGAATAATTGCGACGAAGTCGCTCAACTTTCATGTCACACAAGTGTGAAAGGGGTCTAAGGGAGACTCCATTTTGCAACAGAGACACCTTTAAACATCAGTAATGTTAAACTGGGGAGAGGGTAGGTTATGGCCGACCATACACAGTTCAAATCTCGACCAGCTCAGCAGGAACTGACCTAGATTCGAACCGCTACTGTAATAAGCAGGCTAAATGTGCCAAGTTGATTAATTGCTCAACTTGGGTACAACCAGCCTGACAAATTCTCTTGCGATTATCGCTGCTATAGCCACTATTAATAATCACTCTTTTCTCCTGGCGGGAACAGCTTCCCCTGCCCCCCCCTGCCCCCCCCCCCCTGCTGGGAGAAGACAACGGCCTAGCAGGAGGGATTCCTGAATCAACATTGTCTTTAATAATCTAGGAATCAAGCAAGTTTCCTTCCTCCAACCCGAGGTTTCAGGAAAAGAAATTCACTCTGTGTATGGCTTGCCTTAAACGCACTAGCAGATATAAATGGACTTAAAGGCTAAGTTCACCTTTTTGGGCAGAATTTCACCTTTCATTATAAGTTGAAGCGTTTTCTATTTTGGCTGAGCGGCCACCCTGCCTGGTGTGGTCCTTTGCTACTTGCATCAGCACCCTTCTCCTCCTGGGTGTCCATGTGACATAATGCCTCCTTCCCCCTTCATGGTTGGGGATGGAAGAGCTTGGCATCACATCATGACGCCATCTGGCGTCTTTTGCGCATTTGTGAATCCCAAAGGGAGTGGCACGAGGTCCAGTGACGCAGGATTGCTTGCGCATGTGCACTGCAATCCATTCCCTCTGGTGCGGCAGAGCGTGATGCCCATTCATGCACTGCAACACCTCGCCTTCCACGTGCGCCTGTACTTTTGGCCATGTTCGCATGGCGGGGACCACTTCATCGCCTATAGGATTACATGAGCCCCAAGGCCTTTTTTTTTCCTGCCATTGTGATGCTGGATGGGGCAGGGTTCAACCAGTTTTCAGGCTATTTAGTCAGCCCCTATCCATCATTAATGGGGCGGGGTCCCACCAGTTTCCAGGCTATTTAGTCAGCCCCTGTCTATTAGCTATTCCAACAGTCTATCAGGTGTGAGCTTGTTTGGTTCCTGGTGTTCATACCTTTTGGAATATTCAGGGAAGGTGAGTAACTATTAGCTAGGGAACCATAATATGTTGCAATAGCATTCACCAGTGTTTGGTTCTGTTTATTCTTTTCAGTGTCCAGGCATCTGTTTTTTATTTTTCGTTACTATTTTCTGCACACTAATATGGCACTATTACTTTCATGATGGGTTTCACAGCTTGGGATTCACTCACTAATGGCCAACCATCTTCTGGCCTCTAACTTCACAATCTCTAGATAATGGAGACTTATTTGTCTCCATTTTTATTTATTCACTTTTTTTATTCATTACAATTTTTTCTATTTATATGTAACCTACCCTAAGGTAGACGCCTAATGAGGTCCACATATCATCTATTGTACCCATGCGCATTTCCCCTCTGAAAATGTATTTATTTATTTTTTTACTGTCTACACTTCATACCTTCATTATCATACCTTCTACTCCTGCATTTACACTGGGTTGTTTTTTGCACTATTACACATGGTATGTGATGTTTAGGAGCTTGCTATTCGCTACTAGGACCAATGGCCCCCTCATTGAGCTTTACTGTTGCTGTTTTCCAACTTTCAGTATTTGTACATCCCTGACCACTGTGACACCCTGTCACCTTCTTTGATGATTGCCTGTCTGACTGGCCCCCTCCCCTCCACAGCCCTCGGGGAGAACTACATGGACTGTTTGGGGAGCTCTTTCTGTTTTCCTTCATCTTCATCTCCAATGTGGAGTCCTATGGGAGCCATGAATCTACTTGACTGTTTACCCTGGTTTGGAAGTTCGTTAGGACTATTATATACACAATTGTACGTTTTGGTCTTCCCTCTCCCTTTTTGCCTGCTTCCCTCCCCCTCCCCCCTAGTCCCCCCCCACTTTTCCTTTCTTATCCTTCCTTTCTGCTCGAGGCCTAACAACTGTCTCTAATTTCAGGCATTTATATATGTATCTCCTGAGGAAGTGAGCATGGTCTCACAAAACCCGTAGAGAAATTTTACCATATATACATTTACACCTTGGATTGTCAATCATAGTTTGATTTATGTAACTATGGAAACCCATGCATATATCTATGTACCTATGTCTACTAGAATTATTTCAGTTGTATGTACCAAAGTGTTTAAAATGTAATACATTTTGTAAATTTTATACCTTGTGGCGTCTGTCTTACAAAGTCCCTTGGGCATTCTTCTTTTTTGTATTCATACATATCGGGACTAAGACACTTTCATGCCCCTCATATGCCAGCTCTCCTCTGTGTTTATATAATTACTAATTTAATTTTGGTGATTCTTTTCAGAACTCTCGAAATTTGTTTATTTTCATTTAGTTTTCGTTAAATTTAGTTTTATTAATTTCTAACGCATTCCAAATTATTCCGATTAGTCGAAAAGTGATCAACCAATTTGAATCTTGTGTGAATAATAGCGGATTGTTAAGCAGTTGCCCAGGAAGCAGGCCACCGCGTCCTTTACAACCGATGACTCATCAGCTGTCAGTGGGCTTCCCCACTGACAGCTGAAATGTAAACAAAACAATGCAGGCAAAAAAAAAAAAACAACAACATAGGGTCCCTCCCCATCTATACCAGGCACTTCAGGTCTGGTATGGATTTTAAGGGGAACACCACACCAAAATTAAAAGAAAATCCCCCAAATCCATACGAGACCCTTATCTCAGCATCCAGCCCGGCAGGCCAGGAAAGGGGGGGGCAGCGAGTGAGCCCCCCTCCTGAATCATGCCAGGCCACATGCCATCAACATAGGGGGTGCTTTGGGGCAGGGGGGCTCTGCCACCCTCCACAAATTAAAAATTTGATCCCATTAAAATGTTGGGGATTTAAAATGAATAGTTCATGCAAGGAAACCCAAAAACATCATGCTAGGAAACCTGCACCAGAATTTAAACGTGTTAAAAACACTGAGCTTTTAAGGCCACCATATCCAGTCAGCAGCAGCTCAGTAGTCCCATTCTGGACAAAGTAGCATACTATCATAACAACAATGTTAATAATGATGTAGAAGTGGGCTACATACCTGCCCTGCTGGTTGCAGTGGTTAGGCAGGAACCAGTGAAAGGTTAAAGTGGAGTTCCACCCTAATTTTATACTTACCTCCATCTTCTCGCTCCGGGTCACCTGAAAAAGAAATGGATAATCGCATTTTTTTTTTACTTACCTCGTAGCGAAGAAAATATACTTACCTTACTTCCTTCTTCCTCCTTCCTCGGCCGCGGCCCGTCGTGACGTCGGGGCCGGCGCAGGGCATCGCGGGACGGAAGAAGGCGGAAGAGGACCCCGAAGAGGATCTCGCTGGCTTCAAGCTGCCCACATCGGAGATGGCACCGCTGGACAAGACGTTTTCAAGGTAAGTATTTGTCCTACAGGTAAGTGCAACCCGGGACAGATCAGGGGCTAGCCATTGTGGAATGCACTAGCCCTGACTGTCCCGGGGGTATTAAAAAAAAAAAATAAATTCCAGGGTGGAACTCCGCTTTAATGCAGTTCATGTTGGAGAAGCAGGTATTCACATACCTAGAAGTGTGAAGTACCTGTAGTAGCCAGAAAACAGTGAAGCTGTGGCATTTCAAGACAAGAGGCACTAGAAAGGTAAATATATATATATATAGATAATTATAGATAATCCTTTTAACAGTTACAGCTTTTTCCTTCAAATAAATGCAGCCCCCAGATATAGCTCAGACCCTAAAATAGTGATCTGCTGGTAAATAGAAGTAGATGGAATACATTTAGCAGCACATAGTGGTCTTTTGGCTAGTTTAAAGTTTTAAAGTAGTTCTAAAGTTTACATTCCCTGCATAAGGGTAAAAAAATGTTACCACTTGTTGTCCCCCCCCCCCACACACACACTTATTAGGTAAGTATAACATCATGTTTATTATTTTATATAAAAATAAAATAGACTTTACAATCATTTGAAGTAAGGCGTTGGTGGGGATGTGAAGTTATAATTTAATTTAGCTTTTAGGCCAAATATTAGTACCAGAATGGGTATTGCAGAAAGTGAGATTTGGCTATGTTAAACTGTAATAGGGTGTATATTAAATCTAAAAAATCTGATTCCTACAACATTATACAATATCAAAAGGTTGAACTGGATGGATCTGTGTCATTAGTCAACCTTAATAACTATGTAACTAACTATATGTAACACAGACTCTTAAGTGTCGGTTCACACTATGGCGATCGGACTTCGGGGGCGACCTGTGAAGTCGCCTGCACCGCGACTTCGTCGCGACTTGCACGGACTTCACATAATGGAAGCCAATGCAACTCGCTCCGATGTCGCCCTGAAGTAGTACAGGAACTATTTTCTAAGTCGGAGTGACTTGAGTCGCTCCCATTAGAACGGTTCCCGTAGCACAGAATGGACCGTGACTTGTCAGGCTGACCAGTCGCCTGACAAGCTGCGGTAGTGTGAACCGGGACTTATGAAAGTGAATTTAATTTAGTTTTTTTTTTTTTTAACAAAATAACAAAGATTACATGTTTTTTTTTTTGTAACAGGTTAACTATAATAGGATATCTTTTATATCTACTAATTTGATTCATCCAACATTCAATATACACAATATCAACACAGGCTTCATTTTATTTTTTATTTTTAACGTTAAAGAAATAACAAAGATTATATGATAGGAAAGGAATGGTGTTCATTTAGCAGTAATGTTAAGAATTTTCCCAATCTAAAATCAATGCATCCACTTCAGGTATTTTGGGAACAGTGGACATGAAACAGTAACATCACAAATGGTTACAGTTGCTTGGAAACCAGTAAGGTGTCAATGGACCATGATCTAGGGGCAGGAAAGTTACATGGACATGCCACAGTTTTACCAGTGATTTCCTGTTTCTTTATAAATGGATTACAAAACCTTCAAGGGATAGAAGACTTGAAGAAAGGTAACTCAAAATCAATATTTTGCTTTTAAAGTCTTAAGGGGAGGCCCAAGAGGGACGCACTTACTCCTTACTCCCTATTCTCTAAGGATGGGCTGAAAAGTGGCAAGACATCTCTATTTTTTTACTTAGCTTGGACATTCCAGACTAGCAACCCACTTGTTAACAACTGGTGCTTTGCATGTTTGTTTTTAGAAGGGGTATATACAAACGTTATCATTGATTCCAAAAGCTCAATATCAAAAAAAGACATCAGGGAAAATAATATAGAACTAAGTAAAAGATAACATTCAAAGATTAAATTGTTATTTACATAGATCTATAAATTCTGTATATAAATTAACTTTTTATAGAATAAGGCATAGTTGGTCTTGGGCAAATTTCTTATTACTGCAAAACAATATTTGTGTTTACATTTCAAGCAACTTGGTAGTGTTTACAATGTACTTATTGAAGGTTATTTATCACAGCTCTGTTAGGAAAAGGTTAACATTAAGGTAGAATAATGATCAAGGCAAAATATAATATTATGTGTAGAGTAGGAATGAGCGTGTTTGGATCCTAGTCCGAAACTACCTGCGCAATCCTGCCAGGAAACTATAATCTGTACGTTGCCAGCCATATGACGCCCAAGCATTTCCCACCCCACAGCCACACCTATACATTTGTCTCCCAGTGCAGTGACAGTTTCATGGTAGGGAGGGAAAAGTGGAGGGGGGATAATATCCTGGAGATCTATTCAGTAGGTCATGAGCATGAAGTAGGTGTCTTTGTATTATCAGATGTTGAATTGTCAGCATGGAAGCAGAAGTGTAGTATCAAAGTGTGGGGTTGCCAGGTTGCCAGATTTTGGTATAGCATGCGACCTCATCAACTTTAGCATGAACTGTAGCTTGTTACTCAACGTTTAACTTCAAGCAGGTTCAATAAGGGGTTTACCAAGACTGTGTTATGGTTAATTTAGCAGCTGTCGTTACCTCTAAGAGTATAGTGAACTGATTTTTTTTGTGATGGTGTCTGGTTAGTAGTTCAGGAGGGCTACCAATGGATCAGGGTCAACCGAGTGTGAAAACAAAGCAGAGGGGATCTGGAAGATTTTAGCCCAAAATAAGCTAACTACATGGTTGATGCAGATTTTCAAAAAGGAGCAGGTCCAATACAGCACTGAAAACATAACAATTGCACATATTTTTGCAGAAAAAAAAAGTGCATTCATTTTTTTCTACAGGAGCCTGCAAAGCATTGCATTTGTGATCAATGGATGTAAGGCTCCTGCTCACTATCCCAGAGGTTTTCAGTTAGAAAACTGGAGGAAAAGTGAATGGACTACAAGCCTTTTGATCAGTGCAATAGTAGTCCATTGAAAACTACAAATCGTCTGCTGCCATGGAAGATGGGACTTAGTTTATTCATTCAAATATAACATGTTCTAAAGGGAAACACAGTGTTTAAACATGTAGGGCTTGCTATATGTTATATATATTTTAAATATACTTTTTGCTCATATTAGTGTGCCCATTAACTTTTTTTTTATTAACTAAGCGCTTATTAATTAATTGTTCTAATAGTTTATGTGGGACAAGGGAAACTACTTAACTATCCCCATGAGAGACAGATGCAGTAACTTGCATGTAAGCCCCTCTAAATTCACACATCATGTCCTGTACAATACAACAGGTGGCATAATTGAGTGCAGCACTTATCAATAATAGGCTGTGTTCAAGATGCCCCCCCCCCCCATATTGCATTTAGCACCCTCCTAGAGTAGGATGCCAGGTAAATCTAGTGTTTGGCTCCTTCTGTAATCAAGGGAGCGGTGATCATTTGTCCTGGTATGTTCAGAGTTTCACAGACTGAGAGGTTGATTGCTTCCCCCTGACTCTGGATGAAGCTTTCAGAGATTAGGGAGGGAGATGCAAATAGCCAGCCTTAATATTTTTCATGCTCCAGCCAATCCCGGTAGAGGAGCATCTAAAAGGAGGAATGTGATAAATAGCCTGAAGCATTGGATACCTGGGTTATCTCTCTCAAGGAGGGTTCCAAAGCATGAGGGGCTGCTGCCCTCAAGCAGTCCATGGTCTGTATAGCTGTTCTAGAGGCCTCAGCAGTGTGGAAGCTAAGGGCCTGGATGGATTTGCTTACAAGCTGATTGCAGGACCTCACCACAACATATTTGGTCTGGAGAAGAACTGTCTCACTTACTGGACTCTGTCAAGGGGAAGCTGGAAGGTGACAGCTGTCCTGGGGATTTGTGAGTAAAGACCCTAAATTGATCCCTGTGACTGTGCAGGGTTCTGGAAATAGCATTGGCTACCAGTAGTTGTGCAAAGGCACAAGATAACCAGATGACAAAGAAACTTGCCTCATCTTCAGCTGTGAGGCCCTAGGCTGCTCAGAAAAGGTACTAGCATGTTTAAATAGCGTGTGAGGTCCTAGCGTGTTCAGATAGTTGCCTCATGGTCTTCAGCTATGGGGTTTAGACTGTCCAACATTTACATCTACATAAGGAGAAGATTGTCTTCTAATTACAATGTGCTAATTGCTTTGAAGTATCCCATGCTCTAAACCTCTCTCCTGTTTAAGTTTCTTCAAGCAATTAATATAAAAAAATGACATCCCTTAGACTGTGTTACTGGAGCTGGTGTGAATTGGCTGGTGGTGGGCAGACTATAAACTATTAGGGAAGAACCAACTATCAACTATTACCAATGCTACCCACACGATTAAGGGTAAAGGAGATTTTTTTAAAATGGCAAGTACCATAAATAAAATATCAAAAACTCACAGCACTCTAAATTGTAAGCCACAGTTAAAATATCATAAAATATCAGTAATATTTTACCTGTTATTTACACAAATACACCCTAGACCTAGATCTTTTAAGACCAGGGGGTCTTAAAACTATGACCCTCCGGATGCTCAGGAACTACAATTCCCATCATGCCTAGTCATGTCTGTGAATGTCAGAGTTTTTCAATGCCTCATGGGATGTATAGTTTCGCAACAGCTGGAGGGCCATAGTTTGAGGATCTCTGCCATAGACAGTTCCTATAACTCACACTGCTTGCTGCCTTGCAGAAAACCTGGAGGAAAGTATCATATGCTTTCAGAGAGCATAAAATCTGCAATAGGGACACCAATTGCAATACAGATCTGACAGCATTTCTAGTCTTCCACTTCTGTGTAAAAGAAAAAAAAAAAAAAAAAGATTTATTTCGGTGTTGCTGTTGGAGAATTTCTCCCACTATCTTTCTGGTAAAAGGTTGTAAAAAGAAGAGGACATTTTCTGGTGTCTAAAAAGCAAAAAAAAAATCTGCTGGGGGTTCTAACTCTAAGATTATGCACCCAGCATTCCACAGTCAGGTTGACCCCATTTACAGTAATATAAATGTGCACCAGGCAAATACAAATTTACAGCTGTCGAATACGACTTGCATTACAGATGTAAAAAAAATACTTTTGTAACCTGCAGGTGAATGTGCCATCAGGAGCTCTCCATAGTGCTGAAATTGTGTTTTTATTTAGCAGTCTTCTGTCTCAGCAGGGGGCATGTCGGACAGTCGAGTGAGAGATCTCTGCTCTAACACATTGTGCTCATTCTCTGTACCCTGCAGCGTGGTGGAAAGGAGTTTGGACTGGCAATAGGACTCCATCATAAAAAAATATGGGAGTAATCCATTCATAATTCATAGAGGATGATTTATTAAAACGGAAAAGTGCAAAATTTGGTACAGCTATGCATGGTAGCCAATCAGCTTCTAACGTCAGCTTCTTATATTAAGCTTTGACAAAAACCTGGAAACTAATTGGTTTATATGCAGAGCTTCACCAGATTTTGCACTCTCCAGTTTTAGTAAATCAACCCCCTATAGTGTGTAAAACTTGCTTTGTCTGTGCAAATAATATACAGGTAATATTGAATACAGCATTGTGAAAACATAAACTTAAAACCCGCGCTAAAAATTACATTGTATAAAATAGTGCTACCTGAAGCTGCTGCCCACTTAGGTAAGAAACCAAGATATAATGAAACTTTATATAACAGCGCTAACAGGAAAGTGATAAATAAATAAATACAATCCTCCAACAATGAATAATATAAAGTGCACTTAGTGATAAAAGTATGGCAATAAAAATTATTATATATCGAAATATAAAGTGCAGTAATCAAAATGCTTTAGTGCTAAAGTGATTTGGTGCAAAATAAAGTGCAGTCCAGAATTATGAGTCCATTAATATATTCAAATAAGGTGCTGGACAGAAAGTGTTTGAGGTGCTCCACACAGTGGTAAAAGTGCTCCAAACGGCCCCTTTTGGGGATCCACTCACCAGATGCTAAGGGTAATCAAGCCTCAAAAAGCAGTAACTCTCCAAAACAGCCCTGGGGATGGATGGATCTGTATTTCACCAGACGAGCCTCCAACCTTTACTAATGATCCCTCTCGGTTAAGCATTCAGAAGGAAGGGAAGGAGCCAGACATAGTGAAGCCCGTAGTAACTTTTATTAAATATATTAATTAAAAAAACTACTCACAAATGTAGATAGGATAGACAGCGTTTGTATGAACCACAAAAGAACGTAGCATGCGTCCACTTCCAGGATCACTAGCCGGCTTGCATTCCACGAGATGGAGGAAGTGACGCTGTGTGGTATGCCTTCAACAGGAATTGTGTCAAGGCGTTTTGCCTGCCTTAATGGGCGTTTTCATAGACATCCATATTCAACATTGAATACATCATTGCCTAAAATACATGTCTTTATAGATTGATGACTTTGAGAAGATGGTAGCTACAGTTAAGATGTCACCTTTACTTAGAAATATAACTATTCAGCAGCAGATTTAAATATCCACTATTTTTTTTTAGCTGCCTAAAACATTATCAAATGTATTGCATTTTTATAAATATAATTTAAAATATGTATCTTTAAAACAGACTTTCACCCAGGAAGGGAAGAACAGTTCATAATGTTCCTCCCCCTGGCTTCAACAAATTTGTAGATTTTTTTTTTTTTTGTGTGAAACGTGTACCTATTTATGATGGGTATTCTTTCTAGGCTAGGATGATGTTAGTATGACCCGCCATCTCCCAATAACACTCTCTTGGGACATGCCACACATCTCAGGAAGCTACAGGGGCAGTCTTACTACACTGCTGTGTTTCATCCATGCACAATGGGGAGCTGGCTGTTGGACATCAGGAAGTCACAGCCGCCACCCAAATTTAAGATAGTGGTGCTGGAGAGCTAAGACCTAGAGAAGAACTGGCTGTGGGGAGGACAGCATTGGGCTCAATGGGCTGGTAAGTGTCTGTTTCCAAAAAGTCAGCATCTACAGAGTTTGTAGCTTCTGACTTTACATTTTTTAAAATTCTTTGTACTTGTTTTTTTCCATTTAAAGTACAGATTCTTGACAGGTTCACAAACTGTTGACTACAGTGACAGTCTTAAAAGACAGATAAGATTTGTGCTATCCTTGGAAGCAATTTTTCGGCTAAAATCTTGAGCCATCTCAGCATCTTGTTGTTGCCATCAATATGTACAAAATATTGTACCAATTAATAAGAGATAACATATTGTTTCTACAGAACAGGCTGAGTACCGTATGGGATCACAAAATATGGAATATTGTCGAGCAGTTCACTACAACACAAGCCCATATGGCTTATTCCATCTGTAGTTGGTGCTTTATTTACAAAAATCTGAATTCACTGATTGCAATTATTTACACAACACTCCATTCTGTAAATTCCCTAAAGATCACAGCACACGTCAAGCCAAATGTTTTAAAATATGAGAAATCTGACCATAAGATGTGAAATGACACAAAATAAATATTTATAACATACTCGTTGGTACTGCGGTATTTTTTTTTTAAACTCTGCGCTTTATGGCTTCAGAATAAGAAAATAAGTAAGGATAGAACAGACTAATAAATTGTTGAGTCTTATTTACTTTAAAAATGTTACTTTAGAATTGTGCCTAAATAGTGCATTTTCCCCTAGTATTATATAAGATATATATATATATATATATATATATATATACTTAGTTAGTGTATATATAAGATTTACTTACAGCTGTACTGTATATCTTATGTGTGTGAACTCTAAGAAACTGCTGCATCTGACTTTTTGTTTGCGATTCGGTAATGTCACTACTCAGCTGCTCACTGTCATCCTTGCTCAAAAGAAAATTGCAGATCACGGATTTCCCTGCTTCTGTTTTATTCATTCTGTGGATTTTTTTTCTTTCTCATCATACTGCTTTCACACCATGTTGTATGTTTTTGAAAAAAAAAAGGAAATAAAAACTTTAATGATTATATATTATGCTGTGTTAAGATGGGGTGCAAAAACACTATACATGCAAATTACTGTGACCCAAAAGAATGTGCCCATGTATTAAAGTAGAAGACACACTACTCAGTGTATTAGAAGCAAAGCATCTCAATAATTGCTATACTTACCTGTACTATTTGGCTGCTTCCTATTGACCGATGGAGTTTGAATGCTAAGCAGATGTCAAAAACAAACTGATCACTATTTCGATATCATCAAATTCGCAATGATGTAAAATCAGTTCTGAAACATACGGATTCAGCTTTGACTCACACCTCCTTTAAACATATATGTCAAAGTGATCCTTTGTCTAGAGGTACACATGTCCCTGACCTCCCAGTCTATATTTCCCAATGAGAAACAGACTGTGGTAGGCCAATGGAACCACAGCAATGGACCTAAATCTGGGAACTGCCAACAATTCACTAAACTATTCATTCTCAGGGGCCAATTGCAAGCTCCTCTATAGGTGGTACATGGTACCCTCTAGCATATCTAAATTCACTCAGGGCAACTCGGATTGCTGTTTTTGGGACTTTGGATTGGCTGGCACTCTGGAACATGTTTGGTGGGTATATCCTAGAATAAAAAGGTTCTGGACTAGGGTATACCAATAGGTTTAAAGAATTTTAGGGAACAGCATCTCTTAAAATCACAATGAAGCCTCAATAATCCTTAAACCTTTTATCTGTACCTCCAATCAGTATACACTTGTGTCCTTTATCTTCACAGCTGCTAAACAAACTCAAGCAAGAACATGGAAACCTGAATCTCTGACCGTTGTGTAGGTGAAACCAAAATGTCATGGTACCTATTTGATGGAAAGCTGGCAGCTAGCTTACATAAAGTAAAAAAATGTTTTAAAGATTTGGAAGCAGTGGATATCTAACTACTTTGGGGGAAACTTTAAGGCTTAACTACAGAAATTCTGCAACTTCGATAAATGTGCAGGCATACTATGAGTTAAGGTGCATGCCACCTTCTGGACTTTATCTCTTTAATTTACATCTGATAGGTTTATTGCACTCCAGGAATATAGTTTCTAGAGCTCCAACACTGGACACCCTGGTCTCAGCTACTTCCGAGTCAATGCAACTGCTATCCCTGCTCCACCCCTCCTTCTGCCCAATCACAGAAGTCTATGTATTATGGGAACTCCTTCACAAAATACAAAGGCTTCTGTGAATGTACAACAGAGGGGGGGGGGGGGGGCATAGCTGCTATGTATGCTTCTTTCCTCTCAAAGCCCAAGTGAATCCTCTGACAGTAAAATAAACCTGTCAGATACAAATAAAAGAAATAAGTCTATGAGGTGGCATGCACCTCATTGGGCTTAAGCCATAGTATGCCTGCACTTTTATCAAAGTGGCTAAATTCCTTGAATTCAGCTTTAATGTGATGCTGTGGACAATTGAATATCCTAAAGTTAGTTAAATTGAAATTCGCTCTGTGTGTCCCTTACCCTGATTTTTCTTTCCCTGCTCCTCATTGTTTGGTTTCTTGAATTTACAAACTCACTTTTCTACACCACCTTTTCTGTTCCAAGTGTTTTACCTTTACAGTATATTTCCTCTCTTTTATTGCCTCAACAATATTTGAAGGAGTGTCCCCTTGGTAGCAACCTCCTCATTATGTTATTTAAACAACTTGGTTCGCAGGCTATTCTAGCTGTTGCTAGATCTTTGAAAGAACATTATACCAAAAGATCCTTGCCCAATAGCAATACACATTTCAATGGTGGTAATTGGGCTTAGAGGCCATATGGCTTATTGCAATTACTTGTTATACCCATATTTGTAAATCCTCTTTAAGCCAAAAGTCAAGATAAAAGTATATCTGAATAAACAAAGAGATGACAAGTATTTGTTTTCGGTTAATATATTGTTTGCTCAATAAAAATGTATTGAAACAGACAATAATAAAATGATGCCTAAGAAATAGCAATATGTCTTTCAGATCTTAGAATGTTGATCCTTGGTCAGAAACTTTGATTTGATAAAAATACAATGGATTAGGGGTTCCCATACTTTCTAAACAAAGAGGAGAGTAGAAAATGCCAACGAATCAGTAGTAAGTAAAAGTAAAAATCCCCCAGGTTTGGGAAGAAGCAAGAATTAAAAATTCCCAAGCATCTGTGGTTAGTAGTAGGAGGAATATTTCCCTATCGTTGGTGTCAGTGTGGCATTGTTTCTTCTGATTCTAACATATAGGCCCTTTCTTGGTGTCAATGGGAGGATAATTGCTACATCAATGGGGTCATTGAGAAGAATAGTGCCCAATTTTTGGTTTGAGTGGGAGGAATAGTGCTACAAAGGCTATTTTACCGCAGGCTACAGTTTGGGAACCACGGCAAAGGGCTCTGAATATATGGGTAATAACAAAATTTATGGTTGCTTTGCAGGGGGCAGGTGAAAGTTATCTTACTGAACTAAATTATGATTAACTAGATTATTTTAAAATTGCAAATAAATAAAAGTCAGTAGAGGCTCTTGGTGAGGATGCTAACTCTAGAGAAATCTGGTCTTCACCAGAGTCACTAAAGTAGTGGTTGGAATTTGTAAGGAATTCAAGGATTGCCTTGCTCGTGGCAGTGGACAAGTCAGAAAAACCAAGGCTCTGTACAAAGCAGGATCATAGCCAAGGTTGAGCCAAGGGTCATTTACCAGGAAACCAGACAAACAGAGCAAAGTACCATGGTGGTGACATAAGGTAAGTCAAGAATGAAGCAGAAGTCTGACAATCAGATCAAGCAAGATAACTTGGTTTGTCAATAATATCTTAACTCCACCTATAGAGTAAATAGAGTCCATATTGGACAGTATACTAAGAAAAAGACACTTAAAAGGCAGCACAAGCTATAGCAGGCCACTCATTGACATACAGTAAATACATATGCACATCAAGGAACATGAACATGAGTGTAAGAGAGCAGCACATATGCTTGAAAGTGCCCTGGAAGTGGCCATGATTGCCGGGAAGAGTGAGTTTCTAGCACCATAGTCCCCAGCATGTGGCCCTTTGTCACTTTTTGTGTGGCTGTTGGGGCCCCTGCAGACATTAAACTGTTTCCCTGTTGTCCTGTTATAGCAGTGACTTCTAGCAGTCTCATGTAAAATGCCTCCAGACTCTAATGCTCTCCTGTAGTATGGCTGTCACCTCTGACTTTCTCTTGTATCATGTTTGAAATCTCTGACCCTCCCTTGTATCATGTCTGCAGACTCTGACCATCTCTTTTAACATATCTGCAGTCTCTGACCATCTCCTGTACCACGTTTGCAATCTCTCACTATCTCTTGTATAATGTACACAGTCTGTGATCATCTCTTGTATCATGCCTGCAGTCTCTGACCACCTCCTGTACCACGTCCACCATGTCTCTTATCATCCCTTATATTATATATATATATATATATATATATATATATATATATATATATATATATATATATATAGTCTCTAATTATTTCTTGTATTCTCTCTGCAGCCACTGATCATCTCCTGTAATATGTCCACAGTCTCTGACCATCTCTTGTAATACATCTGAAGTCTGTGACATCTCTTGTATTATGTCCACAATCTCTGATCATCTCTTGTATCCTGTCTGCAGTCTCTGATCTCCTGTAATATGTCCACTCCACAGTCTCTGACCATCTCTTGCAATAAATCCTGTGATTAGCTCTTTTGTTATGTCCACAGTCTCTGATCATCTCTTGTATCATGCCTATAGTTTTTAACTATATCCTGTTGTGTGTGTGGTCCCTGACTCTTAATATTCACAGACTTTTATATGTGGCCCTTTGGTGATGTCGAAACAAGCTATTACATGGGCTTCAGCATGTTTTCAACAAGTTTCAAACAAACTGTTGAAGCTTGTTAAAGTGATGCTAGAAGCGTGTTGTAAGTGATAGCCATTGTGATCTGTTTAACATTCCCAAACAGTAGCTGAGGTTTGCAGGCGGGTTACAAAAAAGTTGCTTGAAAGTTGACGAAAGCTTAGCAAATGCTTTATAAAAGCCAACTGTACACATTGCCCATATAAAAGCAAAGCCACAAATTTGTACAAAGCTTTAATCTCAAAAATATATTTGTATGGATTGTGTTTTACATCTTTTGAAGATTAAAATATATTGTAATGCAGATTTAAGGGCTTATTCACTGAAGGTCCTGGTGCATATTTTGACATGGGATATTTTTTTTTTTGTTATGAGAAATACAAACTCCAACAATTTATACAATTTATAGAAATGTCCTGATCATTTTTATATTTATTTTAAAATGGTAAAAATAATCAGGTAAAATCAATGTTCCACCCATTTTGCACTAAGAATAATGCTGATTAAGACACAACTTTGATCTTGAAGAAAAGTTTTATTTTTAATGCAGGTAATGGAGAGGGATCTTTTTATTAAAGTGGTGCATTTTTACTTCTTGTAGACACATTTCACAATTTTTTTTATTAGTCTGTGTGCTTTTCATTCTTTTTTTTACATTGGACATTATTATTGCAAGCATGCATATCAAACCTTAAAAAAACAGAAAGAAAATGGCAAATTTACCAGTGAAATATAGCGATGGGCACTAAAGAAAAATCAATTATTTGACTTTTTTAAATGAATTGTCTCTTTTTATTCTAGTATTCCCTTTTCTGTACACTGCTGGTTGTTGGTTTTAGAGAGGAAATGGCTAAGACTGCACTCCATCCTTCATGTTTTCTTATGGTAATTATATGCAGCACAATGCCTATTATGACCTTACTTGAATCTCTATACAACATGCATTTATACTAGTTTATTCTCTGTCGCAGCTTTGCTTAGGATCTTCTTGCTCAATCCACATTATAACACAAACACATCTTTTGTTCCCACATACCTTAATGGATTCAATGGCTTCCTGATTATTAAGATCATACTGGTCTATATATTAACAGTTTTTTCCAGACACGTAGGTTAGCATATTTTCTTTGAGGCAGTACATGAAAGAGGAATACACAGACTGAATTAATGTATCACTTCCTTCTGGCTGACTTTCCTTGACACAAAAGGCAGAAGACAAAAAAGAACCATGTTCATGCAATTCTTTTGCTTCTATTCATTAACATCCAGCCAAAAGCAAACAAGAGAAGACTAGTAAAATGTTACTGAGTGTAAAAAAAAAGTACAATTTTTATTAGCAATCACAAAAGTTTGATAATTACCTAAGTAAAGGTCACATCCCTCTGAGAAAGGCAGAGTTCTGTCCAAAAGATTGAATTCCCTATTGAATAAAGTAGTAGTGCTAACATAGTAAAAATAATAATACTACTAATAATAATATTATTAATAATAATAATAATAATAATAATAATAATAATAATAATGATGACAATAATGAATTATATATTTCAGCTGCAAAATCCAATTTTATTTATATAACATTATTGCTATTGTTATCACTGTATTAATATTATCTGTAGCAGTACAAGCAGTAGCTGTAGTACTATAATTTGATTATTTCTATATTTTTAACATTGAAAGTTAACACATTGGTTATAGGGAAAGCCCACCCAAAAGTGATGTTGAATCTTATAGGCTGAAAGTGAGTGCCTGGCATCTTATATCCTACCATAGTTCCTTGCTGTGATCTTGCCTTACTTGAATTTTTGGTTGTTAACACCCACTTTTGGGCTGTTCCCATGTCTCCTATTACATTATCCACAAAAAAAAATAAATTGAAACTTTAGCAGGGAGATTGTGACCTCCCCTCCCCCCACCCTGTAATGGTCCTGGCAGTGGTGTTGAGTTAAGAACTTGAAATTAAAATCTACCTGCAATTTAGATGTGCTCTGATTGATTAACTATGTAACCATCACAATGAGATTGGAAGAGAAGCAGTTTAACCTTAAGCTGCATAGGGGGTTTTGCCCATCAGGATAGTAAGGATGTGGAACTCTCTTCCACAATCAGTGGTGTCAACAGGAAGTATTGATAGTTCAAAAGACTCTTGGGCATCTGAATGATCAAACACAATACACAGGGATATGAGAAATAATGATCTACACAAGAACACACACACTGGATGGACTATTGTCTTTATTCAACCTTACCAACTATGTAAAGATCTGCTCACCTCGTGCTGAAATTTCCTCTCTTAAAGCATTATACTTAATATCACCCCCACCCCTTCTGGTGGTGATAGCTGTGCAATTCAAGATTACAGGTCTGTTTACCTTAAGAGAAAGAAATTTAAGAGTAAAGAAACCCCAAGAACTATTAGAAACTGTTAGAAGCTTTAAAGTCAAATTAAACCCAAATCCAAAAAAGTATATTCCAATTTACCAATAATTAGTATTGGCTGCATTAGTTTCCATTTTTAGGCTTTTCCCTGTATAATCACCTGGTGATCTGGCCAGTAAGACACCTCCTATATT